>NC_135642.1:28757919-29060019 GCF_053574225.1 Canis aureus
AATTGTCCCAAAACAAATCATTAATTTTTTTTCCTATTAACTTGAGATGCCATCTTATGTTAAGTTTCCGTAGGCATTTGGACTTTTTTATGGAGTTTTCATTATGTTCCATTGATCTGTCTATGCATACACTAAAAGTACACTGTATAATTATACACTTTTATATTTTTTTGTTATTTTTGCCTGTTTTTCTAAGTGAAGTTACAGTCAGCTTGTTAATCTGAGGATAGTGGTAGTGGGGAGAATGGTATTCATATTGGGATTATATTTGTTGCTAAATTACGGTACCTGACATATTTAGTATGTTGTTGGGCGTTCCTTTTCCAGAATATGGTATGTCTTTTCATTTGTTGAAGTCTAGTTTTATATCTGGCAGGGAATGTTTTATATGTTACAGCTTTTTTTTTTTTTTTTTTTTTAAAGAAAACAGCTTCATTGAGGTATAATTTACCTACCATAAAGTTCATTTTAAGTGTATGATTCAGTGATTTTTAGTAAACTTAGAGTTGTACAGCCATTACCACAATACAGTTTTAGAACATTTCCATTAATCCCAAGAGATATCTCCTGCTTATTTGTAGTTTAATCCCCATCCTAACCCTCAGTCCCCCACAACCTAATCTATTGCTGTCTCTAAGGATTTGCCTTTTCTGGACAGGTTCCCCGCCCCCCTCTTTGGACATTTCATTTAAATATAATATATGTGTGATCTTTTGTGTCTGGCTTTTTTCATTAAGTTTACATTAAGTTTTTGAGGTTCATCCATGCAGGTATCAGTAATTAGTGTCTGTTTACTATTTAGTTCTTTTATAGTATTTCATTATATGGATATACCACATTTTGTTTACCCATTTGTCAGTGATTGACATTGAATTGTTTCCAGTATTTGGCTCTTGTTAATAATGCTACTGTGAACATTTAAATACAAATCTTTGCAGATATATATATTTTTATTTCAGTTGGATAGATACCCAACAGAAGAATCCTAAAGACGAGTCAGAGCTGCTACAACTTCAATAAGTTAGTTACTGCAAAAGACAAGAGCAGTAGCAAAAGCAGCTGGTAGCAGGAAGATTCTGCTTTTGATAGTAACTAGCACCAACATGTTGGGTACTTAACGGCACTCTGATATAGTTTATGTAAAGAGTATGAACTTTAGAATTAAAATTAGGTTTGAATTTAGAGAGAATTGCTTACTATATGACAAGTCATTTAAATTTGCTAAGTGTCCGTTTCTTTTTTTTTTTTAATTTTTTAAATTTTTTTTTTTTATGATAGTTATACAGAGAGAGAGAGAGAGAGAGAGAGGCAGAGACACAGGCAGAGGGAGAAGCAGGCTCCAGGCACCGGGAGCCCGACGCAGCCAAACCGCTGCGCCACCCAGGGATCCTTAAGTGTCAGTTTCTTGATGGAGTTAGACACACAAAATATTGCATATGACACAAAGTATATGCCTATGAATTAGAAGCTGTTTTCATTATTAGCATCATGCCAGACTTAACAAAGAGGGACCAAGGTAATCTATGATTGTAGTGTCTGATATATCTTACAGATGCTGCCAAGAGAATCTGTGATCTCTTATTAGGGAATAGAAGTGGTTGTTGAGCTCATGAAGAATTCTGTCAGAGAAGCCATTATTTCTGTGATCTGTATTAAAGTACCTAATTCTTTCCAGGCTGTTACCTGTTATTTCTCATGCTTGTAAAGTTCCTTTTTCATCATTTTTTTTTCCCTTTTCCTCATGATGTTCTAAAAGGTACAAACAGCATAGGTATCTTAAAAGAAATAGTTAAAATCACCTAGGGTCCTACCATTCTAATGTTTTGGCTATACTCACGTTACTTATCCTTTAATATTTCTAAATGTAAGAGAGTGTGTAAAAATAAAATTAGTCCAGTAAGAAATGACCTATTCTCCTGATTTTCAGTAGTATTGAGGTTTAACTTCATACTTTTAGGAATGTTTCCTTTAAATTTTGTTTTAAATAATTGTCATTCCAGAAAAAACACTAGGTTACAGATGCCCATATCATGCCTGTTGTGATTATTATTTAGTTACAGGTATTAACTGTATCAAGTTATGCTTATAAAGTTCCTTTTTAGAAAAATGATACTTAAGCAATAGAGTAAGTGTATCAGTTACTTATATAACCTTTAGTTACACAATCCGTAGTCATAAAAAATTATGTAAGTTGAATTTTAATACATTAGAAAACCTAGCTTTTTATCACTTATCAGTGGAACTTCAGAAGGTTACATTTATGTTAGACTTGATTGTTTTATAAGATGTTTATAATGTTTGGTTTTTTTTTTTTTTTTACAGACTTTAAGGAAATTTCATGTACACAATATATAGAGAGAAATCACTAATAAAAGTTTATATGCAGGTGTAGCTTTTTCTCATGTAGAATGGTAATGTCCAGTTGATGGGTTAAAATAAGAAAAGTATTTTAAAAATCCATGTTTTATTTCTATGTATAATGCTTTTAGTTTTCAATATACAATTTCTTTTGTATTTCTGCCTTCAGCTGCATCATGTGCATGATTATGGAGGAAGAATTGGAAAAGTAATTTGGAAATGGAATCTAGGATATTATTTTAAATAGACACTCAAGTGCTATTTTTTCTCTGCCTATAAGATATATTTAGGCTGTTAAAAATACATTTTACTTCAATATGTCTGTGTGTGTGTAGTTTTTAGAACTTAGAAACTACTTCAGAAATAACTTTCTCCAAATCAGATCATCTTTCATTGACACTGATTTGCCAGTGCCTGCTCTCTTCTCCTCTTTGAAGTATCAGAGAGTACATCATAGATCTTTGTCATGGGCTTATATCTCCTCCAGATACTACCCAGCTTTTGAAATAGTGCACGTTTGATGACGTATAGATGTATTAGAGATGAAATTTGAAATTTCCAAGGAATGGCACTTTGGGTAAAGGAATAGATTGCATAAACTCCGTTGTGACAGGAAAGTTGAATCATTGTTGTCATTGTGGTAAACAAGAGTTCAGTCAGGGGTGGATAAAAATGAATATACAATATCAATGACATACATACTAGGAGATAATAAGAATAAATGGATCTCATTTGTAAGAGCAACAAAGAGAATAAAGTCTCTAAGAATAATCTTAATAGGAGTATATTTGATGTCTATTAAGAAAATTATATAGCTTTATTAGCATTTATTTATTTAAAAATTTTTTTTTATTTATTTGAGAGAGAGAGAGAGTGTGCACCAGCGCGGGGGGGCGGGGGGTGGCAGAAGGAGAGGGAGAAACAGACTTCCCAGTAAGCAGGGAGCCTGATGTGGGACTCAATCCCATGACCTTGAGATCACAACCTGAGCTGAAGGCAGATGCTTAACCAACTGAGCCACCCACGTGCCCCTTTTATTAGCATTTATAATCAGACCAAACCTACAAGTTTTCTAGAGATTTATAAAAGATAATACTGGTAGATCGCAAAATATATTCTTAGATGAGAAAACATATATATTATTAAAGATGTCCGGACTTCATTAGTGTTGCTTAATGCCGGTTCATTTCAAATCTCAAGAATTTTCCTTTTCCCTTAATTTTGTAATCCTAAGAATTAGGAAAACCTGAATCTACTAGATATCAAAATAGAATTATTCTAGTCTTTACAACAAATGTTGCTGGGACAGTTGTAGATCCACATGCAAAAGAGATTAACTTAATCTTTTTTTTTTTTAATGATTTTATTTATTTATTCATAGAGACACACACAGAGAGAGAGAGAGAGGCACAGGCACAGGCACAGGCAGAGGGAGAAGCAAGCTCCATGCAGAGAGCCTGATGTGGGACTCGATCCAGGGTCCCCAGGATCAAACCCCGGGCTGCAGGCAGCGCTAAACCGCTGCGCCACCGGGGCTGCCCAACTTAATCTTTTATGTCATGTTAGACACAAAAATTAACATAGACCTAAATGTAAGAGCTAAACTATACAACTTCTAGAAGAAACATAGGAAAAATTTTCAGTGACTTTCTGTTAGGCAGAGATATTTTAAATATGTCACCAAAAGCATCATGCATAAGAGAAATTGCTAATTTGGATTTCATCAAAATTAAAGACTTTTATGCTTCAGAAGACAGCATTAAGAAAATGAAAAGTTGGGGAGCCTGGGTGGTTCAGTTGGTTGAACATCTGACTCTTGATATTGGCTCAGGTCATGATCCTCAGGGTTGTGAGATCGAGCCCTGAGTCGGGCTCCTCGCTCAGTGGTAAGTTGGCTGGAGATTTTCTCCTGGGGGGACAGAGGGAGAGGGAGAGAGAAAAACTGAAGCAGATTAATGTTCATAGCAGCTTTATTCATACTAGCTGAAAATGAGAAAAATCCAGACGTCCATTGACAGAAATAAGGATAAACAAATTGTGATATATTCATATGGTAGGATATCACTCAATAATAAAAAAGAGTGAATTATTGATACAGTTAAATAAATATCATGAATGAGTATTTCACTGAATGAAAAAGGCGAGACACAAAAGTATAAGTAATGTATAATTCTATATTTATATAGAACTCTAGAAAATACAAACCAATCAATCCGTAATGACAAAACACAGGTCAGTTGTAGAAGTGTAGGAATGTGTGGAGGGTTGAGGGCTGACTGAAACAGGGCACACAATCTTGTGAGGGTGTTGGAAATGTTCTAAAATTGGATTGAGATGATAGTTGTATTCTGTAAACTTACTAAAACTAGTGAAATGTGCACTTAAAATGGATGAAATATTTGGCTCTTGGTATTCATGTGGGAAAATTCTTATCAAAAACATGACTTGTAAGTTCTTGGCAGACTTCTAATAGTAATGGACAGAGAAGAATGTTTTTAAAAAGATTAAAAAGACATTTATTTAGTACCTGATTTGTGAAAAATACAGCAAGAGAAGAAATGGAATATGACTTTTTTTAACCATCTTATTTAGCCATTTTAGTGTATATTTTAGTAGTATTAAGTATATCCACATTGTTGTGAAATAGATCTTCAGAACTTTTTCCTCTTGCAGTTTGAAACTCTATACTCATCAAATAATTCCTTTTTCCCTCTCCCCTCAGCCCTAGTAGCCACCACTCTATTTTGTTTATGAATTTGACTGCTTTAGAGCCACATGTAAGTGGAATCATATATAGTATTTTAATATGACTGGCTTATTTTACTTCTAGCATAATGTCCTGAAGATTTGTTCATGTTGGTCCATGTGACAGGAGTTCTTTCCTTTTAAAGGCTGAATAATATTGTATGAATATACAATATTTTGTTTTCCCATCCTTTGATGGACATTTGTGTTGTTTTCACCTATTGGCTAAGAGCATGGGTGTACAATACCTTCTCAAGACAAAATGTGAATTTTAAACTATGAAAGTTACACCTCAGAGAAGCTGTTTAAGAAAATAGAATTATCCTGATATAAGAATTCTTGTCAAAGGGGATGAAGTGATGGCATTAAAATATAACCTAAAACATTCAGTGATACTTAAGAGAGTTATCAAAATTTAATGGGTCACAGAAAGGATTTTTCAGTAAATGGTTTGGGAATAGCTAGTCATGTAGAGACAGGGCCAGATTCTATTTATAATCTTACCTAATTCCATAAACAAAAATTTTTCTCCATGAAGTAAATAATTAAGGAAACACATTGAACTAAATATATGTATCTGTCTTCCAAATAAGGATGCCCTTTCCAAACTTAGAATAATTTAGAAAGGAACTGGGGCGCCTGGGTGGCTCAGTGGTTGGATGTCTGCCGTTGGCTCAGGTCGTGATCCTGGGGTTCTGGGATTGAGTCCCTCATCGGGCTCCTGCAGGGAGCCTGCTTCTCCCTCTGCCTGTCTCTCTGCCTCTCTCTGTGTCTCTCATGAATAAATAAATAAAATCTTAAAAAAAAAAATAAAATATACAAAACATGACAGATTTCATAGCTTAAAACAAAAAACTATATTTTTAAAAAGAATACCATATCTTGTTTAACAACAAAAACCCTAAGCTATTTTAAGTAAAACATACAGCATATGTAATATCTTTATTTTAGATATTAAAGACTTATTATGGAATATAAATATATAAGATTTTGGTACCTTTAGATACTACAGGATTAATAATTCTGTATAAGACCATACAAATTGATATAGAGACCACTGTATGTTGTAAAGAACAAACAAAAATCTTATGATTTTTGAGGAAATAAACATGAAGACAGATTAAGAAAGTAAGTACTCTTTTCACTATGTGTGTTTAGCCCTGTTTTTGAAAGAACTTTCGACAGGTAAGATTTTTACTTTTATAATGAATTTCACAGCCTTCAAAGTAAAAAGTTTTTTTTGTCAGTTAGTTTAAAATGTTTTTCCTTTCTATTTCCAGGAAGTATTGATGAAGATGTTGTGGTGATAGAAGCTTCCTCCACTCCCCAAGTCACTGCCAATGAAGAAATTAATGTTACCTCAACTGACAGTGAGGTGGAGATTGTAACAGTTGGAGAAAGCTATCGGTATGATTCTAATTCCTAGTTGTATATGTGAAGTTTTAAATATAAATATTTAAACATACTTGTGCTGCAGATATTTGCATTCTTTTATCTTTCTTTTTTTAAAAGATTTTATTTATTTATTCATTAAAGACATAGAGAGGCAGAGGGAGAAGCAGGCTTCCCTGCAGGGAGCCCAGTGTGGGACTTGATCCTGGACTCTCAGGATCATGCCTTGAGCCAAAGGCCAGATAGATGTTCAACCACTGAGCCACCTAGGCATCCCTCTTTTACTTTTTTTTTTTTTTTGATACCTCATTTGAGCACATACATTAGTGGTTTTCAAACCAGGTTGCATTAGACTCACCTGGGAAGATTATACAGTAGATAAAATTGTTCCCTGGATCATATCCCAGATGAGCAAAACCAGAATCTTGGGGCTTGGTATTTTTTAAGCACTGCAAGTATACAGTGAGAGTTAAGAGTTATTGCTGTAGATAAACAGTAATTTTACTTAGTGCTTTACAGAATTTTGTTGTATGATTCAGAAAGTTCATGAACTTCTTTGAAATTTAGATGTGAATAAAATATAAATTTTGGGGATCCCTGGGTGGCGCAGTGGTTTGGCGTCTGCCTTTGGCCCAGGGCGCGATCCTGGAGACCCGGGATCAAATCCCACGTCGGGCTCCCGGTGCATGGAGCCTGCTTCTCCCCCTGCCTATGTCTCTGCATCTCTCTCTCTCTCTCTCTCTCTCTGTGACTATCATAAATAAATAAAAATTAAAAAAATATATATATATATAAATAAATTTTGGATGGTATTAAAAAGTGTTGAAAATATTAATATTGATGTTGAAGTATTTTTTTGTTGTTATAATCTGTTTCAAGATCTCGTTGAGGGGCGCCTGGGTGACTCATTCAGCTAAATATTTGCCTTTCAGTTAAGGTCATGATCCCGAAGTCCTGGGATTGGGCCTTGCTTTGGGCTTCCCACTCAGCAAAGAGTCTGCTTCTCCCTCTCCCTCTCCCTCTCCCTCTCCCTCTCCCTCTCCCTCTCCCTTAGCCCCCCACCCCCTTGTGCTTTAGCTGGCTCACTCTCAAATGAATAAATAAAAAAAAATTTAACGGAAAAAAAAAAAGATCTCAATACCAGCAAAGTTTTTGCTATTATAGTAGGGCAACCTACTATGTAACATATTTTTGCAATTTTATTGACCTTCACTCAGTAATTTCATCTAAGCCCTATACTAAAAAATGAATGAAAAATTGACATTTCTTTTGATAAATAACTGGAAATGAGATTGCCTTTTTATGGGGGGAGGGGAAGAATGGGGGGGGGGGAATCCCTAACAGATTGACCTCTTGGGACCAAAAAAAAAGAAAGAAAGGATGGGAAAAAAGCCCCTAACAGTATTCATCTTGTGCTTTACATGATTACAAATATTGGTGAGAGAAGCAATGATGTATTCCTTTATTCCATCTGGTATACCAAACTAATCCATGGATGAACCTTAATTTTTGTGTTGAAATGAATTTAGAAATACATTTACTCATTGTGTTTTAATTTGTGTTATTTATTTTAAAAAAATTTTTTTGGAAGCGTGTTATAAACATACCTAGTATGTGCTTCTCCATTTGTACTTTCCCATTGGAGTGCAATTTGTAGTGGCATGGAAGAGAACACTCCGTGATGTATCTGTTTTAAATTTTAGGGGCAGCCCGGGATGTGATTCTGGAGACCTGGGATCAAGTCCCATGTTGGGCTCCCTACATGGAGCCTGCTCCTCCCTCTGCCTGTGTCTCTGCCTCTCTCTCTCTCTCTCTCTCTCTGTCTCTCAAGAATAAATAAATAAAATCTTAAAAAAATACTTTAAAAAAATAAATTTTAAATGATTTTCCTAGGCTCTGAGGAAATTGATACTCCATGGTAGGTGCCACAGTTACCCTGTGACTGTGCATAGTGCTTGGTACAAGACTGACTCAGTTTTTATGAGCAATAATGATTGCTGAAATGAAAGATCTGTCTTAGTAGAACAGGAGATCTTTTTTGTCAGGGAGGTGCTTAATGTTCAAGCAGATTCATTTACCATAGTAATGGATAGTGATCTTGGACATAACACACAGTGCTCATGACCTATATTTATTTTCCTTATTGTTACAGGGGATATTAACTTTTGTCACTGTTTGGCTGGCTCTTGGCTTTTCATCTCTAAGAGGGAATGTATCCAGGGGCACCTGGCTGGCTCAGTGAGTGGAGTGTTGTGACTTTGATCTCAGGGTTGTGGGTTTGAGCTCCACATTGGATGTTGAAATTGCTTAAAAATAAAATCTTTTCAGCAAAAAGGGAGAATACATCTGTGTTTTAGATCCTTTAGTTTCAGGATTTGACAGTTGCTACTAATCATAGGAACAGCTAAGGCCTGTGTGAAACTGTTGCTCATACATCACGTTTTTTACTGGTGCTTCATACAGTATAATATTTGGAGTTATGACATCCTTGAAGGTTTCATAAACTGCAAAGTGGACCTGGAACTTTCTGCAGCTATTAAGAGCCTCCCAGAAATAATAAGACTATTCAGTCTCACTAAACACTCTTAGTTTCTCAAGAATTTTAAATAGTGATCTCTCTCCTCACCAAAACCATTTCATCCTGAGACATTTGTTTACCATCATGCCTTGATCTACACAATTCTTGCTGGAATGCAGTGTTTTTATTTTTTTCTGTGTCTCTGGAATGAACCTTTTTACCCCGATTTACTTGAGAATTTCATTTTAGAATTTGAGCTTCTTTCTAAGTTCTTAGGCTCTACAATTGTTGATCATTTTCAGCCTAGTTCTTTTCTGAGTGGTTAAGCTCACATCCCTAATAACTGCATATTAATGGACCTGGTTCACTCTTTTCATACATTCTGACAATAAGCTTTTTTTTTTTTATCCTTGAAGTTAATTTTTTTTAGTAATCTCTACACCTCATGTGGAGCTCGAACTCACCACCCCAAGATTGAGAGTCGCATGTTTTTCCAACTGAGCCAGCCGGGCACCCCTACATAATATGCTTCTAAGCAGTTTTATGTTCAGTTTGGGCAAGAGGAAAAACCAACTTCATAAGCCCCACCTTTCTCTTGATATATTTTTAAAGATTTTATTTATTTATTAACCAGGGAGCCTAACAGGGGGCTTGATCCCTGGGCCCTGGGATCATGACTTGAGCCAAAGGCAGATGCTTAACCCACTGAGCCACCCAGGTGCCCTAAGCCTCACCTCTCTATAACAGTTATTTTTCTTCTGGATCCTTAGGACTGCATATTCTATATAATGTTCCTCTGTACCCTCCATTCAGATTATTACAGTGAATCCTTAAAAAAAATTTTTAATAAAATAAATACCTGCAGATAATTTATTGCAATATAGCATCCCACACATAATAAAAGATGATGACATAAGTATTAGGTGTTGGGAGTTTGTGGTTACATGCTTTAAAAGCATAAGGTGGCTCAAACAAGTGATATTTTTTATGACTACCAAACTAATAAACCAGCTGCAACTATCCTTACAGGAAATCTCTGGGTGCTTTGAATCATTTTTAGGACAATACCAAGAGCTTGGGATCCCTGGGTGGCGCAGCGGTTTGGCGCCTGCCTTTGGCCCAGGGCGCGATCCTGGAGACCCGGGATCGAATCCCACGTCGGGCTCCCGGTGCGTGGAGCCTGCTTCTCCCTCTGTCTGTGTCTCTGCCTCTCTCTCTCTCTCTATGTGACTATCATAAATAAATAAAATTAAAAAAAAAAAAAAAAAAAAAAAAAAACAATACCAAGAGCTTATCTTTGTTTAGGCCTCTCAAAACGATGGTTTGCAAATCCAATCTCAGTTATACATTGAAGATCATGTGAGTGTTATTTAATCTTTAGGGTGTTGATATTTTTGTTACTTTGCTTATAGTGAATAGTTTTAGGTATTAAAGAATATATAAATACATATTACAACCCAGGTTGTATTCAAAATAACTTTGAGAAGAGAACAGCATTCTTTTTTTTTTTTTTAGATTTATTTATTTAATTTAAAAAGAGAGAGTGCATGGTGGGGAGGGGCAAAGGGAGAGGAGTCTTTATTTTTAAGATTTTATTTATATGAGAGAGAGAGTACAAGTGGGGAAAGAGGAAGAATGTGGAGCCTGATACAGGGCTCGATCCCAGGACCCTGAGATTTAGCTGAACCAAAATCAGATGCTTAACTGACCAAGCTGCCCAGGCACTGCTAGGGGGAAGAGTCTTAAGCAGACTCCATGGTGAATGTGGAGCCTGACTCAGGGCCCGGTCTTAAAACCCTGAAATCATGGCTTGAGCCAAAACCAAGAGTCACATGCCTAACAGACTGTGCCACCCAGATGCCCCAAGAGAGCAGCATTCTTGAAACAGAAACCTGTATTTTATGCCAGTGATTTGTCTGAAATATCCTTTCTCATATTCATAGGTCAGTTGGTTGTTGAACATTTCATTCAGTACGTTTTATTGAATGCCAGGCGTTGTACTAGGTGTGATTTTTTTTTTCTTTGATAGTCAATTTTTAATTCTATTGCCATTATTTCTTTGAAGAAGAAACTTCACAATGTATTTTATAAGAAAGGCTTATGATTTCTTGAGTAACTAAAATTTTTGTTCTTTTTTTATATTTACTAATTTAATATTAATGTCATTTAAGGTCTCGTTCAACTCTTGGACACTCCAGATCTCATTGGAGCCAAGGTTCAAATTCTCATACAAGTCGGCCACAGGAGCCACGGAACCGCAGTAGGATTTCTACTGTTATACAACCCTTGAGGCAAAATGCAGCAGAAGTTGTGGACCTTACTGTTGATGAAGATGGTAAGTTGGATTAGTAACAGTATAGAATTATGAAGAGAATTAATAAAATCAGATGTCTTTGAAATACCTAGAAATGGGGTACCTGGATGGCTCAGTGGTTGAACATCTGCCTTTGGCTCGCAGCGTGATCCTGGGGTCCCAGGATCGAGTCCTGCATTGAGCTCCCTGTGAGGAGGCTGCTTCTCCCTCTACCTATGTCTCTGCCTCTCTCTCTCTGTATCTCTCATGAATAAATAAATAAAATCTTAAAAAAAAAAAAAAAGAAACTCCTAAAAATGAAAGCCCTACTGCTACTTTCTAGTAACATTATTAAACTACAGGAAAGTTGTTGGATATGCTAATCTTATGTTTCAGTTGATATAAAACCTGTTTGTAAATTGTGCCTAAAATTCTTTCTGTTGTTTCATTGCTCAGTAGTTATTTTCTTAGGGAGAAAGTACTTTTTTTAAAAAAAAGATTTATCTGAGAGAGAGAGAGCATGAACGGGGATAGGAGCAGAGGGAGAGAGAGAGAGGCAGACTCCCCACTGAGCAGAGAGCCTGATGCTGGGCTTGATCTCAGGACCTCAAGGTCATGACCTGAGCCAAAGGCAGATGCTTAACTGACTGACTCACCCAGATATCTGAAAAAAGAATACTTTTACAAGTGGTAGCTTGATCTACCATCAGACCTACCTGTTTCTTTCATTTATAATATTATTGTCATAGTTTAACTTTGCTATGAAAAAGAGAAATGACACATTTAAAATGTTACAGAAAAGCAGTATAACTTGAATTTATATGGTAAATGTATGTTATTTGAAATGTCATAATTTGGGGTGCCTGGATGGCTCAGTTGGTTAAGCAAATGACTTGATCTCAGCTCAGGTCTCAGACTCCTTGTCATGAGTTCAAGCCCTATTTTTACAGACTAGTGTGGAGCCTATGTAAAAAAAAAAGGGCAAAGTTACTTTTAATATTATGTTATCCTCTAATACTGGTACCTTTTGTGCTGCTCAGCCTTACTGTTTTCTTTTGACTTATAATTGTATCCAAGCATGTATAAAAAGCTAGAAGTTGGAAAATAGAGATTAAGGAAAGTGGCAGCATGTATGAATCTGTGAATACCTATGTGAATTTTCCTACGTATCGAGAATTACCTTCAGGTACTAGTTACATCTTAGAAGGAAATGGTCATTCATAATTTCCTTAAAGGAAGATGATGAGCTGTATATGAATTTGTTAGCTATAAGTTGGAGAAAGTATATATAAGGTACGTAGAGTTACAGGCCTTGTGCAGTCAGCTCTTATATGGATTGTTTGCAGCTTGGATGATCATGACTTTCAGAATATCACTACTTTGGAATTAAGATGTTTATGAAGAGATAATTTATTCCCACTGTCTGCATTTCATTCAACTATGTTTCAGGTTTTATTTTGAAGTGCTATAAATTATCTGTAAGACAGTGATTAATATATTAGGGATTAATTAGAGATACCTCAGAGTTAATTAATTTGGGATTACTACTTTAAACTGTTTTCCCTTGTGACCTCTACCAGCCACTAAGTAGGAAAAGGTGGTAGGGTAGTCTTTTAAACCATTGGAATTAGTTCAACCAGAACATTTTACTAGGTTGTAAATATTCCAGCAATCAGTAGATGCCTGTCTCTACTAGTTTCTCTCAGTGGAAAGCATCTATCTTATTAAAAATAAGTCCAAAACATTAACTATATTATTAGACTAGTGGTTCTTAAGTGGTGACTGTTTTGTTCCCTTGAAGACATTTGGAAATATCTATAGATATTTTTGGTTTTTATAGTTGGGGGAGAGTACTACTGATACCTAATGGGTAGAGGCCCAGGATGCTGCTAACATCCTACAATGCACAGGACATCCATGCCCCTACCCTGACTCCCATCCCTAGCAAAGAATTACCGAACCCAAAATATCAATACTGCTAAGGTTCAGAAACAAGTATACCATTTGCAAATAAAGAGAGGTTCTTCCCTCCCCATTTTATGTATAAGGAAATATATTTGTTTAAGCATCCAAAGTACAGTGTCCATGTAGATCAACAGATACTATTTGTATTTCAGGAATCAGCTTAGCACACTGCATTGTATACAGTAGTTTGTCCTCTCGTTTTTTTTTTTTTTTTTTAAGATTTTATTTATTTATTCATGAGAGACAGAGAGAGGCAGAGACATAGAGGGAGAAGCAGGCTCCTTGCAGGAAGCCTGATATGGGACTTGATTCCCCAGACCTGGGATCACACCTGAGCCAAAGGCAGATGCTCAACGGCTAAGCCACCTGGGGGTTCCTGTCCTCTCATTCTGTATGACATTAAGAGAATCCCCCCCTTTTTTTTTCCCAATAAAGATTTTATTTATTTATTCATGAGAGACAGAGAGAGAGAAGAGAAGCAGAGACATAGGCAGGCTCCATGCAGGGAGCCTGATGTGGGACTGATACGGGGCCTCCAGGATCGTGCCTTGGGCCGAAGGCAGGTGCTCAACCACTGAGCCACCCAGGCATCCCAAGAGAATGAATCCCTTTTCTGATCTAATCAGTATGACTATGCTTTGGACAGACTTAGTCTCACTTTTTAAACAACTATTTTACAATCAGAGTCTAAAGTAGAACTCGTATATAAATCAAGGTATGCCTGAAATTTCTTTAACTTTCTACAGAAATTATAATTTTTATTAGAAAGCACTGATAAATATTAATATTTGCAAAAATTTTTTGAAAACATACAAAAAGGCATGTAAAAAAGATTAAAAGTTGTTTTTTTTTAAGATTTTATTTATTTATTTATTCCTGAGAGACAGAGAGAGAGAGACAGAGACAGAGACACAGTCAGGGGGAGAAGCAGGCTCCATGCAGGGAGCCCGATGTGGGACTCGATCCCGGATCTCCAGGATCACACCCTGGGCTGAAGGTGGTGCTAAACCGCTGAGCCACCCTGGCTGCCCAAGATTAAAAGTTTAAAAAATCGTAGCTAATGTTTAAGTGGTTACTATATGTAAACTATTATACAGAGTGCTTTATATGTATGACCTCAGTTCATCCGAACAATAATTGTGTAAAGAAAATTCTGTACTTTCCCAGTTCTACAGATGAGGAAATGCAGAGTGGTTAAGTAACTTAGCCATGATTGTAGTATCATTGTTGAAATCAGAATTGCTTATCCAAGCAGTCTGACTCTAGAATCCATTCTGTCCCAGAGAAAGGGTAATTTGTAATACTGGTCTGACAGCCTGTGATAATGTGTATGAAAATAGTAAAGGGACTTTTTTTTTTTTTTTTAAGATTTTATTTATTTATTCATGACAGATACAGAGACACAGGCAGAGGGAGAAGCAGGATCCACGCAGGGAGCCCAACTCAGGACTTGATCCCAGGTCTCCAAGATCACATCCCGGTCTGAAGGCAGTGCTAAACTGCTAAGCCACCGGGGCTGCCCCAGTAAAGGGACTTTTACTTTCTTTTTTTTTTTTTTTTTTTTTTTTAAAGATTTTATTTATTTATTCATGATAGTCACAGAGAGAGAGAGAGGCAGAGACATAGGCAGAGGGAGAAGCAGGCTCCATGCAGGGAGCCCGATGTGGGATTCGATCCGGGGTCTCCAGGATCATGCCCTGGGCCAAAGGCAGGCACCAAACCGCTGCGCCACCCAGGGATCCCTTACTTTCCTTTTCTTATTTTCGTATTTGTGATAGATCAGGAAATTTATATATTGTTACCCAAAAGAACTGTGATAATCACCTGAATTATTGGAATATGCATATGTGTTGAATTTTTTTTTTAATGCAGTAATCATATTTTAGTAGCATGTCATCTTAATGGTGTAGGCTACCTTTAGGAAAGCTTTTTTTTTTAAAAAAAAAAAACTGTATATTGTGCTTACTAGAGAGTTCATATCTTTAAATTTTATTTTAATAATTACAAAAATGTTACCTTGAGTTAAAATATAACCCATTACCTAATTTATTTTGAATGCTAAGTAAAATTTTGTATTTTTTAGAACCTACTGTAGTACCAACCACTTCTGCGAGAATGGAATCACAAACCACAAGCACTTCCATTAACAACTCAAATCCATCTACCTCTGAGCAGGCCTCTGATACTGCTTCAGCTGTCACTGGTAGCCAACCCTCCACAGTGTCAGAGACTTCAGCTACTCTTACAAGCAATAGTATGACTGGTACTTCTCTAGGAGGTATGTAATAAAGTGGGAGAGGACTCTTTTTCATTACTCTTGTTAGAAAAAGTGTTGTTTTTAATATTTTAGCTATATTAGCAAGAACATATTCTTAGAATAAACCATATATGAACAAAGTAGTCTCTTTATAATTAGACTGTAATTTCATATTTGAGTTTGTGTGCTATATATTACCCAGTTATCATAGCTCAACTGAAAGAGATCAGCGAGAATTAAATGGCTAAAGATCTGAGCAACAGAAGAAAAATAGATAAATGGAACTTCATCAAAATTTATACCTTTTGTACATCAAAAGACATTATCAAGAAAGTGAAAAAGCCTACACAGTGGGAGAAAAATACTTGAAAATCATATATTTGGTAAAGGTCTATTATCCAAACTATATAAAGAGCTTACACAGCTCAACAATAAAAAGACACCCCAGTTTAAAAATGGGCAAATAATTTGCATAGGTATTTTTCTAACAAAGATGCATGAAAACAGCATCATTAGTTATTAGAGGAATGTAAATCAAAATCACAGTGGAACCACTTTATCCTCATCAGGTTGTCTGTTATTCAGAAAAACAAACCAAAACCAAAGAACAGGAAATCAGAAAATAACCAGTATTGACAAGAATGTAGAGGAATTGGAACCCTGATGAACATCTGGTGGGAATGTAAAGTGCTGCAGCCTTTATAAAAAACACATTGGCGGTTCCTCAAAACTTTAAAGCATAGTTAGCCTATGACCAACAGTCTCACTCCTAGGTATGTCCCCAAAAGAATTGAAAATGAGGATGGGTATTTTTTAAAAAGTTTGATGATGTCCATTTTCTCAAATTTTTTTTGTTTCTTTTGGTGTCATATCAAAGAAACCCAGAGTCACAAAGATATACTCCTGTGTTTTAAGTGTTTCAGCTCTCACCTCAGATTATTATCTTTCAGTTAGCAGTGATATCTCTGGTTCTTGTTCCTGTCACTTGTTTAAGAGCATGAAGCTGCCCTTCTTTCACACCTGGACAAAGGCACAGAGATAAGAACTTGCTAACCATTTACTGACTGGGATGTTGTAGGCCCTGTGGCTCATAGAGTGTATCACCATTAATAATGAAACCACCTTATGCTTTCTTTCATTTTTCACTTTTAATAGTATTGTATTTAATTCTAACAGTATCATTATAACCTACATTGAGCAGATTAGGAAATCTTCTTGTGACTGGATTAGGTCTTGCTGTTGTGGAAAATTGAGAGTAGAATCCAGAATCTAAGGAGTTTTCCCAGAGATATCTTTTAAATACTATATTCTTTGGGGAAAAAAGTAAGCAGAAATGAAATGTGCTAATTTTTATTTCATTTATCAGATGTATGCTCTTTCCCGAGTACCCTACTGAGTGTCTTATGTGTTATTTTTATATATTATCATTTAATCCTTATAAACTTTCTCATTGTATTACTCTTCCCATTTCAGAAATGAAGGAATCTGGAAGTTAAATACTTTCAAAAAAAAAAAAAGTTAATAATATTTGAGTCAAAGATTTGAACTCTTCTCATGCGCTCCTTTTTCCTGGTAGCTTTATGTACTCTGATTCTTGTCTACATTTTATGTGACACAGTCCCAACTTTACTTCAAGACTTTTTCAGAGCTTTTATTTTCTTATATTTTTAAGTCTCTTGTTCGCTTAGAACTCACATTTAATATATATAGTGACTTCATTATCTGAATGGTTTTCTCATGATACTATTACCTATATTGACGACTATGTTTGGGATAGACTTGGCTGTGTTGTGTTTTTCTAGAGTAGGAGAACCCTGTTCCAGGCCAAATTGTTCCTCTCTATAAAACTGAAAGAAGCAGATACTCACACAACATTAGGGGCACTCAGTTTTGCTGATTTCATTTCTTGCTAAGACTCTATAGAACATCAGTCTCCTAATTTTTTCGTATCCTGTCCTTACTTTGTACCTTCTTGCGTATTTCCAACCTTGAATCACTCAAGCCATCAAGCTTCACTCCTCTCTAGGTTTTTAGATGGGCCTCATGAAAATTACAGAACCAAGCATATTGGTGCCTTGTGAGTTTATGGTATCAGAACCAAGCATATTGGTGCCTTGTGAGTTTATGGTATCTGATCTTGGACTTTTGATAATAAGTTACCATAGTGTGATGTATCTCAGTTAATTCCCTTTCCTTCCCCTTAGTGGCTATTCCAAAATTCCCTCATTTTCCTCAAGACTTTGATTCCTCCAGGGAAAAATAAATTAAAAAGTAAGTGGAGGGATCCCTGGGTGGCGCAGCGGTTTAGTGCCTGCCTTTGGCCCAGGGCACAATCCTGGAGACCCGGGATCGAATCCCACGTCGGACTCCCGGTGCATGGAGCCTGCTTCTCCCTCTATGTCTCTGCCTGTCTCTCTCTCTCTCTGTGTGTGACTATCATAAATAAATAAAAGTTATTAAAAATAATAATAAATAAAAAGTAAGTGGAGGTTTTCAAACATTCATAACTTCCAACCCTTCCATGAAAACTTTTATATCCTTCTTTCCTTACTCTTGGTCTTTTAACTCCTTCTTTTCCTTTGCAGTCCCTTTATTCATGCTCTACCTCTTGTCCCTTCTTGTGTCCTTGACCTTGCTTTAACAGTTACCTTCTCAGCATCTTTGTTTGCTCCATTCCCTTAGTGTGCATTAGTACATTTGTGTTAAGTCTGTGTACCCTTAAATGGGTCTTCTATACCTGAAACTCCTTCCTTAACTTTCTTCTGACTCTTGTCAAAACAAATGTGTTAAAAAAATCTGGCAGTAATCTTCGCATCTTTGTTTTCTCCCAGGACTCTATTCTTATCCTTTCTCACTAGCCCGTCTCATAACTGCATGTGTTTTCAACTACTGCCAGTATGCCAGTGACCTTCCATTTGTGTTTCTAGAGCCTTCTCTTTGTTTTAAATTTTTATATCCAGCTGCCTATTGGACACCTCTCTCCGTTGGACGACCATTCTGCAACCACCTCAAACTCCAAACACCCCAAATAGCTCATCATATATCTTGACTTTTCCATGTGCTTTTTACTTTATGCATGCATGGTATCTTATATATTCATTTATTCAAATATTTATTGATTGCACACTATAAATCAGGCACTGTTCTAGGCACTGGAAAGAAAACAAATTTTCTGCCCTAACAGAATGTTCTAGTGGATAATAATAGCTAACATCTGTGTTATGTTGAGCTCGTAATATTGGTCCATGATTTATCTACATTAACTCTATTTTTTTATAATAACTTATGAGGCAGAGTCTATTATTACTCTTCTCATTTTATAGGTGAAGTAACTTGGCCATGGTTAAATGATAGTGGAACCAAGTATTCAAAAGTAGGAAGTCTGGCTTGGAGCCTGTACTCTTCCTTTATTTCTCCGTCTTGACACTGTTGTCTTTGTGCTATGCAGTTCTTTTTATGGGGGGCTCCCCATGCATTGTAGGATATTTAGCAGCATTGTTGGCCTCTACCTACTAAATACCAGTAGTACCACTTCCCCTCTAGGTATCCCCAGATGTTCCCTGGGGCACAACATTGCTCTATACTATTTTAGAACCCAGTGCTTCTATTTTAATGCTGGTTGATTTATATCTTAAATTGTTTCCATATTTGATGATGATGATCTCCTTAAGGATTAAAGATCAAGTTTTTCTCTTCATAGTACTTAGCTCCATACATGCCTCTTTTCCCTTGAGAGGTAAACTTATATTTAGCAAGGGCTTATTAAACCACCTACATTGTACAGGCCTGTTTCTAGTTGCTAGAGATAAAACAACAGAGGCAGACAACATCAAAATAAGTTATTTTAAATGCCAGGACTTTCAGGGAGCCTGCATGGCTTAGTCAATTAAGCATCTGACTCTTGATCTCAGCTCAGGTCTTGATCTCAGGGTCATGAGTTCAGGATCTTGAGTTCAAGTCCCCCATTGGGCTCCAGGCTGGGTATGTGAAGCCTACTAAAAAGGAGTGGAGGGCAGGACTTTAATTTTTCACCACTGTATTTTTCAGTGCCTTATATAATAGATCCTTTACCAGTACCATTATTATGTGTAATGCTTGCCAGAGGAATGAATACATCTCAATAATCATGCTAGAATCACAATGAAAGTATCTTAACCAGCTTGATGTCACTGGGCTATGGAATTAATTTCTCTGGTGCAGGTTTATTATTGTTTCATTTTTAGTGGACACTTTCTGAGCTAACTTTAATAAAAAGGAAATGTTTTATTTGCTTGATCAGATCTTAGTATTTCACTTCTAATTTATGGTAGTTTCCTTGGTCAGTCACTCTCGAACAAGAGGAAATTCAGTTGCCTTTACTTTGGGTTACCAGCCTGTTTAAGCAACAAAGAGGTTCTGCATTCCAGGAAAATATATTATTAATTTAACTGGAAGCCAAAACTGTACCCTAAGAAATAGAACTATAAGGTCAGTCTTCTTTTTGAAGCCACATCGTTAGTGATATGACCCTTTAAATATGTGTTCAGCTGTAAATATATTGTAGTCATTATGCTTCCTCTTCTCTCACTCTGATTTTTGTATTAGAAATATTTGAAGAAAAAGAGGACAACTTCTTTTTGAACAAATGAGTATCATATCTATCACTTTGTTCACAGCCTTACTAGTCCACACATCTTTTGCTCTGACTGCACACTCCTCTCCTAAAATTTGAAGTTATACATAATCCCCAAATAGCTGGATTTATAAAAATAAAGTATTTTAATTGGAAGGAACTATATGAAGGTCACTTAGCTTACTCATTGAATGGATTTGGTGTTCCAGAGGTTTCTGATAATTTTTTATGAAGTAACACAATAAATGATGTTCATTTGTGCAATACTTGGTCATGGGAGCTGAGATAAAACCCTGAAAATGAGGGATCCCTGGGTGGCGCAGCGGTTTGGCGCCTGCCTTTGGCCCAGGGCGCGATCCTGGAGACCCGGGATCGAATCCCACGTCAGGCTCCCGGTGCATGGAGCCTGCTTCTCCCTCTGCCTGTGTCTCTGCCTCTCTCTCTCTCTCTCTCACTGCGTGCCTGTCATAAAAAAAAAAAAAAAAAAAAACCCTGAAAATGTTGCTGGAGGTAAAGCTACTGTAATAGTTATTGCTATAGATGTTACAGCATATGGAAAATAGTTAATGTTTGATTCAGTATAGCTAAGATAGACAATCATGATCTATTCCTGATAAGCTAGTTGTAACTTTGTCCAGGTTATTTAAGAAAATTGGAGGGACACCTGGGTCACTTGGTCAGTTAAGTACCTGCCTTCAGCTCAAGCCCTGATCCCAGGGTTCTGGGATCGAGCTCCGCATTGGGCTGCCTGCTCCTTGGGGAGCCTGCTTCTCTCTCTCCTCCCTTTGCCTGATGCTCTTCTTGCTTGTGTGCTTTCTCTCTCTCTCTCTCTGTTAAATAAATAAAGTCTTTAAAATAAAATTGGAATGAAAGTGACATAATTATATAATTGACTTTGAATCTGCTGTAATTTATCTTTTAAAAGTAAACACCATGGGGTGCCTGGGTGGCTCAGTTGGCCAAGTATCTAACTCTTGATTTTGGCTCAGGTCATGATCTTAGGGTTGTGAGATTGAGCCTCGTGTCAGGCCCTGCACTCAGCAAGGAATCTTTTAGAGATTCTCTCCCCCCCCCCCCATTTCCTCTGCCCCTCCTCCAACTCACACACACTCTCTCTCTCAAATAAATAAATAAATCTTAAAAAAAGAGAGAGAGCTTAAAAAAATAAAACATCTTGTCACCTTTGTCGTTGTTGTAGTTACAAGTTACTTGTAATATTTAACCTCTCAACTGATTCTAACAAGGTAGTACTGATTCCAGGAGGCAGTTAGAAATTAGTAAAAATTAGGATTTGTTTTTCCATCCAAGGTCACAGATTCCTGAATTCTAGTTCCAAGTTAAGAACCTTTACAAAAGGGCAGCCCGGGTGGCTCAGTGGTTTAGTGCTGCCTTCAGCCCAGAGCGTGATCCTGGAGACCGGGGATCGAGTCCCATGCCGGGCTCCCTGCATGGAACCTGCTTCTCCCTCTCTCTCTCTCTCTCTTTGTCTCTGTCTCTCATGAATACATAAATAAAATCTTAAAAAAAAAAAAAAAGAACCTTTACAAAAGAGTACAAGAAATTAGCCCAAATAGGACAGACTAGGAACTTAGAAAAAAAAATGTACAGAGATTTAGTATGGAGATACTGCTTAACAGGATTTAGATCACAGACCTTGCCCAGAAGAGAATCAGGAAAGGCAGGATAGGACATGTATGGGAGGGCAGACCCAAGAGAATTACAGGGAGGTTTGCTGCAATCAGACATATCAACCAGAGCCTGAAGCACCCCACCCAGATTCATTTATGTGAGCCTATAAATTCCTTTTATTATTTGAGCCAGTTTAGGTTGGATTTTTATATTATTTGTGAGTATCTAGTATATTCCTAATCAGTACATTGGGCCAGAAGAGATTGGCTAGGTTCTGTGAGCCAAATATTAGCAGTTTCCCTGGTCTTGGTTACTCCAGAAATAGGGCTAGAAGAGTGGTACTCTAGAATCCTAAGGGCTCTGAGGAGATGACTCAGGAGTCAGGTGCAGAAGGGGGAAAGGAATTAATAAGGACAGGGCTCTGGGCTCTCCACTCCTCTATTTTTTTTAAAGAATTTATTTACTTGAGAGAGAGAATGAGTGCACGTAAGCATGATCGACCGGAGGGGCAGAGAGGGACAAGCAGAAAGCTGAAGGCAGTCACTTAACTGACTGAACCACCCAAGCACCCCTCTACTCTTTAATTTTTGTATTTTAAATTAAAAAAAATAATAATTTTTAAATATTTTATTTTTAAGTAATCTCTAAACCCAACATGGGGCTCAAACTCAACCCCCAGCTCAAGAGTCGCACAGTCCTCTGACTGGGCCAGCCAAGCTTCCCTCCATTTTTATCTGTTTTATATAGTTTGTACATAATATGCAGCTTGAGAAAATGCTGTTTTTTAGATAAGTCTGAAGCCCTGAGGTAGACCTTCTTGGGGTGCTTTTGCAGGTCTTCTGGCATGGAAGAGCATGCCTTCAGAATAACTGGGCATATGGCAGAGAGCATAACCAAGACTCAGATGATTCATACCTACAGAATCATCTTTTCCAAAAACAATCATGCAAGATGATTATTGTTCCATTTAACAGTAAGAAAGAGGTCAAATAACTTTTCTAAGTCACATTGCTCAGGATTACACAGGCTTAGGACTAAACTCAAGCACATCTGACTCCATGCCTTTCCTATTCTTCAACTCTAGTTCACTAGATTATTATGAGATACCTTTAATTTTTCACAAATTAGAGTTTTATTGTTCTATTCTTTCAAGTCTGAGTTTGGAGGGCAGAGGAAGGGAAAGGATGTCAGGTTAGTGAGACTTAGCAAGACCTCTCTGAGTTGGGTGGTTATGTCTTAAGAAGATAGGATTTTTAAGAAACACATAGTCATTATTTCATAGAAATGATTTATGGTGTTAGAGAGTTCATGGACTCAGAAGAATCTTTGTTGCAAATAAGGACTCACGTGACATACTAGAATTTTTAAAAATTCAGTTTAAAGTTTATTGTTTATTATGACCTAGGAAAAGGCTATCTCTTGTCATATTTAAACATCATGGTAGTGGCACCTGACTGGCTCTGTTGGAAGAGCATCCAACTCTTGATCTCTGGGTCATAAGTTCGAGCCCCATGCTGGGTGTAGAGATTACTTATATAAATAAAACTCACACACACACCCCCCGCCCCACATACCATCATGGTAAAGGTGAGCCTCCTGAAGGATTTATGCTTTCAGAAAAATCCTAGTGAAGATTACTGCCCAAAATTATGTCATATGCATGTTAAGAATGTGGTGCTATCACATTTTTCTTTACAGAGATTTGAATTTATTCAATTGATTAAATTTAATCAATTCCTTATTTGCTTAATTTATATACAGTACCTATGTTTTACAGAGTGATATTTGATCATTTGATTGTTCTGTGCATTTTTGTTTCAAGATGACTCAAGGAGAACTGCCTCTAGTGCTGTAACAGAAACTGGCCCTCCTGCAATGCCAAGATTACCTTCCTGCTGTCCCCAGCACTCACCATGTGGAGGGTCATCACAGAATCACCATGCATTAGGACATCCACATGCAGGTTGCTTTCAGCAGCATGGCCACCATTTTCAGCATCATCACCACCACCATCATACCCCCCACCCGGCTGTCCCAGTTTCTCCCTCCTTTAGTGATCCTGCTTGCCCTGTGGAAAGACCTCCACAAGTACAAGCACCTTGTGGAGCCAACAGCAGTTCTGCTACCAGCTATCATGACCAGGTATGTGGAATTTGATGAGGTCTTCTTTTTTTTTTAATTTGTAAAAACTGTGCTTTTTTTCCAGGAGGAAAAAGAAAAACAACCTTCAGGATGAATTTTATACACTAAATATAAATATGTTGCCCTTGCAAAAGTGGCCCAATTTAGTGGTCTGTGTTTCTTTTTTTTTATTAAGTCTCTAGGATTTTCTGATGGTCTAAATTATTGCAACTAATTGAGAGGGCCTGGGATGTAGAAAATTAGAAGTGATACTTTTTTAAAATTCTGAAATGTTTTTTGGGGTTTTTAGTTAAATACAGGTGAATCTGATCTTTGGAATTTTATTTCAGAGTGTTGGAATTGCTGTGTCAACCTGATTCATGAGAAATAAGAACATTTTTCTAGTTTTTTTTTTTTATCCTCTACCTTTTACTCTGGAACTCCCTATATCTTCACTTATCTAGAAATAAACTGCCTTCTCAAATGCAAACCAGTGACATGGTTTCTCAGAGCCAGATGAGGTGTTTATTAGTTTATGGAGAATTGAAATATCTATCAGTAACAAAATTATAATTAACTTATTTGATATTAATGATGAGTGCTTGAAATGTCAAATAATATTAAATTAGTGTCAGTGATTATGTGGAGTAAGTGAAGGTCAGGTATTATGTGTTGTTTTAACTTCTGCTGTGTCATCTCTATGTATAATTGTGATATTTTGGGGTACATACTTTTAAAAGTAAAACATAATTTTAAGGTAAAACTGTAACTGACATATACTAGAAAATAGTCAAACTAGAAAATTCAGGGCAATTGCTTTTCTGTATCCCCTGACCTTTCCTAAATACTTCATTTTTTAAGATTTTGATAGTTATCTTTCCTGGATCTGACAGATTAAAAATAAGAAAGAGGGATGTTCTCTTAGAAAAACCAAACAAACAATAGATAAGCTGCTATTTTCGAGAGTAAATTTGAAAGAGTTTGGTAGGAAATATGATTGAAGAGATTTTAGACTGTTTTGGTTCTCCTAACAGTTCTAAATATTAACATCTACTGATCCTCTAAAACCTGTTCTTCCTCTTGGGAATGAAGAAACATCAAGAAAAACTTCTTAGTGGACTGAATGAAAGGCCCTGCTTAAAAGTAAAATTGTCTTTCACTAGAAATATGAGCTGAAAGGGAGGGTTTATAAGTATTATAGGAAAACAGTGAAGAAATGAATCTGCTGACTTTTTCTACATTCGTTCAAGAGCTACCAAAACATGGGGCCTTTTGTTTACAGAATATTGTTGTTGTTGAACTAGTAAAGTAATACAGCTGGTTTGAGAGAGATCATACGAATGCAGTATTTTCTTTTAACCTAGTGTGTTAATTACAGGTAGAATCTTATACAGTTTTGTTCACTGTTAAATAAATGTAACCTATTCACTTATCTCTAAGTAGATATATTTGGACTGCACACAAAACTTGAAGAACAGAATCAGG
The DNA here is from genome assembly GCF_053574225.1 of Canis aureus. Taxonomy (NCBI): domain Eukaryota; kingdom Metazoa; phylum Chordata; class Mammalia; order Carnivora; family Canidae; genus Canis; species Canis aureus. The sequence goes on from NC_135642.1 coordinate 28,783,295, forward strand.
CAGTCAGTGGTAATAGAGGGTATGAAGGAGAAACAGTGAAGTTTTAACAATATAAACAGACTCATATAGACAGTTAGAAAACTGAAATCAGCCACATGCTCATGAGGTAATGTCTGATAGTCTTTAGTTGAGATCTGTGTGGGCACAGCAGGAAGTTGAGGAGTGGGAGAAGCAAACTGATCTGAGCATTTGTGATTGTGTAGATGTATTATGATTAGTGTCAGATTGTGGGTAGGCAGACAAGGGTTGGGGAGGATTAGGCCTGACAACAGAGAAGGTGCAGTAGTCACTTGACACTTTGTAGCCCTTACTACTCCTTTGGATGTAGCTTTCTCTTTTGAGAGAATAGGTCAATTAGTGTTATGCATTGCTTAGGATCTTTGTAAAGTAATACTTGCCATTTCTGTGCCGATCTTGTTTACTATGTCTTTATCCTTCTAGAGCAAGATTTGAATGAACTGTTGGTATTGTGAAGAGGCTTCGGTTTAGTGGTCCCTCCCCCTTCTCTTTTTATTCTTTACTTTTATTTACCTTTACCCTCAGTTTCTTGCTAGGAGGACATTCACCCTACTTAACTTACTTGCTGGGAGTGTTCTTAATCACTGACTGGAAAAAGATAGGAAATTTACTCATCTTCATAGTATGTTGATAATCCAGTCCACTTGCCAAGTCTTAGCCAAAATAGGGAAGGGATTATAAATTCATAGTCTTACAATATTTTTAACCTTATTACCCAAGTTGAAGGACATACATGTATTTGTCAACTCAGGCTAGAATTTGCATAATTGGTTATAGGTACATGATCTAGAAGAAGAAAGGAGCTCTTTTTCAACTTCCCATAGCTTCTCCTGTGCCATCATCCCCTTTCCCTTTTAGCATTCAGAGTTCCTTTTGTTTCTGTTACCCTTGAACCTGGAGGTCCATTGGAAGTTCAGAGACCACAATGGTTCCTTTGAGGACTGCTGGGTGACCTGGGCGTCTAAAGAATGCATTTCCCTAGTTTTCTTCATCTTTAGCTCCTCAGTTTCCAGTATTGAACAATTCTTGTATATAAATACATATATGGCATCATGCTACTATTTTCTTTTTTAAATTATTTTCTTTAATCACATTTTTAAAATGACAGCTATACTAAACACTAAGCAAAGACTTGTATTTAAATCACTTAAGAGGGATCCCTGGGTGGCTCAGCAGTTTAGCGCCTGCCTTTGGCCGGGGGTGTGGTCCTGAGATCTAGTCCCACGTTGGGATCCCTGTGTGGAGCCTGCTTCTCCCTCTGCCTGTATCTCTGCTTCTCTGTGTATCTCTCATGAATACATAAATAAAATCTTAAAAAAAAATAAAATCACTTAAGAGGGGCAGGGTGGCTAGATGTCTCAGTTAGCATCTGCCTTCGGCTCAGGTCACGATCCCAGGGTCCTGGGTTTGAGCCCTACATCTGGCTCCTTGCTCAACAGGGAGCCTGCTTCTCCATCTCCCTCTGCCTACCACCCCCTCCCCCTGCTTGTGCTCCCTCTCTCTCTGTCAAATAAATTAATAAAATCTTTTTAAAACACTAAATTAAGATACAAAGAAGCAGTTCTGTTTTTGTAATCTACTCTAGAATAGATTGTGATCGAGTGAAGTGTTTTAGGATTTTTCAAAATGCTTTTGGGGAATAATCTTAATTACTGATGAGTAGACATGGAATCTATACTCTTTGATTTCTTTTCCAACTTAGTAAATGGACCTTCCCTAAAATCATATTTCTAATTTTTTTGTAAATGAAATTATTATAAGGCAAAGCTAGCTCATCATTCATCTTGAATAATCACACACCCTTTGTTATCTTGGATAGTGTTTGTATTATTAGAGTTTCAGTTTAATGTTTGCTATTTACAGTTTAGAAACAGAACAGACAAGTTTGTACCTAGAACCCTTAATCTTTTCAGTGGTGTGATTATATGTTTTATGATTTTAAAGTTTCTTTCTCTCTAAAATCTAGATAATGGAAGAGAGCTAGACCTTAATATAGAAATGAATTTTTGTTCATCTTGTAGCATGATCTTATGCCTGATTTTAAAAAACTGATTATAGATTTTAAATATATGGTCACTACAATTTTTACAATCCAAAGTACACAGTATTTTCTTAGTGCTGAATAGGTCTTCATACTGAAAATTTTACCGGTTTGAAATTTTTAACTTATTAGAGATTCTATTTTTCTAGATTGCAATTGGAGTACTTTTATAATATAACATGAAACAGTGTTTTGACCAAACTTTAGAAAGATAAAATATAGTTCCTCTTTATACAGCAGGCATTGCCAGTAGACCTGAGCAACAATGGTATCAGAAGTCATGGAAGTGGTGGTTTTCATGGAGCATCTGCATTTGACCCCTGCTGCCCTGTTTCTTCTTCCCGAGCTGCAATCTTTGGCCATCAGGCTGCTGCTGCTGCCCCGAGTCAGCCATTATCAATAGATGGTTATGGATCCAGCATGGTTGCGCAGCCCCAGCCCCAGCCCCCTCCACAAGCCTCACTGTCATCATGTCGACATTATATGCCACCTCCTTGTAAGTATAAATTTAACAGGCAAAGAACTTAGAGGCATATAAATGAAGCATTTGTACATTCCTCTATGAAATAACCTTTCAATAATACTAATTCATAAATTTTTAGTGTTTTCTTGACCTTAGAGCAGGGTGTATTTTGTCCATTTCATCCTCTCTTCACCCCACATTCCCCAAACAGCCTTCTAAGGTAAAAAGAACAGATGTTATTTAAAAAGGTCAGAAAAATAAAAAGTATGATATTTTCTGTCTTTTACATTTTAACATTTACATTTTAATATATGAAATTGAACTACATTGAATGGTACCTTAGATTCCTATGATAGGAAACTTTAAGGGATTGAGATTTATCCTTAGGAGTAACACACAGTTTGAAAGCTTAGTAGTTGTTAGGCACAAACAAATAAATTTTGACTAAGAATTCTGAAGGTCAGCTGAGGCATACGAGAGAATACTTGCACAGAGAGCTTGGCCGGTTGCAAAAAGATTTCTCTGTTCATTTGATGTGGGCAATTAAATAGAGTCAGACATAGTTTTTCTGAAGAAATTGAAATCTTTGAGATCTGTGAGTATCATAGGAAATGAGAAGTGCTTTTAGGCTATGTAACACATATTTACTACTTTGTTACATTATAGGCTAATAAAAAATTAATTAAAAAACTGAATTTTCATACCAGAAGTAAGCTAGGAGGTTGGCAAGGACATTTGCTTTTGTTCTGATTACATGCAAGGGATTGTTTTCAGTTATATATCTCATTAGATATCTTCTTCCATTCCTATAATATAAAAAATCTGAGTCTTACAGATAGAGCTGGAGTCAACCCAGGATTTGTACAGTGAAACCTGGGTATAATATTATTTACCTTTTCAGTGATACAACTTAAGATATAAAGTATAAGTTAGAAAACAGGTTTTGGAAGAGCTTTCACAAAGCACTGATCAATGGGCAAAATCTTTTCTCTAGGCTGTTTTGTGATACCTATTGATATTTTAATTGATTGTCTTTTATTAGGAACTCAAAATGTGTAGTTTTCTGTCCCCCCCCCCACTAATATATTGAAGCAGTTTATAAGTGAGTCCATTTCTTTTTAAATGCCCTAATAAAGAAGTGTTTTAGATTTAAACTTGCTCTACTTTTATTATCAAAGTAACTTGTGTACATTGTAAGAAGTTCAAACTGCAGAATAACATAAAATTAGAAGTTAAAAGCCCTTTTCTCACATTCCACTAATCTGAATATCTTGAAGGTAGCAACTGTTTGTAGCTTATAAAAACCTTCCAGAGCTTTTCTTTCTACACACAAAAGTATATATATGTGTGTGTCTTTTTTATTTTTTTATTTTTATTTATTTTATTTTATTTTTTTTTATGTGTGTCTTTTTTAAAAAGTGGGATCATAAGTGTATTATTTGCTTCTCTTTGAGTTTTTTCTTTTTTAAAAAAGTTTTAATAGTACATCTTAGATTTTTTTTCCATATTAGCCCTAAAAATCTAGGTGGTTATTCTCGATACCCTCATAATATTGTGTTGTGTATTAAATCATTTCTCTGTTGAGATTACATTGTAGTTTTTTAGTCTGTCTCTTGGGTAGCTTCCTAGGAGTGAGATTTCTGGGTCAAAGTAACATGTTGAACTTTTAGGAAGCAATATCAAATTTTGTTTTGTTTTGTTTTGTTTTGTTTTGTTTGTTTTAATGGCAAGAACACAAAAAATAGAGAAGGAAGAGAGAGATGGCTTATGGGAATGCAGAATGTCACCTTTCTGTAGTGGTTGGCAATCTATTTTGTTTAGAAACTACAGTGAATTATAACAAAGGCTGAACTTTTCACCACACACACACAAAGCTGTGTGAGGTAATGAACCTGGTTGTGGTAATCATTTCACAAAGTTATATGTATGTCAAATTGTCATCTTGTATACTTTCAATAATATATAATTGTATTTGTTAATTATACTTCAATAAAGCTGAAAAAAATGATTGCTAAAGAGTTAAACTTAAATTGATTCATTCTGAAACAAAACTTTAAAATTTTGTAATATTTGTCAGTATTATTTCTTGATTATGGTTATAGAAATAGAAAACTTCGAATTGAAACTGGAAAAAAAATGCTCTGAATTTGAGGAAGGATAGTTAACAGTGGTAAAACATAGTGACTTCTCTCTTTATAACCAAGTACTGAGTTTTCTTGGAGTAAAGTCTTGATTTGAAAACATGACGTTTAGAAAATCACTTAAAAATTGTCTCAGAGTTTATATTGAGCTTAATGAAAATTTCCTTTAAATACATGCTAGCAAGGTATCCTTTGAAAATATGGCTGAATGAGTTCATGGTTACATAACTTTCACCCCTGCTGAATCAGAAGTGACTAAAATTGAAGGAAATTCTTCTGACCTGAAACCAGAGAATGGCCATTCCTCTGTACCATACTCCAAGAAAGTCTTCCAAATACAATGAAATTGGGACTGGGACTGAAATCCAAGGAGGAGACAACATATTTTGTCTCCTTGAACAGATGCATGTCTCTTAAAGTAAGAGAGATGTGTATTCCTCGGAGAGACTTTTCAGCGGCTGCTTTGAATCCAAGAATGAAGAAATAGGGGAAGCCATCTTTATTCAGGCTGATTTCCACTGCAAGTTCTTGGCAAATATGCCACTTCATCTTCTTAATGTAGCGCAGGAAAAATGACACAGTGCAGGGAGAGAGAAGAGCAGCAATAAAGGAGTATCTTTGCAGTCTTGGCCAAAAGAACTTGCAAGTTCCTTTCTTCTCTATGGTGGTCTGTAATGAGTAATCATAAACAAAAGCAAGATTTATGTATTTATAAAAGTGTAACTACTGCATTTGACTCCACAAAAGCAAAAAACTTGTATATGGTAAAATAAAATTAACAAAAGACAATTTGGAAAAATGTTTATACCTTATAATGACATACCTTCCATGTATACAAAGAATACCTACAAACCAATGAGAAAAACATGAACAATGGCCTAAGAATATGAATGGGCAATTCTGGGAAGAAATATAAGTAGTTAATAAATAGAAGATTTTTTCAGATTGGCATTTAATAAGTTTAGTTATAGTATAGGGTAAATCAGGCACTCTTGTATACTATTCACAGAAATATGAATTATGGTAACCTTTTGGGAAGAGTATTTTGTCAACTGACATCTGAGTTTAAATGATTTTCTCAGACTAAGAACTGCTTCTAGGAATTTATGCCGCAGAAGCTGTCCATGAGTGATATATGTGTGTGCACTCATATGCATGTCTGTATGAAAGAGTGAGCAAAAGAGGCATTATTAGATACACAGGTGTTTAGTGCGGCATTTGGATTGTTTCCCATTTTTATCAATGGTGATTTCTTTAATAAATTTTGGTACATTTCTGTAATAGAATATTGTGAAGCTGTGAATGAAATAAAACTGTATGTATTGACATAAAAAGATAACCTAAGATTAATCAAAGAAGAAAGCAGGTTGTAAAGCAGAATTGAACAGACTCAAGTATTAATAAAGTATTCATAAAAATTAAAAGTGTACTAATATGTTTGTTTAGAAGAAAGGAATTTATAACAGCAATGTATGCTCAACAGCATGGTGCCTATATATATTTTTTTTTTTACAGATGCTTCTTTGACAAGACCGCTTCATCATCAAGCCTCTGCCTGTCCCCACTCTCATGGAAACCCTCCTCCTCAGACTCAGCCTCCACCTCAAGTGGATTATGTTATTCCTCATCCTGTACATGCTTTCCATTCTCAGATATCTTCTCATGCAACATCTCACCCCGTGGCACCGCCACCCCCAACTCATTTAGCCAGTACAGCCGCACCGATCCCTCAGCATCTTCCTCCCACACACCAGCCAATTTCACACCATATTCCAGCCACGGCACCCCCAGCACAGAGACTGCATCCTCATGAAGTGATGCAGAGGATGGAAGTTCAAAGGAGGAGGATGATGCAGCATCCAACGTATGTATTATGTTTTCTAAAAGATGATCACGCTGTTCCTTTTCCTTCTATTTCTGTTGGTTTTTAAAACTAAAAGTCTTTAGGAGTGATGTGACCATACTAAATCTTCAGTTCGCTAGAAAATTCTTTACTGAGTTGTCCTGAGTTGTAAGTCTCACAAAACAAGTTCATATCACGTTATTTAAAGAAACCATTTTCAGAATATGACCCAGGGTCATTTATTTTTGTAAGCCAGTCTTGTTCATCAGATTCTTCAATATCCCATAGTAAAGATAAATGTTAAAATTGATGATCCTGGGCAGCCCCGGTGGCACAGCGGTTTAGCGCCGCCTGCAGCCTGGGGTGTGGTCCTGGAGACCAGGGATCAAGTCCCATGTCGGGCTCCCTGTGTGGAGCCTGTTTCTCCCTCTGCCTGTGTCTCTGCCTCTCTCTCTCTCTGAATAAATAAATAAATAAATCTTAAAAAAAAAAAAATTAAAAAAAAAATGATGATCCTGGGCAACAACAGATAAAGTTGTCAAAGATTTAATATATGTTACCAGCCAGAGGGAAAAAGAGTCCTAGTAGAATTTTCAACAACTGACAATGAAAAAATAGCCTTCACTCAGTTTGTTTACAAGCTTATGTATTAAAATATTCTCCAAATATCATGAAAAGACTATAATTGAACTTTCTGAAAATTTAGGATATTTTTCTTTTTTTTTTTCTTTTCTTTTCTTCTTTTCTTTCTCTCCTTTTCTCTTCTTTTCCTTTCTCTCTCTGTCTTTTCTTTTTTCTTTTCTTTCTTTTCTTTTTTCTTTTTTCTTTCTTTTCTTTTCTTTTCTTTTCTTTTCTTTTCTTTTCTTTTCTCTTCTTTCTTTCTTTCTTTCTTTTCTTTCTTTTCTTTCTTTCTTTCTTTCTTTTCTTTTCTTTTCTTTTCTTTTCTTTTCTTTTCTTTTCTTTTCTTTTCTTTTCTTTTCTTTCTTTTCTTCATGAGAGATACAGAAAGAGAGAGAGGCAGAGACATAGGCAGAGGGAGAATCAGGCTCCTCACAGGGAGCCCGATGTGGGACTCGATCCCGGAACCCCGGGATCACGCCCTGAGCTGAAGGCAGATGCTCAACTGCTGAGCCACCTAAGTGTCCCCAGGATGTGATTTTTCTAATTAATGGTAGCATACTCTGTTAGTCTAATTCTGCTCGTGTATTTTTGTAAATAGAGTTTTATAGGTAAACAGCTACACTTGTATTGTCTGTGTTGTCTTTCACACCACAAAGACTAAATTGAGTAGTTGCAGTAGAGGCCATACAGCCTAAAGAGCCAACAATATTACCATTTAGCCCCTTTCAGAATGTGTTTGCAGAACTCTTGATCTAATTAATGATCTAGCACACGGGTAACTTGTTCCTTTAGTTATGTAAGATTATTTTGAGAATCTCTGGCTATAACTGGCATTCTAGTATAGTAATTCCTTATATGGAAAATTGGCGTTTAAAATTCATATCTTCCAGTATCTAGAAAATTCCTGTTTTAAATTATTAAGCTTAAACATGCAAAATCTGTAAATACGTTAGAAATTGATAGAAAACAGGAGTTAGACTGTAAGAATGAATCTATGGAATAGTTTGTTTTTTAAGTGCCATTTGTTTAGAACTTTATGACTATTTACATTTATAAATTTGGCTGACTTTAGACTAAAAAGAGAAAATACAATAATATGAGATGCAGAATAAGGAGTGTAAATGTAGCTAATACCAGTTTCCCAGATATGTTAAATGTACTTGCATGTATTTGAAAAAAAATGCATAAAGTTAAAAGGTTTTTCTCTTAAAATCATTTTTATGTATTAAAATGGATGTCATTACAATATAAAACCAAGACAAAATATTTTTCTCCCTTATATGTTTACATAAAATAACTTCTTTGAACCTGCAGCATTTGCTGGGGTGTTTAATTTTTAGAATTTTGTTCCCAATAATTTCCTGTTACTATATTTAAAATATCTGCTCTAAAGAAGGTATAAAGAAGATAATGTTAAAATTGCCTTTTTCCTTGGATGATATTTGAATTGGAGGCATTGTAAAAAAATGAGCACTGAGAATTTGTGGAGTTATGGTTTCTTGATTTACTTATTAATCATTACATAATTTTACATTATGCTTTTCATAATTTATTATATAAGTAATTTTATTACTAATTTATAGTTTATAATATTAATATTAGATTGTTTTTTCTACATTAAGAAATAACCAATTATTCAATTATTTCCAGTGGTCTTTTTGTGTTCTGTGTTTCCAGGCGGGCACATGAACGGCCCCCACCCCATCCACATAGGATGCACCCAAATTATGGTCATGGGCATCATATTCATGTGCCTCAGACTATGTCCTCACATCCTCGACAGGCTCCAGAGAGATCTGCCTGGTCAGTATCTTGTTTATTTCAAAGTTATGCTCAGCAGTCTGTGTTAGAGCTGTCAGAACAGATGCTTTATAGTGGACATACAGAACAGTGATGTGGAGAAACTGAATTCTTTCTTATCTGTGAGACACTGTCTCTGGCAAGTTATAAAAGCTTGAAGTGGAAAGAGGAACGTGAGTTCTGGGACAGAGAACCATGTCAAACAGGAGTAGAGCTTTTCTGTTGGTTTTCAGGGGTATCTGCCATCAAAGTTAACTCCCTAAATGGATCTTACTCTCACAACTTCCTTATCTACTACCCCACCTTTGTACTCAAATCTGCTTTACCACTTCTAACCCCTGTTTATTGACAAGGGAAATTGAGCCTGTGTCCTAGGTGTGTGGTCTTTTTTAGAGAAATGGAAGCAGATTTGCATTAATTTTTCTTTCTGAATCCATTGTCTGTAGGCAGTCATTGAGACCTTGGTCCACAACAAGAATATTTGAGGAAAAACACAAAAATAAGAATAAGTAAATAAAAATTTGGCATTTACCAATTTTATTCTTTATAAAATTTTGTTCGCCGTTGCTTTATAAGGTACAGAAGCTTTTTTTCTGCTAATTATCTTGCTGCCAACAACCCAGAGACACTGTCTAATAAACAAAAGCCCTGGGAGCATCTGTGACGTTCATATAAACCAGAAAACTATTTTATATGTTCCTCAAGTAGATTCCGACTTTTAGAATGGAAGGAACCATTAAGGGTCATTCATTATATTTCCTTCCTTTGTAGGATGTGAAACTTGAGTGCAAATGCTTTGCTTTTTATGATCACAAAATTGAATTTTTGAGTTTTAATTGCTGAAATGAATTTGAAATTATTAATTAAATCTTTGGGGCTAAATTCTCTTTTTCTGAGCTGTGTCAGTTAAGAAGCTTTATATTACTTTAAAAAATGTAAATATACTCTCCCATTTCTGTTGACAATAAAGATACTCTAAGGACATCTGAAAGGTAAAGTGTTCTCGTCCTTTGTCAGGGAACTGGGAATTGAAGCTGGAGTGACTGCAGCTACTTATACACCTGGAGCACTGCATCCTCACTTGGCCCATTACCATGCACCACCACGACTTCATCACTTACAATTAGGAGCTCTTCCTTTAATGGTAAAGTAGAAAAATTTCAAAATTCTGACATACTCCCTTTCTAAAAGTATTCTTCCTGTTCCAAGTGAAATATCTTATTGGAAAATTTTTAAATGTTATTAGTTTTTATGGGTGTTTTAATGGAATATGAGAATTATTATTAGATTGAAATTGTGCTATAAAAAGATTAGATACATTAAAATCTTTATTTGTATTTGCATTGTGAAATGTACTCTTCTTAATATAAAAAATAATTTTTCTTTTATACTAAGATAGTAGTCTTGTTCCACTGTCACTAGAACATAGGCTTTATTTTGTACATTCATCTTTTTATTTTTTTATCTGCAGAAAGATTATACTAACTCTGATTTAAACAGATTCAGATCTTGATACCAATTTGAGTTCTAAAAAACAAGTTCAGCAAAGATAAATTTAATTCACTATTCATAATACCTACTAGTTATAAAAGTGGTACAGGTTAGGGAGTTTCTTTGTCCTGTGGAGGTAAAGACATTGCAGGAGTAGTTTCCGAGATGCTTTATTATTATACCTGAGACTTAGGCTTTGGAATTGAGAATGGTACTCTTACTGTGGTTATAGCATGAAAGGAACTGTTAAACAGCGGAAGCTGTTTTTGATATTTGTAGGTCTGAGGGGTGGGGGTCACTCAGCAATTAGAAATAAAGCTGCCCTCCCAATAAACCAGAACTGAGGAACAAAGGAGACTGAGGGAGGGTTACAGGGCACGTGCAGGTTAAACAATTTGAGGGGCAGGAGTTCCTTTGGTATTTTTTATTTTCCTTAGAGATGCATGTGTAGGAGGGTAGGTTATCTGCTGAGAACTTGGTATTGTTGATTTTGATTGTAAGGAAAGTTATAGATATTTGAATAATAGGCTATTTGAAGGTTAAAAGTTACTGCTTATTTTAAATTCTTTTCTGCATATGAATTGTCTTTTAAAGCTGTAAACTCACTAGAAGTATGTTGTGATTCAGTGGAAGCTGACTAAATAATGGATATTTATAAAGATGAAGAATGGTGCCCTATCTCAGAATCCCCCTTTCCTAATAAGTCTGCTGTTATTACGTACAGTAATTATTTTATAAAGTTGTGCAAACCCTGAGTAAGTAAACATAGAGCCATTATTCTTGCGGTAAATACAGAGTTAGGTTACTATAAGCTTCTGGTCACCGTGTTGATCTGGTCACAACAACCAGTCAGTACATGACCTTGTTTTGATGTCTTATTTCAGTTTTTTGGTTTTTTTTTTTTTTTTTTAGATTTTATTCATTTATTAGATTTTTAAAATTTTTTTATTCATGAGAAAGAGAGAGAGAGAGGCAGAGACACATGCAGAGGGAGAAGCAGGCTCCATGCGGGGAGCCTGACGTGTGACTCCATCCTGGGTTTCCAGGATCATGCCCTGGGCTGAAGGCGGCGCTAAACCGCTGAGCCACCGGGGCTGCCCTCTATTTCAGTTTAAAGACACTTTATTTGATATATTATTGAGTTATTAGCATGGAGCTTGATGGCCCGCAAAACTCGTGCTTGAATGAAGCTTATCTATATATATTTTGTCCATAAGGCATATCACACAGTCTTCTTGCACTTAGGAATACTAGTCACCAACACTTAAGCTTGGTGGCCATTTTAAACAATAAATCATCAGTAAAGAGCGCAAAAATGGAAAACATGGCACTTAAATAGATCACAAAAAAGACTCATGTTTATAGTATGAGTGCTGAATAAGAAGACAGAGCCTTGTTCTACCCTAGCGAGGAACATGTCAGACAATTCCAATTTTGTTGCTGCTGTATATGTGTCCATGAATAATTGAGAGAGCATAGGTATTGATTTTGTAGCTAGAAATAAATTTTATCAAGTAGGCAAATTCATGAATAATAAGGATTGAGTATGCCTAGGAAAAATTAGAAAACACTATTAAAACTTTCACTAACAGAACTAAGCAAAAAAAGGATCAGGGTACCTTTGGTATAGAGGAGGGGAAATAAGTTTTGTTGGAAAATTTTGTGCATTTTTGTTTTGTAATATGGTTTGTTTTTTTTTTTTTTGTAATATGGTTTAATAAAGGTCTCTGAAATTGACAAAATTTACAAAAATTTTTATATGTTTAGGCTACCAAGAGCATCAGTCTTAACTTTGGGTATTTTTTTTTTTTTTTTTTAACTTTGGGTATTTTCTACTTAGGATTCTTTGTGCAAAATAAATCAATAGAAGAAACCTGTTTTCCCATGGAACAGCTTTTTTTTTTTTTTTTTCTGCTTGTATTTTAATAGTTATTCTGTGAGATTATATTTGAAGAGGAGCTTAACCCTTTTATAGAGTGCTTAGTTGGAGTCATGTATACTTATGGAAGTTGAATTTTGTTAGTAGCTGAATGGAGAGAATTGAGTGTCTGAATTATTTAGTGTGTTAAAACTCAAGCCTACTCTTACTTGATTTAGTCTATGTCTTCTATTAAAATAGGTTCCTGACATGGCAGGCTATCCTCATATTCGTTACATTTCATCAGGATTGGATGGAACATCATTCAGAGGTCCTTTCAGGGGCAATTTTGAGGTATGTAATACAAATAATGAAGACATTTGCCATAATATCTTTAATGTAGAGAGAGAATATATGTATTATTAGTATTCACTAATAGGACTGAGTTGAGTAGGACTGTTGCACTGGCTGGGAATCAGAAAGCAGCATAATGTCTGAATTTTTGATACTTCTGCTGGGGGTTATCACAGAAAGGTTTATAAGCAATATTAATCCACTTATTTAAAGATGAGTAAATGAAAATAATATAGAAATTTATTAAATCAATATAAATATCAGATAAAGAGCTATACCATTAAATGTGGGTGGAAAATCTCAACTGCTTTTGACTAAGCTTATTTTTAGAGAAACATTACTGGACAAAAGAAACTTAAGTAATTCAGCACATAGCTAACTATCTTGTTTGAATTTTCAGGAAGAACAAATCATTTGAGTATGATTTGAAGTTTTGTTTCTTCATGTCACTTTGAAAGTTCCTTTGATTCATTTCCCTATTTTTCTATAATGATTTCATCTTCTCCATGCATACATACTGACTTTATATAGTAACATGTAGTAATATGTTGTCCTTATCTGTAAGGATAACTTTGCCATACTACTACAATTGGCTGAGAAAAGAATTATAAACATTTGCCTTACCATATATGGCTTTTGTATTTATATTGCAGGTTTATAAATATGGAACTTTATTGCTTTTACAGTATTAACAGTGTTCACAAAATAATCATCCTGGCTTTTGATACTAATCTTTACCTTCAGGAACTGATTCATTTGGAAGAAAGATTAGGAAATGTGAATCGTGGCGCATCCCAGGGGACAATTGAAAGATGTACATATCCACATAAATACAAAAAGGTAAGAATTTATCCTATGAAATGTCTATTTTATTATTAAATTGCATAAAATTTAATATTATGGACCTTTTTTGAGATTGTGGAGTCTAGCAACTACATTATTTATTACCAAAACAATACATAGTTCTTTTAAATTATTGAAGGTCTAAAAATACATCCTTGAAGTTACTTTACCCTGCTGACCCAAGTCTTCCCTCCAAGAGTAAAAATCATAGTTAACACTTTTTTAGGTAAGCTTTACTATAATATGCATAAAATGCATATTTTTATGCATTTACAGTAATGTCACTATGTATGGATTTTTTCTTTCACCTTCGAAAGTAACAAAGGGGTTGATATACACACAGTTTTGCACATTTCCTATTGCTTCTCTTTCAGCATTCACAGGTCACCCATATTCTTTTTAATAGTTTATATAAAATTTCATTATATGGCAGTACTACAGTTTTTTAAAAATATTTTATTTATTTATTCATGAGAGGCACAGAATGAGAGAGAGAAGCAGAGACACAGGCAGAGGGGGAAGCAGGCTCCATGCAGGAAGCCCGACATGGGACTCGATCCCGGGTCTCCAGGATCACACCCTGGGCTGAAGGCAGCCATTAAACCTCTGAGCCCCCCAGGCGTCCCAGCAGTACTATAATTTAACCTCGCCATTTATTTGGACATTTAATCTACATTTCTTATATTCTGCCCTCAATTTCTTATGGAGTAGTATATCTAGAAGTCAAGGAGCAAATCTATAAGTTTCTTTCAATAATGTCTTCTGCTACACAGAGAATGAAAACAACTGTTCTTTGTATTTTTTTGTTTTCTAAGAGTATTAGTGAGGTGTTATCATTGAATTTAAGTCCTTTCAGCTATGTAAGCTAAAGACTATAATTAGCATTAATTTATTTGGATATTTGAAATACTCATTAGTAAAATAAAGTTCATTTACCTGTACTCATGATGGGACAAAAATAGTGTTTATCTTGTGTATCATCCTAATTGTGGATTAAAAATAATAGAAACTAATGAATTCCTGTTACATTTGATTATGCTTTTGATGCTGTTTAAGGGCCTTATAAACAACAGTTGGTGGTAGTCACTTAATTCACCATTAATTCATGACAGCCATACCTGGGAAATAAGTTGTGGGTATGAATGTGTGGTTTTGTTTTGTTTTTGTTTTTCAAATAAACACAGACTTTACTCAGTTGTTCAATAATGTCATCTCTACTAATAAGGTAACAACTGATTGGTTCTCACAGAGGAAACTGCACTGCAAACAAGATGGGGAAGAAGGGACTGAGGAAGACACAGAGGAAAAATGTACTATCTGTTTGTCTATTTTAGAGGAAGGTGAAGATGTGAGGTAACTAGACATTAATTATTTAAAAACCTATTGTCAAAATTGTACAAGAGATTTTATTTGAAAGAGGACTAGAAACCAAATACAGATTACTCCTGGCATACCCTATTACCAATACCTGACAGATAGAATTGCCTTTTTACAGCGAGTGGAAGAATAGAAAGATGAAAGTCTTTGTATTACCAGCAGAGGGGTGGGAATGGGAAGTATACTGCCTCTTTTAGGGGCCCACCAAGATTTGGCCAGGAAAATTTTGTAATCAAATTGTCTTCTTTAAATCTTTCAGAAAGGAGAATTTGGAGGCTTCAGAACTTAAGACAGTTATATTAATGTGTTCTTCAAAGCTTAAAGAAGGCAGTCCTGATTAGCTCCATGCAGTGTGTTTTACAGCATCTTTCATAAATTAGTTGTGTCCTAAAATTTCCTCTCAGCTTATAGGACTATTCTCTTCTTGCAGTTTTGTGATTTGGAAATGTTACTGTGCTAACCCACTGTTAATTTTAGGCATTTTCTTTTTTCTTTTTTTTTCTTCTCTTTTCCTTCTTTTCTTTTTTTCTTTTCTTTCTTTTCTTTTCTCTTTTCTTTTCTTTTTTTTCTTTTTTCTTTTTTCTTTTTTCTTTTCTTGAGAGAGAGAGGGAAAGGGCAGAGGGAGCGAGAGAGAGAATCTCAAACAGGTTCCAGGTTCCATACCCAGCGGGGAGCCCGGCATGGGGCTCAATCCCACAGAGTCTGAGATCATGACTTGAGCTGAAATCAAGAGTCAGACTCTTTTTTTTTTTTTTTAATTTTTTATTGGTGTTCAATTTACTAACATACAGAATAACCCCCAGTGCCCGTCACCCATTCACTCCCACCCCCCGCCCTCCTCCCTTTCTACCACCCCTAGTTTGTTTCCCAGAGTTAGCAGTCTTTACGTTCTGTCTCCCTTTCTGATATTTCCCACACATTTCTTCTCCCTTCCCTTATATTCCCTTTCACTATTATTTATATTCCCCAAATGAATGAGAACATATAATGTTTGTCCTTCTCCGACTGACTTACTTCACTCAGCATAATACCCTCCAGAAGAGTCAGACTCTTGACCTACTGAGACGCCCAGGCGCCCCAGCCATTTTCTTTTTTTTTTCTTTCTCTCTTATTTTTGGCATTTTCTTTTTGTATTTCTTAAATAATTGTTTTATTTTTATTGTTTTTTCTAGTGTAACATCTCATATGAAACAAGTTCTATAAGATAAATAACAGAACCACATGATGAGGGGATCCCTGGGTGGCACAGCGGTTTAGCGCCTGCCTTTGGCCCAGGGCGCGATCCTGGAGACACGGGATCGAATCCTACGTCGGGCTCCCGGTGCATGGAGCCTGCTTCTCCCTCTGCCTATGTCTCTGCCTCTCTCTCTCTCTCTCACTGTGTGCCTATCATAAAAAAAAAAAAAGAACCACATGATGATTTTGTTTCTCTAATATATAAGGATAACTTTTTTATATTTCTTTAGTTGGCTGAGAGAAAAAAATTATGCACAGTTGGCTACCATATCACATATTAAGGCTATTTCAAACACATTTTTTAAAAAGATTTTATTTATTTGAGAGAGAGTGTGTGTGAGCACACGAGCAAGGAAGAGGGGCAGAAGGAGAGGGAGCAGACTCCAACTGAGCAGGGAGCCCAATGTGGGCCGATCCCAGGACCCTGGGATCATGACTTGAGCTGAAGGCAGACACTTAACCAGCTGAGCCACCCAAGTGCCCCTAGAGGTATTTCAGAACACTGTATTTCTAACAAAGGTTTACAAATATGGAAGGTGTAATTGTTTTTATAGCATTGACAATGCTGTTCATGCAGTAATTGGAACACCTCTTTTTAGCTACTAATTTTGCAAAATATTACAAAGTCTGAAAATGTATGAAAACTCCTAACAGTGAATGGAAGTAGAAATGGACACTTAAGTAGTAACTTCTATCTCACTGTTCATTTAGATTTAATATTATCCTTTATTACCTGGAATTATTATTTCTCAATTTCTAACTGATAATTTAGTGTAGTATAGTGAAATAAACATCTTTTAACCTACTTTTATTTTTTCCATTAATTTTTTATTGAGATATAATTGACATAATATCGTATTAATTTCAATTTATACAACATGGATTGATAATACAGATTTATTCCAAAACAGATTAACCTACCTTTAAAAGAGTAGCATCGTATTAAGTGGATATAATAATATTATTGAAAACAATATTATTAACCTTTAATCATATATGGAAGTTTAATGTATAAAGATCCTCTAGATAAAAAATAATATTGCATATTAAGACATTCCTTAATTAGTATATATTTACTGTAATAGTGCTGATGTTTTTGAGAGATAATTAAATATATTTTTAAAGTGCTGAATAAATGTATAGTGATTTGATATTAAAAATATATTTGCAGCATTATATAACAGGGAACATACTGCCAACCTCATTGTGTTGGCAGCTCAGGTATAGAAACCAAGCTGGAATAATTGCTAGTATAATTGTCATTCTTAAAATTCCTAAGATTTGATGTAATTTGGTTCCATAGCTGTGACAGTTAATTATCGAGGTCATTTATAAATTATATTGCTCAAAGAGTAATTTAATTCAGGTGTAACTCATGAGGTTGTGTATGACTTTGTTTTTTTTTTTTTTTTCCCTAGAAGGGAAGGATGCCTAGTAACTTCAAAACACTGGAGAATTATTAGATTTAAAAATAAATACATGTGCAGTTGTCATGAAACTCATTTTTGCAATATTTGCTTTTTGTTTTCTTTGCCTATAATAGACGTCTTCCCTGTATGCACCTGTTCCACCAAGTGTGTGTTGACCAGTGGTTGATTACCAATAAGAAGTGCCCCATATGCAGAGTGGACATTGAGGCCCAGCTGCCAAGTGAAAGTTGACAACATGTTTCAGAACTTTTGCCCTCCCTCTCATTCCCATCCTCCTGGTACTGCAGTCAACCAAAGATGGCGTGACTTACCTGCGCAGATTTGGAAGCCTTGAACTTAAAGTGCGGCTCTGCTATATGGTACAACTAATGCTAGACCTACAGTTTATGTATACAGTTGAGTTTGATGTATTTATAAAAGCTTTTTTTTTTTCTAGATTTGACATTTTTCCTGTATCATTTTACTGTATTTTTGCATGGTTCCTTGTATTGCATTTCTTTGCACATATTATGGGCTTGTGACCCTAAACTTGCAGGCAAGATTAGCTGCTTTAGTAAGTAGAATTTTGTGGTCTTTTTGTTTTTTACATAGTACCAGGTCTTGAGAATTATGAATTTTTTTATCCATTACTAACCTTTAATTTAATCAATCATGTACTTTAGTTTAATGTATAAAGATCCTCTAGAAAATGATAATATTGTGTATTAAGACATTCCTTAATTAGGACAAAATGGCTGCTGTATATTTACAATATGGAGTTCTGAGTTAAATACCATCCTTAATACTGGGAACAGAATACAAACCATATTCAATCAGATGCAGGTGGTATTCACATCACCAGAGTGATCAATAGAAATTTTCTTGGTGTATCCTTTTCCTTTCAGCACAATGCAGATAGAGTTGAATATTGATATCATACATTTAGACTGCTGTTCTGATTGTATTTATCTTTTTCCTACATCGTTTAGAACTTTATTTCCCTGAGTCAGTTTTTGCTGCTGTGAAACAGCTCTGATGAACACTAAATATTAATTTCAATTAGCTGGATTGTACATACTTGCAGATTTAACAAAATTTTAGGGAAATTAAAGAAGACATGTAGAATTTTGTTCAGTCTTCTGCTAAGCACGTATAGTAAGGATATCTGCTTAATATTGATTTTGTAATTAACACATTCAGTCAGGATTTAGAATTGCAGTCATTGGCAGGTATCTCTGCATTCATAGAACTTCTAAAGGTCCCAGGATCACTTTTAAGGGATTTTATTAGTTTAAAGATAAATAAAGTCAGCTGAATCTACATGTCTCTTGTTTTATTTCTCTTTAAACTTGAAAACAGTAAATCTGCAGATACTGTGAGGCACAAATTATACTGTCAACCTACTGTTGCTCTGGTTTTAGACTCCCACTTCATACATTACCAAGAGTCGATCACTGATTTAAAATTTTTAATTTCTATAGTTAAGATTTACTGCATAATATAGAATATAAAGTTAAGTTAACATACTAACATTTCTCCTTTGGAGAAAGTTTTAATCCACTTCAGGATGCATATTATCAAGATACTTTCATATACAGGATAGCCTAATTTTATTTGTCTAAATATGCTTAATATGCCCCAGATTGCAAATGCATCAGTCAGTAACGTCACTGTCTGTATGTGGAAGACATGTTCCCATGGATCATATGTGAAGATGTCAATAAGCTTGCATTAAGCCACCTGCTTTGTAAGTGGATTGATTAATAAATAACTTATATTTCTATTGTCTTTGTGTTTCATAATTAGTTTTATATAAAACAGTATATCAAACATTTTGGAACGCAAAAATAGTGATCTCACTCAAGTTGACATTGCATAATTTTCATATTCATTCAGTTATAGCTACTTTTTTTGTATTAGTATAACACTGTAGTAATTGTCAATATCAACATGCTTCAACATAGTTATGTGTGGAGATGGAGGATGGACTACAGTTATGAAATTTGGATATAAAATAACATTTTTTAAAAAGAATGCTTGATGATTAGGCTGCAGTTGTAGAAGGGCATAGGAGGGAGACAAAGAATGACCATGGCCCATGCCTGCCATCTTACTAGGAAAAAGAGCAAGTAGCTTGTGTTTAAGTAACCTGTGATGGGTATAGGACTTTGCACTGGAAAAGCCAGGGCTGTGCCTAGGGTGGAAGTATAGATGGGGAGAATTCTATACAATGGAGTCCTTTTGATGTTCCCCAAAACACAAGAACAGATTTCTCTATTTTTTAATATTACATCAGATTTAGATGCACGACTACCTGTTGACCTGTTTCATAATTGCTACTGATTTTTTTTATGTAGATAAAGCATTATTACTTTAAAATTTATTTAATACAAGTATTTGTGGCATAAACCTGGATTGTTAATGCAGGAGCTTAGTAAGCTACTGCAATTAGATACAGAAAATGTGATTAGTAATGAACCAAGTACAGAAGAAAATAATATAACTTTTGTGCTTTGTTTTGGTGTCTTCCATATCCTGCTGCATCTTATGTCAAAATGAAAATTCAGTGATAGCTGTCCAAATACTTTAGAACTAAAATTCTTTTGTCAGAAAATCCTTATTTTTATTGTTGTCAATATGCAAGTGATAAACTGATATTTGAAACATTTTTCTTACTCTGGTGACTTTATTTTAAAAGCTGCTAACACACCTCAATCATTTGAACCATAACAATGTGACATACAGAAAACTAGCTCTTTTAAAAATGGTATTTGTAACACTATTATTAAAACACAGACTTTGGACATTTCACTATTAGTTTGTCATAAATGAGAATAGTTTAATTCTGTAGGTAATGCATCCTGATTTCGAACTTACCTTCCAAATCCTCTGGAAACGCAGTGAATTTTTTTACTTTTTCAAGACTTCATGGAGCACCTGGCTGGGTCTGTTGGTAGAGCATGTGACTCTTGTATTTGGGATTGTAAGTTTGAGCCCCATGTTGGGTATAAAGATTACTTAAAAATAAATCTTAAAAAAAAAAAAGAATGCATCACAATATTAGATATATTAAGGTTGAAATATCTTCTCTCAGTTATAGATTCAGTCATTTTCTTAAGAATTACAGTTAACTCTTGAACAACACAGGTCCACTTAAACATGGACTTTAAAAAAAAAACATGAAAAAAAAGAAAAAAAATAAATAAATAAAAACATGGACTTTTTCAGTAAGTACTGTACAGTAAATGTATTTTTATTATATTTAAATTTTTAAAAAAAATTATCCATATGATAGTCTTAACATTTCTTTTTCTAGCTTAGCTACTTTATTGTAATTCAGTATATAATTCATATGATATACAAAACATGTTATGACCATGTAATCTATAAGGCTTCTGGTCAGCAGTAGGTTGTTGTTAGTAGTTATGTTCTGGGGGAGTCAAAAGTTACACATGGATTTTTGCTGTATAGTTGGTGCCCTAACTCCCCTCTATTGTTCAAGGGTCAACTGTATGTCCAAAACAACGATTTCTTCTTTTTTCCTTTTTTTTTTTTTTTAAGTAGGCTCTGTGCCCAGTATAGAGCCCAATGTGGGACTTGAACTTCTGACCCTGAGATTGAGACCTGAGCTGAGATCAAGAGCCAGTGCTTACCAACTGAGCCATCCAGGCACCCCCACAACTATTTCTAAGAAAAATAAATGTTACCTATTTTGTAGGATCTACTGGGCAAAATTACCTGTCTGTCCTATGTATTCTGAACAAATTCACAGGCCACACCAATGATTTTAGACAAGAGCTTTGAATTGTGCAGCTTTGAACAACTTAAGCTTTCTGAGCCTCATCTTTCTCATCTATAAGACAGAATAGGTTGTTACAGGAATTAAATGAGATAACAAGTGCAAAGAGCTTTGTGTGTAGTATATACTTAAAAGTTCTCCCAGTGCTCACTGCATTCCACCCCACCACCCAAAACAACTCTTGCCCTTGATAGCAAATGGTAGCATAGCATGGTGCTGAACCATAAATCAGTGTTTATCGCTAATCTTTCTCTTACAGAATCCAAGAAGATAATTACTAGATAAGAAAGAACAATTCTCTTCAGCCCTTCTTTGATGGGTTGGAATTTTTCCTCTATTAGAGGAATGGAGGATCCCTAGCACATTTGCCTCTTCCCTTTTGTGTTGTTAAAGTCACAACAGGGACATAGTTGCCCATGAATACCATCCAGTGCTGTGTTTTAGACAGCCATAGCCAGTAGATCAGAATTGGCAAAGGATATGAAATAATTTGTCCTCTCTGATCTAAGGGAAAATTTTATAGAGACATTAACAACTAGAATTTTCTTATTCTCTCCTAATTTCCCTACTCACCAAATTGTGTTATGCAGGGACCTGGTACTCATTGAGGGTCAGTTAAGCACATACCACTGTGCTGCTTATATTGTTCTATTGGCTTCTTCTAGGCTTTTTTTTTAAAAAGATTTTATTCATGAGAGACACACACAGAGAGGCAGAGACACAGGCAGAGGGAGAAGCAGGCTCCATGCAGGGAGCCTGACGTGGGACTCGATCCAGGTCTTCAGGATCACACCCTGGGCTGCAGGCAGCACTAAACCACTGCACCACCGGGACTGCCCTCTTCTAGGCTTATTTTTAGGCTAATAACTATCACTGAGAACATATGGGAGGTATGGGTTTCTAGGAGAAAAATCAATTTGATTAGCCCAAACAAATTGTGTCTCTTTTAATTCTTTATCATCACTACAGAGAATGGACTGGATTCACAAAATACAAATTTTCATTATGGGCTCTGCTGAATCTTGAGTATGAACTGCTAAGTTAGTTTTGCTTTATTTTTTATTTTATTTCATTCATTCATTCATTCATTCATTCATTCATTCATTCGAGACACACAGAGAGAGAGGCAGAGACACAGGTAGGGGCAGGCTCCATGCAGGGAGCCCAATGTGGGACTCAGTCCCGGGTCTCCAGGATCAGGCCCTGGGCTGAAGGCGGCGCTAAACCACTGAGCCGCCTGAGCTGCCCTATTTTTCCATTTTTTAAAAAAAATTGTATTTATTTATTCATGACAGACACAGAGGCAGAAACACAGGCAGAGGGAGGAGAAGCAGGCTCCATGCAGGAGCCCAGTACAGGACTCGATCCCAGAACTCCAGGATCACGTCCTGAGCCGGAGGCAGGCGCTCAACTGCTGAGCCAGCCAGGTGTCCCCAAATCAGTTTTGCTTTAGGTAGTAATATTCAATATATATGTGGGGAGAAAGCTTTGGAAAGTGTAGAATTCTGCATATTGTCATGGATACATTATGCTCTGTAAAGGAAAAATCTGACTTTTTCCACTGCCTGTGTGGCTGGTAGCACAATTTAAGACACTCAGCTTTCCAATCTGACAGTTCAAGGATGATCCAAAGGCCTGCCCCTCGCCTCTTATGTATGTGGAAATTCTTCCATAACATGGGATACTCCAAACTTGCTATCCTAGGGATTGTATTCTTTGGATTTTCAAGAGCTTTTATAAGAGGAGATAAAGGAATCAGAAGAGATGTGGTAAGTCTCCCACCCAAGGCATCCTAACGTGCCTTTAAAAGGAATAAATGTCTTTACTGAACTGCTATCTAGACTACCATACTGTTAGCATTTGCTCAGAGAATAAGTTGTTACGGTATACCTGGTTTCCTAGAACCTAACTATAAGCCACACACTCCCCAGAGGTTTGTATTATCTATTGCTGTGAAATAATTATTTATTTCTAACTCTAAAACTTAGTGGCTGAAATACCAAACATCTTAGTTTCTGTGGGTCCAGAATTTGGAAGCAGCTTAGGTGGTGGTTCTGGCTCGGTCTCTCATGAAGTTACTTACAGTCAAGGTGATAGTGGAGGCCTGCAGTCATCTGAAGCCTTTATTCAGTCTGGATGATCTGCTTCTAAGCTCACTCACATGGCTGTCGATAGCCAGCTTTGGTTCCGTGTTGCCTTTTGGCCAAGAGACCGCTCTTCCCCCTGTCGACAGCCATGTGAGTGAACCATCTTGGACCTAGTCCAGATTCAAGAGGAGGGGAGATAGCTTGTTAATAGAAGTGGTAGCAAAAAAATTATCACCATATTTAACCTACCCTAGTTAGGTAAAAACAAAGCCTATTGCTTTGTTAGAATTAGTACTATAACTTCCTGGGCCTATTTAGTTCCCCCTCCCCCCCAAATCAAAGTTTAGCATATGGAAAAGCGATGTGCACAAAATGATATTTATATTCTCAAGCATAGTCATCAGGGGAATCAGTAGCAAAGTACTTTAACTTCTCTGGGCTGATATTTGAGTAAAAGAAACCTACAGGACAGAGATAGCCAGGTATTTCTGTAATTTAGAAGTTCTTTTCTGCAGTATTCTTGATAAATGATTATTGTGATGGTTAATTTTATGTGACAACTTGACTGCGCTATAGAGTGCCTAGACACTTGGTCAAACATTGTTCTGGGTATACCTGTGGAGGTCATTCTAGTTGAGATTAACATTTGAATATCTGTAGACTATAAGGCAGATTGCCATCCTAATGTGGGTGGGCCTGTCCAATCAGTTGAAGGGCTGAATTTAAAACAACAAAAAAACGTTGCCTCCCATGCCTCCCACATTACTCCATGAATAAGGGAGAATTCCTCTTGCCTGATTCATCTTTCCTTGCCTTTAGACTCAACTGAGACATGGGCTTTTCCTGGATCTCTAGCCTACCAGCCTTTGGATTTGGAACTATACTAATGGCTTTTCTGGGTCTCTAGCTTACAGACTGGAGAGTGTAAGACTTGTCAATTTCCATCATTGTGTGAGCCAATACCATATAATCACTTTCTTCTGTGTCTCCCTCCTCCCTCCTTCCATTCTCCACCCCCCACCCCTTTCTCTCGACCCCTAAGGCAATTATCATGCCTCTGGTTATATTCTTCCAGTGATAATGACGTCACTACTTATTGAAGAAGCACATTTCGGGATCCCTGGGTGGCGTAGCGGTTTGGCGCCTGCCTTTGGCCCAGGGCGCGATCCTGGAGACCCAGGATCGGATCCCACATCGGGCTCCCGGTGCATGGAGCCTGCTTCTCCCTCTGCCTGTGTCTCTGCCTCTCTCTCTCTCTCTCTGTGACTATCATAAATAAATAAATAATTAATTAAAAAAAAAAAAGAAGCACATTTCTTTTATACACAGTTACAATTATTCTTTATTTTTTTGGTAAATGTTCCTATAACTTCGGTCATGAGGTCCTATTCTACACTCTAGAGCAATGCGAAAATAAATTTGGTGTCTTTCTATATGCTACTACCCCTTCAGATAAAGGGACAGCTATTTTGATTTTTTAAGTCTTCCCCAAGTGAACTATCCTTACTACCCATGACTTTGTTTAACCTGGATCTTATGCATCTTAGCTATTCTTGTCACCATTTTCTGGATACTTCTGGTTTATTAATGGTTCTTCAAAGTGTGGTACCTATAAATAATCAGTACCCCAGATGTGATCTGAGCATTTAAAAAATATGGAATTGCCTGAATTCAGCTCATGTGAAGTCTTGGAATGGTGGTATTTTCTAAGGGAGCACAGATTTTCTGAAAGACAAGTGTGCACATAGAAGGAATAACAATGAACTGGAGGGGCTTCTGGGTGGCATGCAACTCTTGATCTTGGTGTCATGAGTTTGAGCCCCACGTTTGGTGTAGAGATTAAAGAAAGATCTTTTTAAAAAATTGGAAAAGGATTAAAAACTGAAGGGAAATGAGACATAATCTTTATTCTATCATCTATGTGAGACTGGGATTAGCTCTCATGTCCAAGTAGGCCTGCACACCCCCAGGTGCAGGTAGTCTAGGATTGAGTCTGTTACTGATAAGTCAACTTGATATTCTGACTGGAACACTCCATTCTGCAGCTCCTCAGGATTCTACCAAAGCTGATAGGATATGATACAAAAATTAGAGTTCCTTACTCTAATTAAGAGTTGTAATTGAGAGAATAGGAAATGCATGTTGTAATTAAGAGAATAGGAAATGCATGAATAATTGAACAGCATAATTTTACAACTCTTGAGTCAATGGTTTATTATCCTTAACAGAATTTGTACCTGTTCTAAGGAGGAATAAATTAGATTTTTATCCTTTCATATATGTTATCTCTATATTTTAAGCACCATGAAGGTAGGGACCCAGCTTTTATGCCTTTTTTCCTGTCCAGTATGTACAGTGCCTTGCTTATAGAACATATTAAGTTTATTTAAAAACAAAGGGTGTGGGATCCCTGGGTGGCACAGCGGTTTGGCGCCTGCCTTTGGCCCAGGGCGCGATCCTGGAGACCCGGGATCGAATCCCACGTCGGGCTCCCGGTGCATGGAGCCTGCTTCTCCCTCTGCCTATGTCTCTGCCTCTGTGTGTGTGTGTGACTATCATAAATAAATAAAAATTAAAAAATAAATAAATAAAAACAAAGGGTGTGCCTGGTTGTCTCAAGTCAGGCAATTGACTGCTGGTTTCAGCTCAGGTCATGATCTCAGGGCCATGGAATCGAGCCCCGCGTTGTGCTGGGTTCCATGCTCAGTGGGGAGTCTGCTTGAGAGTCTCTTCCTCTTCCTCTACCCCTGGTCTTCCCTCCTTGTGCCCTCTCTCTCCCTCAAATAAATAAGTCTTTTTTTTTTTTTTCAAATACATAAGTCTTAAAAAAAAAAAAAAAAACTTGGATAATTCACAAGTCCGGAGGTCTAGATTTTAAAGAATCATTTTAAGTGGAGGCCCACAGAGGCACTAGAAAGGTGTTTGTTTCTACCTCTCCGGGTCATTTTGCTTCTGAGCAAGCTTGCCCTAGACTGGGACATATCAATGCACTCTGCTCAGCCAGTAATAGGTTACCTGGTTACCTGCATGGGGTAGATTATATTAAGGTGAAGGATATCAAGATGGTTTGCAAGCAAGGCAGAGGAAAAGGCTTTCTTTTTGTAAGAAAAATGACCTATCCTCCCTGCCTCCCAAAGAAATTAGCAATGGAAGTTACTATCTTTTTTTTTCTTAAAGATTTTATTTACTTACTTGAGAGAGCACGAGCGGGGATGGGGAGGGGCAGAAGGAGAGGGAGAAGCAGACTTGTTTTTCCACAGATTTCTTCCCATTGCTCCCACTTCTTGAACCCTTTGCCATCCCTGCCTGCTAAATAATAACCCTTTCTTCTAAGCTCAGCCCAGATATTTCCTTTTTTAGTAAGCCTTCCTTTATCTACCCAGAATTAGTCTTCTCCTTCGTGCTCAATCTTTTATAGGTTCTGCCTCTTACAGTAAGTTTGTTCTAATACGTCTCCCCTTCATTGTTTTGAACCTGAGGCCGTAGTTTCATACTTTATTTTTCCCTGTGCCTTGCACAAACTGATATTTCAATGTTAATATAGCAAATATATTTTGTCTTCCAGCTAGTTGAAAGAAAAGAAATCAGAGATAGGCAGAAATGGGTGAGGATGGGTAAGAGAAATGGGATAAAGGCAACTGAGGGGGAGAACATCATAGTATATTGGGAAGATTGCTGAATTCTGACAAAAATCTGCTGTGAAGGGGGATCCCTGGATGGCTCAGCGGTTTAGCCCCTGCCTTTGGCCCAGGGCGTGGTCCTGGAGACCTGGAATCGAGTCCCACATCAGGCTCCCTGCATGGTGCCTGCTTCTCCCTCTGCCTGTGTCTCTTCCTCTCTCTCTGTCTCTCTCATGAATAAATAAATCTTAAAAATAAAAAAAAATCTGTGAAAATAACAATTTTGTCAACGATCTCATTCACAAATTAATGATATATAAATTAAACCAGGCCCTTCAGCCCCCGTGGCACAGCGGTTTAGCGCCGCCTGCAGCCCAGGGCGTGATCTGGAGACCTTGGATCGAGTCCCGCGTCAGGCTCTCTGCATGGAGCCTGCTTCTCCCTCTGCCTCTCTCTCTCTCTCTGCATCTCTGTGAATAAATAAATAAAATCTTAAAAAAAACAAAAAACAAAAAAAAAGAAACAGGCCCTTGATGCCCTATGGTCTGGAATAATAGCCCTGAAACTCACCAAGGACATTAGTAGAAAAGCATTCTTCAAGGATGTAGAAACTATAAACATGAGCTGAGCTTTTGGACTTCTATGATATACTACTAGTAGGTAGCCCAAATGAGAGTCCTAATAAAAATTCAACAATAAATAAGCACCTTATTTATTCCAGGCACTACAGGTAGAATAGTGCACCAAACCCATATCCCTGTCCTCATGGAGCTTACATTCTAGTGCATTTGTTGAAATTATCCCCTGAGTGAAGCTTCAGAGGGTCCTAGTGGCCTGCCTTTGGGACTTCTAGAAGGGCTGTTAGATTTCCAGCCCTGAACTAACCTAGGGCAATTTTTGCTGCCTGAAGTTCCTGAGTTCTGCAACAGTGGCTGTGAAGTATTCCCAATGAGGAAAGGTCCTGGAAATCTGAGAAAAAGACTCCTAGGCAAGGAGAAAGAGGTGAGTATGTACCTAAATAAGAAATTGGAAGCAAGGATTGTCTGACAAACAGCAAGCAAATCTTTGACCATTCAGAACAGTCCTGATAGCCAAGGCTGTAAGTTTCTACCCCAAATTGGGGGATTTTGATGTCAGGAAAGAGTTCCCATCTGCACTCCAGTACTTAAACATTTGTGTGAGATTCTCAGAATCTCTGTCTCTGACTCCCTTTCATGGTATTTGAAGTCACAAGGCAACAGCTACCTTGAAGCCCCGTAGTTCCTGCCAAGCCAAGCCCCTCACCTTGTCTCCAGTTATGCCAGTTCGGTACCCATAGTCCGTGCTTTTGCTTGGGGTGCTCCATCTGTCTGCAATAATCTCCCTTCACTCTATAAACACTGGAGTTCATGTGTACATCTTTCAAAGCAGTACTTGACCAAGAAATTAAAGTGAATTGATCATGTGGAATTTTACCATACTCTAAAGGACCACTGGCCTTTAAGAAATTTAGTTTTGGTTAATATTTGATTTCCTTCAATGACTGTTTTAATCTTTTCCCACTCTTTCTGCCAAATGTAAATACTGTGACAATGGTAAATACAGTGGAAAGAGCACAGTCTTTGGAATCAGATTGGAATAGAAATCCCAGCTTTGAAACTCAGAAGCACTATGATTGCACCCGAGACATTTAACCATTCTGGGCCTTAGTTTCTTCATCTGTCAAGTTGGGATAATACATGATGGATGTTAGATTTATTTGATCAATTTGCAATATATACAAATATCTAATCATTATGTTGTGTATCCGAAACTAATGTTATATGTCAATTAAACCTCAATAAGGGATGCCTGGGTGGCTCAGCAGTTACGTGTCTGCCTTTGGCTCAGATCGTGATCCTGGGGTCCCAGGATTGAGTCCCCACATCAGGCTCCTCGCATGGAGCCTGCTTCTCCCTCTGCCTGTGTCTCTGCCTCTCTCTCGGTGTCTCTCATGAATAAATAAATAAAATCTTAAAAAAAAACAATTATACCTCAATAAAAATGACAAAACATTTGGGATAATACTACCTACTTTATAAAGATTGTTGAGGATTCAACAAGAAAATTTATGTAAATTAGTATATAGGAAGTGTGATCAATAAATGTCACCTGAGACAGAATAGAACAGGAAATGGAGAACTCGGGGCACCTGACTGGCTCAGTTGGTAGAGTTGTGACTCTTTATCTCCAGGTCCTGAGTTCAAGCCCCATGAGTGTAGAGATTGCTTGAAAAAAAAAAGAAAAAAAAAAAAAAAGACTACAATGCATTAAACAAAAGGTTGAATCAAAAAGTTTATTTGTAAAGTTTCAGGTTAGTTGCAGTGAAGGATACAAAAGAAATATTCCATTTTTAATGAAAATACAATCTAATATGGATTAAATTATTCAATTTTGATAATGTCAAGTAGTTAATAAAAACACTTTGCCATTCACAACATTCCTATTTACAAAGCCCTGTGAGTGGGTGAGGATTGTTACTTTCATAGCTTTTTTTTTTTTTACTTTCATAGCTTTTAATAACGTCACAATATTATAACAAAAATACAATTTTACTCACAACCTCAGTACACTAAACATCTGTTTTTCCTTCCTAAGACGTTTTCACTGGATACCTAATTTTCAGTAATCAGTCAATGGATAAACTGAAATCTTTCCAAGCCAGATAGTAGCTGCAAATATTAAGGTTTTACAGAAGAGGAAACAGGTTTAGAGACGTCAGATGGAAGAGCAAGGGCAGAGTTTAACCCAGATTACTTAACTTCCTTCAAGGCCCTTTAGTATCCCCACTAACAGTGGTAAAAATTGGTAGAAATGGGAAAGCTTCCTCAAATTCTTAGGCGGAGGCTGATAGCCACTGTCATGCCACTGCCTCTACTGGAGGAGTTGGACTTTTCCTCTCCCTTGTTTTCCTTTCCTCTTTCCCGGCCTTGGCCTTGACCCTGATCTTCCCACTCTTCTGCCCAAGTCCGGATCACACCTTCTTTCTCATTTTAAAGTCTCTACACGTCATAGGGTCGTTTATTCGAGGAGTATTTACTGAGCACCGACCATAATACACACGGGAAAATGTGCGAGATGCAGGTAATACCCTGGAGGGCTTACATGAATCATGAACCACACAAATCACATTTACCTTTTTATTAATTCCTCTCCTTGGGAGCCTTAGCTTTTGAGTAAACGCCTCAATTCCCACTCCTCTGGCACATGTTTGAGTCTCAACCACCTAACGGGGTTGCCCCAGAACCGCTCAGAGGCGTCTCCCCCCACACCCAAGCCGACCCAACCGAAACCCCAACCCGCAGTTTCCGGAAGAGGAATAAAGGTCAGAAGTGGCTTTTCCGAGATCCCCGGGGGGCTCAGCGGTTCAGCGCCTGCCTTAGGCCCAGCCCAGGGTGTGATCCTGGGGACCCGGGGTCGAGGCCCACGTCGGGCTCCTGCATGGAGCCTGCTTCTCCCTCTGCCTGTGTCTCTCATGAATAAATAAAATTAAATAAAAAATACAATTAAACTAAAAGAAGTGGCATTTCCAAGGTGTTCCTTTCCAAGGTGTTCCCTAGAAGCAACTTCCGTCCAGCCTGTACAAACGTGGAGACACCTTCTTAGGTGAGACCTACTCAAAATTCAGAGAATGCGTCCTACGTCTGATTCCTCGGGGAGACATTTCATTTTTGCTGATCTTAGAGGCCGAGATTTTAAAAAAAATAAAAAATAGAAAGAAAGGAAAGATAGGAAAGAAAGAAAGAAGAAAGGAAGAAAGAAAAAAAGAAAAAGGAAAAGGAAAAGAAAAAGAAAAAGAAAGGAAAAGGAAAAGGAAAAAGAAAAAGAAAGAAAAAGAAAAAGAAAAAAAGAAAAAAAGAAAAAAAGAAAAAGGAAAAGGAAAAGGAAAAGAAAAAAAAGGAAAAGAAAAAGGAAAAGAAAGAAAAAGAAAAAGAAAAAGAAAAAGAAAAAGAAAAAAATTGGGGCAGCCCGGGTGGCTCAGCGGTTTAGCGCCGCCTTCAGCCCAGGGCGTGATCCTGGAGCCCCGGGATCGAGTCCCACGTCGGGCTCCCTGCATGGAGCCTGCTTCCCTCTGTCTCTCTGTCTCTGTCTCTCTCTCTGTGTCTCTCGTGAATAAATAAATAAAATCTTAAGAAAAAACGAAAAAGCAGTAGGCGGAAAAAAAGAAACCACACAACTCGTTGTCATGACAACCAAACGGGTCTTGAAAACCCCGCCAATCGGCCTGCGGGGCTGCCCGCCGCCTGGCCAATAGGAAGAGGACGCCGCGGGGAAGGCCGCCCAATGGGGGCGCGAGCGGCGCGGCATTTGAATCCCGTCACCGGCGACCTCGCGAAGGGCCCCAGCGGTGCGGGGCGGCGGCGGCGCGGCAGCTGGTGTCCTCCCGGGCCGGGCTGGCCTCCCTGCCTGCCCCTTCCTTCCTTCGCACATGGCGCTGCTCCGACGCCCGACGGTGAGTGCGCCCGGCCGGGCCGCGGGGGGCTCGGGCCGCGCCTCCAGCCTCCCCCTCCCTCTGCGCGGGGCCTCTTGGTCCCAACGGGCCCGGCTCTCGGCTTCTGCCCGCCCCCCTGCGCCCCGGTCGGCTGCCCTCTTGGCGGCGTCCGCGCCGGGGCCCCGCTTCCTCCGGCGGGGGGTGAGGACGGTGTAGGCGGCCCTGGGAGGCGGCAGCTGTCAAGTGAGCCTCTGCAGCGCTGCCCTTGGGCCCCGCGAGCGACCCCCGAGCGCTCTTTGTTGCCAGAGGGCTCTGTGGGACTCCTGGCCAGCTAAGGGGTGGCGCGGGGGCGGGGGCGGAGGGGGGGAGGCCTGCAAGAGACGCTTAAGTAGTAAACGGTTCCGATTGGGCAACAGGCGTGGCTGCTTTTCGGGTTTTTCACATTTCGCCTTGCACACGTTTCCCATTTATTTCTGCCCACGAAGTCTTCCAGGCTAAGTTCACTAACATATGCGTTTGTCACTTGAAAAAAAAAATAATTTCTTTAATCAAGGGTAATAGAGATTTTTGCATATAATTGGGGACAGTAGGGCAGAGATAAAGATGGGTCCAGATTAGTTTGTTTCTTCTTTTTTTTTGCATATAATTGATTTGCATATAATTGATATTTTGCATATAATTGATATTTTGCATATAATTGGGGACAGTAGGGCAGAGATAAAGGTCCAGATTAGTTTGTTTCTTCTTTTTTTGCATATAATTGATTTGCATATAATTGATATTTTGCATATAACTGATATTTTGCATATAATTGGGGACAGTAGGGCAGAGATAAAGAAGGGTCCAGATTAGTTTGTTTCTTCTTTTTTTTGATAAAAAATTTATTTTTTATTGGTGTTCAATTTGCCAACATACAGAATAACAACACCCAGTGCTCATCCCGTCAAGTGCCCCCCTCAGTGCCCGCCACCCAGTCACCCCCACCCCCCGCCCTCCTCCCCTTCCACCACCCCTACCTACCTAGTTCGTTTCCCAGAGTTAGGAGTCTTCCATGTTCTGTAGTTTGTTTCATTTTTGCAAAAACTCCCAAGTGTTAATGGTGTTTTGAATGTTTTTGTTTTTGTTTATTGCCTGTGGGCTTGATTTGTATCTAAGTCTACTTTTCCTTTGCTGAAAAAAATAGAGGGCCCTGACACACCTGAGTTCCATCCTCCTGGCTGTAAGGCTAGTTTAAAAGCTGCCAGTTTTCCTCTCCAGATGGCTTTAAACTAAGATTAGTTTAAAGGCTTCAACCCATAAGCATTAACATTTCAAACACTTTTTATTTATTTTTTTTTAAAAAAGATTTTATTTATTTATTCATGAGAGACAACAGAGAGAGGGGCAGAGACACAGGCAGAGGGAGAAGCAGGCCCCATGCAGGGAGCCCAACGTGGGACTCGATCCCAGGTCTCCAGGATCACATCCGAAGGCAGCGCTAAACCCGCTGGGCCACCCAGGCTGCCTCAAACACTTTTTAAAATTGGCAGTTACTGCTGGAAAAAAAACCTCAACAGTGTGCTTTTGAGAATCCTAATAAGTTGTACACATTGAGTATTAAGGATCTAAGTTGAACTGACAAGTAATTTTTGTCTCATCCGTCCCATAAAGTTCTTTCATTGTCAAATTCTTTCTGTTCAGGGAAGGCTTGAATTTTCCCTTGCCCCTCGGCCTACCCTGGTAGGTCCATTCTGTCTATCCCTGTAGATCCACTCACACCCCACTGAGAGATTTTTTTTTTTAAGCATTAGGACCCACAGTTCTCAGGGGTAGGACATGCAGTTTTTTTCCTCATGAAATGTTTATCACTGCTATAATAAACTTTTTTATATGAATTGTTTTTTTTTCTAGCAGGCTCTGTTTCTAAGCATATTCTGTCTAAAGTATGTTAAGGACAACTTATAATTTTTTTATTTCATATCATTTCAACTTTCTGAATTTGAGAGTAAAACTATTTTACCTGTGAAAACGATAACAGCACAATATTATAACAAATAAAAATATGATTTTACTCACAACCTCAGTGCCCTAAACATCTACTTATAAGAGAATCCATGCAATGGCAACCTCATTTTAAAAGGCATTATCTCTAAATATCATGTGTCTAGGAGCACTTCTTCTTTGTAGAATGGCATAAGAATCAAAGCTAGTTTAGGTTTTAAACATCTGGACCTACTATAGGATTAGCATTTAAATAGTGTATTAATTGTACTTGTTATTAATCTCTCTAAAGAAAAGTTTTGCTGTTAGTGAGAGCTTGCATGTAAGGTAGAGAGGCAGAGGGAGAGAGAATCTTAAACAGTAGAATCTACCCAGCACAGAGTGGGGTGGGGGAGGGGGGTGGGTGGGTCTGGCTGGATCTCACAACCCAGAGAGCAGGACATGAGGTGAAATCATGAGTAGGATTCTTTTTTTTAAGATTTTATCTATTCATGAGAGAGAGAGGGAGAGAGGCAGAGACACAGGCAGAGGGAGAAGCAGGCTCCACGCAAGAAGCCCGACGTGGGACTCGATCCCGGGTCTCCAGGATCATGCCCTTGGCTGAAGGCGGCACCAAACCGCTGAGCCACCCGGGCTGAGTAGGATTCTTAACTGACTGAGCCACTCTAAAGGATGGGATTATTTATTTTACAGATAAAGTAGATAAGTGATTTGCCTAATTTCAAGTGACATGATCAATCACAAATGGTATTTTTAAACTTTGTAAAAAATGTATCTTTTCCCTCTCACAAATAGGTCACTGCATATTCACCTTCCCAAATTCTACATTTGGGTATCAGACATTAGCAGAGTAGTGTATGTTGTCTCAATTTGTCATTAACTCTCTGTTTTTTTTAGGTGTCCACTGATTTGGAGAATGTTGACACTGGAGTTAATTCTAAAGCTAAAAGTCATGTGACAATCAGACGGGCAGTTTTAGAAGAAATTGGAAATAGAGTTACAACCAGAGCCACACAAGTAGCTAAGGTAACAGCCATGAGGACCGTATGTGTGCACACTAGGCTGATTGTGTATAGCTCTGAAGAGCAACACTGGCTGTCTTGCCCTATTTACATTTCTTTTCCTTGTAGAAAGCTCAGAACACCAAAATACCTGTTCAACTCACCAAAACAAATGTCAACAAACAACTGAAACCTACTGCTTCTGTGAAACCAGTACAGATGGAAATGTTGGCTCCAAAGGTAGGATGCTTTGTATTTACAAACGTACAAAGTAGCTTGTTTTTGGCTAGACTGCAGGGGTGCCTTTATCATTGCTGCAACTTTTTTTTTTTTTTTAAGATTTTATTAATTTATTTGAGAGACAGAGAGAGAGATTGTGAACAGGGAGAGGGGCAGAGGGAGAGAGAGAGGCAAACTCCCTGTTGAACAGGGGATCCAGCACAGGGCCTGATTCCATGGGATCCCAGGACCTGATAGCTCATGACCTGAGCTAAAAGCATCTATTTAACTGAATGAACCACCCAGGTGCCCAATCACCTCAACTTTTGTAGAACATTCATAACTAGAGCTCTACTTTGAAAACAGCAGTGTACAAATTGAACATACGCATCCTTTTAATGATGGTACCTTACTATAATGTTTTAACTTTGAATAACAAAGTTAATCACCTTGGTACTCAAATAAATTTAGTGTTCTCAGAGTGAAATTTGGTAGGTTTTATGATCCATTATAAGAATGAACTTGCCAATGAAGGCTGGGGAATCTCATAGTTCATGTAGTATAGGTAAGGTAATGCCCAAATTCTGTGTTGATAAATTGTGGGTCTGTGACTGGTTAGCTCAACTGGAATTAGAATGCTAATGGACCTATTGGCCTGTAATTATAGGACAGGCACTATTGTGCTGAGAATATAATAATAACTACCTTGATCTTTCCAGCTCTTTCTCTGTATGTGTATGTGTGTGTGTATGTATGTACATTTATTTATTTAATATATAATATATAATTAATATATATGAATAATATATTTATTTAATATATAATATATATTTTATATATAATATATATAATTACATTACATATTACATATTACATATCCATAACATAGTTTGAAAATTTTCAAAATAGCACATTGGACATATTCAAGAAATATATATATTGAGCACTTACTATACACACCCAGTAGTGTTAAGGCTGCTGAAGAGATTTCTTGCCTTGAGGAGACTATCCAGAAGGGGCCTATGTACCTGAAATTAGTAGTTCCGGGGAATGATGCCAGATGCCCCTGGGCAATGGATGATTGAGCATCAAATGTCTGGAGTAGATGGAAGCACCATCCTTCAGAACATGCTTCTATGGGAGGAGAGAACACTAAGGGATGGAGTGGTTGGGGGAAACTTCATGGAATGAGTAGGATTTTTAAGGTTAGAGATGGTGCTGACAGGAAAGAGCACTTTTTTGGTGGAACAAAGCACAATAGGAATCAAGGCACCAAAGCAGAAATAAGCTTTTTTTTTTTTTTTAAAGATTTTATTTACTTATTCATGAGAGACTACACACAGAGAGAGAGAAAGGCAGAGACACAGGCAGAGGGAGAAGCAGGCTCCACGCAGGGAGCCCAATGTGGAACTCGATCCCAGGTCTCCAGGATCACACCCTGGGCCAAAGGCAGGAGCTAAACCGCTGAGCCATCCAGGGATGCCCCAGAAATAAGCTTATAATCTTGTCCTCTGGAGAAGGAGTCAGAACACCTAAGCTGGATCAGAAGGTTTGTGTGAATAAGCAGAACATAGAAGTCGAGAAGGTCACAGTTGGATTTGAAGGCTTTGGAATTCGGATTTTATCCCATTAGGCAATGAAGAGCCTGTAGAAAGTTTGAGAAGGTGGGAAATGATGAAAGCTGTGTAGGCTGGCCATGGGAGGGCCATAAATTAGGAGGTATTGCAGTTGTCCAAGCAGGAGCTGATGAGGGTCTTGAACTAGCCTGGATCTCCCCTAAGCACTCATCCATATACCCCTATCTATAAAGGTGCTAGAAACAACATGGAATGTGTTGGGGTGTACCAACTCCTTCCAGGGACAGCCTCCTGTATTATAAGGAATTATTGGGCTGTGTTATTTGCAGAGGAAGAAGAAGACCCTTAAGCACTTGTATATTTAAGAAACCATTTATTCAGTAAGGTAAAGAAATGGGAAAGTCAGGAAAGGGAGGTGGTTCTGGGGACAACATCTCACTTGGCTTTAGATTTGTTGAGGTAACAAACACCCATGGGGAATGGCAGTCAGAAATACGCCAACAACATCTGAAGGAGAGGGCGGACTTGGGAGCTTTCTACTTACAGGTGATGGTTGCACGCATGTTGCTGTTCTAAAGCCAGGACAGCGCGTCCAATGAAGAACTAAAGCTAAAGCTCACAATCCTGAAGATTGACCTTCCTTTCACGAGCCTTTCCTTGGAGGTTTCTAGTGATATCCTGAATGCCAAACCCAAAGCAGCTTTTCAGCTCTAACCTCTTGTATGTTTGTTTGTTTGTTTTTTTAAGATGTTATTATTTATTCATGAGAGGGAGAGACACAGGCAGACAGAGAAGCACAGCTCTGACCTCTTGACCCTTATGCAACATTTGATACGGGTGACTGTGGTTCCTGCTACATGTCCGGAAAGTGATTTGGCAGTGTATTTCAAAAGGTTATTCTCCATACCCAGCAAATCTGGTTTTAAAATTTATCCTGAGAAAATTATTAGAGGCACACCAGGGATTTTTAAATAGTGCTGCAATGAATATCTCTTATATAATAGAGAAATATTAGAAAATTGGTTAAAGCTATCTATTTAAATTCAAGTATAATTAACATACAGTGTTATGTTTCATGTGTTCCACATAGTACAGCAATCCTGTCCATCAATCACTGCTCACCATGATAAGTATACCCTTAATCCCCTTAACCGAATTCAGCATTCCCTCTACCCAACTCCCCTATGGCAACCACTGGTTTGTTCTCTATATTTAAGAGCCTGATTTTTTATTTTTCGGTTTGTCTCCTCTTCTTCTTCTTCTTCTTTTTTTTTTTTTTTTTAAGTTTGTTTGTTTAGGTATGTAATTTCTACACCCAACATGGGGCTTGAACTCACAACCCTGAGGTCAAGAGTCACATGCTTTTCTGACTGAGCCAGCCAGGTGCCCCTCTCTTTTTTTTAATTGTTTGCTTCATAAAATCTGCTTATGAGTGAAATTGTATGGTGTTTGTCTTTCTCTGTCTGGCTTATTTTGTTTAGCATTAGACCCTCTAGATCCATCCATGTTGTTGCAAATGGCAACATTTCATTCTTCTTTTTTTTAGAGGCTAAGTAATATTCCATTATACACATACACACACACCACATCTATCACCTGTGGATGGATGCTCGGGTTGCTTCCATATCTTGGCCATTGTAAATGATGTTGCAGTAAACATAGGGGTGCATATATCTTCTCAAATTAGTATATTTCATCTTCTTTGAGTAAATACCCATAGTAGAATTATCAGAGCAGCTTAAATCCATTTAGTGAAATACATTGACTATTAATATCATGCTTTAGTAGAAAGATGTCAAAATGCATGTTACATTAGTGGAAAAATCAGATTATAACACAATAGATGCAGTACAACCCCAAATTTCCTTTTGTTTTCTTTTTTTAAAGATTATTTGTTTATTAATTTTTCTGAGAGAGATTGTATGTGGGGTGGGAGGAGGCAGGGGATGGAGGAGGGAGGGCAGAGAGAGAGAGAGAATCTTAAGCAGACTCCATGCCCAGTGCAGAGCTTGATTCCATGATCCTGAGATGTCACGACCTGAGCCGAAATCAAGAGTTGGATGCTTAACTGACCGAGCCACCCAGGCTCCTCTGATTTGCTTTTAAAAGTGTGTAAAGTGTGCATTTTCTTTGAGGGGAGGAGGAGCAGAGGAAGAGAGGATCTTAAGCAGGCTCCACACCCATTGTAGAGCTTGATCTTACAACCCTGAGATCCTGACCTGGCCGAAATCAAGAGTCGAAATCAAGAGTCGGATACTTAACTGACTGAGCCACCCAGGTGTCCCTAAAAGTATGCGTTTATATGCAAAATTTGATGGTAGTTATCTTTGAGTATTATGTTGGGCATAAGATTCATTTTCTTCTTTAAAATTTTTGGATTTTTCACTCTAAGTATATATTACCCTTCCAATCAGAGAGGAAGGGAAAAAGACATATTAGAAGAAAAAAAAGAAGAAAAAAACCCCCAAAAACAAAAAAGAACCAAAAATGTTATGAACAAAACAAAGGAGAGATTTCCTCCTGTGACTTCTGCAACTCCACTCTTTCTGAATTAACTCTGCATTTCCTTGGTGACTCTTTGCTTTGGCTTCCTGATAAAATTGAGGCCACAGTGTTTGAGATAAAGAGTTATGGACCTGTAACTCCGTTCATATAAATATCACTTCCATGGCTGAACTGTGCTGCTCATTTTAGAAGACATCAGGGATTAATGAACAATAATTACTTCCAATTCAAATATGCTTTTCTGGGGGATCCCTGGCTGGCTCAGCGGTTTGGCGCCTGCTTTCGGCCCAGGGCGTGGTCCTGGAGTCTCAGGATCGAGTCCTGTGCTGGGTTTCCTGCATGGAGCCTGCTTCTCCCTCTGCCTGTGTCTCTGCCTCTCTCTCTCTTTCTCTGTGTCTCTCATGAATAAATAAATAAAATCTTAAAAAAAAACAAAACAAAAAAAAAACAAATATTCTTTTCTCTGAGAAATGCAGGACAGAAGAGATCCACAGTTTAGGGAGAGCTCCTCATCCTGACAGATGAGACCCTCTGCTTGCTTGGCTCTGCTCAGCCATATGGCTTTTACTTTGTCATCTGCTCTATCTGCAGTCATTGCTGCTCCTTTATAGCTGGTCCCTGGAGATGTGGAAATACCAGTTGAGCACAGGGTTCTAGCAGCAATGAGCCCTGGAAAATTTATAAGCCCTGTGCTCATGAAAGCAGATGTTCCCAGCCAAATCCACTTACTATACTCTGCAAAACTAGGGGCAAGTCTTATTCTTTGTACCGTATGAAGCAACTGAATCACAAAGGACTCTGGCTGAGAACTTGAAATGGTTTCAGCCATTCACAGATGTTTGCAGAAGCAGATTATCCTGCAATTTTTGGAGAAAACAGTGTTTTTGTTATTTTTTGCTGACCAGTTTGGTTTTGGCAAACACTGAGTTTTTGTGGGAAAGGAAGGAGAAGTTTTTTTTACTAGTCCCCTTGTTTCCTGGGCACTGGAGAAATCAGGTGAATGAACTACCAGCTCTTTCCTCAAGGAGCCCCCAGTCAAATGGAGAAATGTCATCATATGCATTATAATAGGCTGTAGCAGAGATGGATGTAGACTTAGGAGAGGTGCTGGGGAGTCAGAGCTAGAAATTCAGATGAAGTTTTAGATTTACAGATTTAATCTAAGCACTAAATTCAGTGATAGTTGTGGGGCGCTCTGATTAAATGGGGGCCCACCAAATGTATGGTGTCCCAATTGGGTGGAGGCCAGCGGTGTGAGTGGTAAAAGAATTCACCCACAGCAGAACAAGAGAGAAAGTCATTGAATACACCACTAGGGAGCAGTGGGCAGGACAGCAAAGGAGAGACTGTCTGCCAGAAGATTGTGGTGAGGGGACACAGTTCATAGGGTGGAATGAAGGAGTATGGGAATGTATGGAATCTTCCCGTTTTGGGTAATCTTCAAAACTATGCATGGATGTAATTGGTCAGTTAGGGCCTGTGCCTATTTCGAGGTAGTTTGCTTAATGAGCCTGTTTGCATTCAGCTGGGTAGTCACTGTGAGCCCCTTTCCTTTGATCAAGTTTCACTGCTCAAGCGTGTTGCCTAAAAGTGCCTCAACAGTAGTCATTATTCAACTAGGAGAATGTTTTATGGCTAACCATCCCTAATACAAAAACTACATATAAAAGGGAAATAAGGGATCCCTGGGTGGCGCAGTGGTTTGGCGCCTGCCTTTGGCCCAGGGCGCGATCCTGGAGATTCGGGATCGAATCCCATGTCGGGCTCCCGGTGCATGGAGGCTGCTTCTCCCTCTGTCTCTCTCTCTCTCTCTCTCTGTGTGACTATCATAAATAAATAAAAATTAAATAAAAAAAAAAAAAGGGAAATAAGGACACCTCGTCACATATTTTTTAAAAAAAGAGTGCCTTTTATTTTTAATCACCCAAGAAACAGTCATAACAAAGCAAAATACCCAGAAATACATGTTGGGGGAGTGCCTGCCACTGAGTATCTGCCTTTGGCTCAGGTCCTGGGATGAGTCCTGCATTGGGCTCCCCATGGGGAGCCTGCTTCTCCCTCTGTCTGTGTCTCTGCCTCTCTCTGTGTGCCTCTCATGAGTAAATAAATAAAATCTTAAAAAAAAAAAAAAAAAACCCTCAAGTACATAGAATAGAAAAAGTCATTTTATTTTTACTACTCTTTCTACCTTCCAAATTCCATTTCACTGTGTTCCCTAAAGCTATTCCCAGTGAATGATTTTGCCTTTCTACAATTGTGTATGTGCCTCTGTATGTACAAGTACGCATTTATTGCTACAAATCATGAGCTATCTAATTGGAAGCAACAGTTTTTCTGGGAGTCCTTTCTTGCTGCACTTAATTGACATTATTATAAACTTAGTAAAAAAAGGAAGTCTGGTTGCGAAAAACTTGCACAAATGCTTACATGTTTGCATATTAATAATAGTATATTCTATCAACAAACCCAGCTTAGTAGTAGGAGAATTTCAGTAGCCTATGCTCAGAGACTCCACCCTGCTCCTGACCAAACAAGAGCTCTCAAGTTCAGCAAAAACTCACATCTTTGTTATTTCTGATATGACTTTTCAGTTGTCTCTGATAACCAACAGAACTCATTCATTAATCTAACTTGAAGGTTTTTATTCTCAGATCACTTTTGTCATTCAAAAGTTTGTGATGGTTAACTAGCTAATGAAGCTTTTAGTCTTGCATGCAGCAGGCACTGGACAGAGGATTGCATAATTGTCCCGTAGGGCTTAGGCTACTACCTGCACAGACAGTGGGGTCTTAGGAAGGATTTTATAATAATTAAATTATTTTGGAGCCCAAAAGGAATGCTTTTAAGAAATTCTAAATTAGGGGTGCCTGGCTGGGCATTCGGTTAAGCATCTGCCTTGGGCTCAGGTCATGATCTCAGGGTCCTGGGATCAAGCCCCTTATCAGGCTCCCTGCTCCTCGGGGAGTATGTTTATCCCTCTCCCTCCCCCATCCCCAAACCCCCCTCCATCACCACTCCTGCTCTCACTCTTGCTCTCTTTCTGTCTCAAATAAATAAATAAAATCTTTAAAAAATAATTCTAAATTAAGGGCCAGAGCAATTATCCATGTCTTTTCCTGCTGGCTTTGGGATATGGCTAAACTCAGGTATACTTCAGAATAGACACGGATAAACATTTCAAGCTACTAAGGCAGTACACATGGCACATGACTGTAACCTCTGCCTCTTTAAACCAGGCTACCCAGTACTGACTGTACTTCCGGGGGACAGTGATGATGCTTATCCTTGAAACAAACTTATCCTTGAACTTAACCTAGCTGTATGTGCTCATTAAAATACACATCTGACTCTAGTCACTCTTTTTTTTTTAAAAAAAGATTCTAAGTGATTTCTATACCCAACATGGGGCTCAAACCCACAACCCCGAGATCAAGAGTTGCTTGCTCTACCAGCTGAGCCAGCCAGGTGCCTCTGATTCTCGCCACTCTTGCTCATTTCCTTTAGTGGGTTCACTTCCCTTCGGGTAAAATCTAAACTCCTCACTTGGGTTTTCACTCACCTTTCCAGCCCATCTTCTCACACATCATACACTAGCGCCTGCCATTCCAAATCACATATGCTTCCCAGAATGGCCTTTATCTCTTGGCTTCCTCTGGGACTTTGTACGCGCATATCTTTTGCCTACTCATTTTCCTTAAGAGCCTATCCTCTGTGGTAACCTTATCTAGGTTTTTCCCTGGTGCCCCAAGTAGCTCATATTCATCTGAGTTCGTTGAGGTTCTTAAGTTGTTGAATAAATGGCATGTATACCTGCATGACTCTTGCTCCTCTGGCCCTCCCTCAGCTGGAGAACTCTGATGTAGGAGGGAAGGGTTGGTTTTGAACTACTATACATATTTTGCTGCTGCTGTTTCATCCTTCTCTAAGCCTGGAAACTATCATCACAGAGCTTTAATGTTAATTAAAATTGTTGTTTATTATACAGCCTTCTCTTTCTGTATTTTATTTCTTTAATCCATAGTCTTTATAGCCTTGCAGTCTTGTTAGGTTTTACTTTGAGAAGTACCTTTTATTCTTTTAAAAAGTAATGGGTTATTTATACTTCATTATTAAACACTTGTTTTAACTTACTTTATAAATTTTTAATTTGTGTGATTTTTTTTTTATAGTCACCCAGTCAGCATAAGAAAATACTGGGTGTGTACTTCCTTGGTTTCTGCTT
Source organism: Canis aureus (assembly GCF_053574225.1). NCBI lineage: Eukaryota > Metazoa > Chordata > Mammalia > Carnivora > Canidae > Canis > Canis aureus. The sequence continues at coordinate 28,826,250 of NC_135642.1, forward strand.
CCTTCTATTTTATTCATAGGCCAGAATGTGCTTTCCTGCTTTTAAATTGCCAGTTTCTCAGTTTAGAATAAATTAGTTTGTGAGAGGAAATCTGCATACTCCGAGAAGAGGCTCCAGCTGAAGTGAACTATCAGCTCTAAGAGTTTCTGCACCCAGGTGTCTAAGTTTCTTTGACTCAAATATTTACTGAGTGCCTACTATGTGTGAGGGATGATATAGGTATTTCAGAGGCTGAAGGGGACAAAATCAGTTTAAATAAATGTATTATTTATTTATAAAGGTATTGGTAAATTTATCTATTTATTTATTTATTTACTTGTTTATTTATTTTAAAATATTTTATTTATTCATGAGGGACAGAAAGAGAGGCAGAGACACAGGCAGAGGGAGAAGCAGACTCCATGCAGGGAGCCCAATGTGGGACTCGATCCCAGGACTCCGGGATCATGCCTTGGGCCAAAGGCAGCTGCTCAACTGCTGAGCCACCCAGGCATCCCGTAAATGTATTTATTTATAAATATCATTTCCTACCTCTTCTATCTCTATAAGCTCTATAGAGCTGGCAGTCTAGCAGAGATAGAAAATAATACACGTCATACATAGTAAACTCTGTAATATGTTAGAAGGTTATAGGTTCTCTGGGGATAAACACAGAGAAATGACATGTGTGAAGTGGGGAAATAGGTGGCAGATGGTAATTTGAAATAGGGGTCAGGATAGACCTAATTGAGAAGGTTACATTTAAACAAAACTGGAAGACGGTGAGAGAATTGCCCATGAGGGTGCAGGGACAAAAATGCGAGCATTGTTGGAAGAGGGAGCACTCTTGTGGTCAGGGAGGCTGCCGTGAGGCAAACCCAGGGGAGAGAAATAGGAGACAGGTCAGCAGAGGAAGAGGGCCAAGCTAGATCATGCAGGCCCTCAGGCCACCTTGAGGACTTCTGGTTTTCTCTTGGAGTAAAATCTGAGGATTGTATACAGAGGAGTATATCTCTAAAAACTTCATCTACTACATCTTGAATTCCTCATGTCTTACTGTGAAATTTATTGTTTTGGCTTTCACATATTTTAACAATGCGTATGATACTCTTAAACCTGTTGACTCTGCGCATATGTGGCCATGATTAACGATTCAGGCTCCTGCCGATGTAGTGGTATGTGCACTTTAATTCGTTCACGTAGGGTCCTCCGCCGGCCCTGGAGGAGATCTCCATGAAGGAAGAGAACCTCTGCCAAGCTTTCTCTGATGCCTTGCTCTGCAAAATTGAGGACATTGATCAAGAGGACTGGGAAAACCCTCAGCTCTGCAGTGACTATGTTAAGGATATCTACCAGTATCTACGGCAGCTTGAGGTGAGCGCGCCTTTTGTGCTTTGACTGTGGAATGTGGAATCTACCCACAGCTGGGAAGGAAATGAGGTCTGTTTTTTTTTTTTTTTTAAGATTTTATTTATTTATTCATGAGAGAGAGAGAGAGACACAGGCAGAGGGAGAAGCAGGCTCCATGCAGGGAGCCCGACGCGGGACTTGATCCCGAGTCTCCAGGATCTTCACCCTGGGCTGAAGGCGGCACCAAACCGCTGAGCCACCCCGGCTGCCCTGAGGTCAGCTTTTTAAACTTTTAATTCTGCCAACAGGTTCTGCAGTCCATAAATCCACACTTCTTAGATGGAAGAGAGATAAACGGACGCATGCGTGCCATCCTGGTGGACTGGCTGGTGCAAGTCCACTCCAAGTTTAGGCTGCTGCAGGAGACTCTGTACATGTGCATCGCCGTCATGGACCGATTTTTACAGGTAAGTGTGGCTTCGGGAACATTGTACCAGTGGCTCACTGTAATTGCATTTATGCAACACCAGAGGGTGATAACCTGGAAGAAAAGATCAAAAGCCACTTTGTGAGAAACCGAGGAACTTGAGGTGCTAGAAGAGGAAGGAGCCAGGTGTGTCCAACCTCTGGTGACGCTGACCAGTGCTAGGCATTTCTGCTGGCTCAGCCTTCCATGGAGTGCTGGGGGCGGGAGGTCAACGCTGCATGGCCAGTCTTTCTTTAAAGGAAACAAAGCAGCAAGAGGTCTGAAAGTCAACCGGAAGCCTGTGGTGCCTGCGGGCACTGGTTTCTCAGGCCTGCTTACGGGATTTCCCTGTAGCTTATAGTTTGGTACTCCTTGGTGTTAAGTTTTCTCATCTGAAAAATGAGGATTTTAGCTAGAGAATATTGCAGTTTCCAGGCAACTGTGACATGACTGGGGAAAAGAGAGGACGCAGAATTATTTAAGAAGGATATGTGTGGGGAGTGTACTGAGAACGGAAGCTCTGAAGTGGAAGAATGTCAGAAATTAAGCTGAGAGGTGGAAGTGATCATCAAAATAGTTATCAAATGCAGACACAAAACACTGATCAAAAAAAAAAAAAACCAAAAAACCCCACTGATCAGTTAGAAGAAATGCCAGACATTAAGCACACTAGTGTGCTATCCACCAGCCAGTAGCCCTGCAGATAAGGATTTATTAAAGTCAACATTTAGGATACAGTTCAGGTATAAATTCACAGTAATAATTGTGTTTATTATAATAATGACTCTGAGATACTGCAAAATCCTATGAAAGCATAGATTCAGTGGTTTACATTATACATTCCTCATGGGGTAGGAGAGTAGTTAATTTTAAGTAGATTTTCATTAAGAGTTGAAGCAAGGAAAGCAAATTCCCCTTAAAAAAAAATTAAGGGAAACACTTATACCATGAACTGTGATTTTCCCCAACTTTGAATCTTTTTCCAATGTTCTTTAGGCTGAATAATGAATGCACTTTTGGTAAGGATTAAGAAAGTGTTTGAGAGATCCCCTTCCTCATCCCTAGGTATCCATTATTTTATCCTGCTTTGGGGCTTGGCCTCATCTTGAGGCAGACATGTTGAATGCCGGGTGGGGCTTCACCCAGACTCAAGCCGGGATGACGGGGCTGGAGCACAGACCAGGAGATTGGTTCTTAGGCATAATCTATATACCCAATGTGGGGCTCAAACCCACAACCCCGAGATCAAGTCACACACTCCACCGACTGAGCCAGCCAAGTGCCCCTGATGGTACTTGCTATTAACGTGTAGGTTACCTGTGCTTGTAAGAGAGATGCAAGCAGAGACGATGTGTGCTTCTCTGGGATGTGGTCCCCTCTCACTTTCCAGAGCCCCAGAGGCCCAGTCCTCTTGTTAGATAGGACTTTTGACACGTTCATCTTCAATTAGGTTCAGCTGGTTTCTCGTAAGAAGCTTCAGCTGGTTGGGATTACAGCTCTGCTCTTGGCTTCCAAGTATGAGGAGATGTTTTCTCCAAATATTGAAGACTTCGTTTACATCACAGACAATGCTTATACCAGTTCCCAGATCCGAGAAATGGAAACACTGATTTTGAAAGAACTGAAATTTGAGCTGGGTCGACCTTTGCCACTGCATTTCTTAAGACGGGCATCAAAAGCTGGGGAGGTAAGTGCCTCCAGTCCATACCAGACTTTATTTTGCTGCTTGTTGTCTTATCCTAGAAACATTGATCCAATTAAAAGACAACTTAGGCATTTATAGGAAACATCTTTTCAATAAGTTCTAATGCATATCTCTCAGTTCTTAAGAGAAAAGACCTCATGCTCTGTGTTAGTAACACACTGTGGAATTAGGGCAGTTGCTGAGCAGGACTGGTGAGTTGAGTGGATTTGAACTCCTAGGCCTTCACCTAGGATTTTGCAAGAGGGTCATAGTAACCATGCTTCTCATTGTCCTTGGCTGTTCTTTTGTAGGTTGATGTGGAACAGCATACTTTAGCCAAATATTTCATGGAGCTGACTCTCATCGACTATGACATGGTGCATTATCACCCTTCAAAGGTGGCAGCGGCTGCTTCCTGCCTGTCCCAAAAGATTCTGGGCCAAGGAAAATGGGTAAGTGTTGGGTTAAGAAATTAGGTTATATTTCCCGCCCTCTTGATATGAAAGGCCTTAGCATTTTCACAACACTATCCTTGAAGCAGTTGTTAAAACCCAGAGGCCTAAAAGAAGGCTGCTTGGAATGCTTCAGATGGAGACTGAGTAATCACGTCATGGCACCAAGTGTGCTTAGAGTTGTGAAGACTGAGGAAGGCCACCAATGACTTATGTGCTAACATTTCTGGGATCTTTGGTTAAGTGAAACAAACAAGTTGTCAAGCATATATGACAAAGCAAGGCCAAGGCCTGACTGATTTCGCCAGTAAAGATAAAAGGAGCCACTTTTAGATTCATATAAGTAGCCAAAGCTGCCAGCAATCTGGGTCCTTATCTCACACACCAAAAAAGGGACCAGATGACTGCAGTGTGAGTCCTGGGATACCCTTCTGTGGTCGAGCAAATTCTAGACTGCCACTAAGCAGTCTTATAGTCTGTAGATGTACCCCAAGAGCGACAGGATGGAAGCCTCATCAGAAGCCAGGTGTTAAGAAACAGTTTTGTAATAGCCTCTTGGCGGGGAGATCCGGAAGGGAATGGGAGCAGCTCCTCCCACGCCTCCATCCTCTGCTGTTCCAGGAGGATCACAAAACATTTTGCCGAGACAATATAAGCTGTGGTTCAGGCCTTTGCCTGGGTGGCCCTATGTGGATACACGCAAGATTGCCAGGGCACCATAGCAGAGCTGTTCCTCTACACAAGTGTATACGTTTGACATTTTATATAAGATAGAAGGGGAATAAGAGAGAGAGTGTATGTGTGCTTATGTATTTTCTAATTTTTCAAAAACTACATGTAGACCAGAAACTAATGAAAATCATACCTGTGGGATTGAGAGGGAACAGTGTAGTAAGCTGATGATGAGAACAGGACTTCTGGTTGTAACTTTTTAGTAATTGTGTACAATATAATGTAACTTTTTTGGCTTTTGAACAATATGAGTGTTGATGCAAAACTCTAAATGGAATTAAGCAGAAACAACAATGTCACTATATATCAAATTGGTAACAGAACACAGGGAAGAATTAATTCAAATAACTTTTAAAGGCAATATTCTAACTGTGCATCCTTAGTGGTATATGGTTAGGCAAATCAAAGAACTAAAAAATGTAACATGTTTAAAGTTTACTTAGGAGATATATTGTTAATAATAATCTGTTATTATAATTGTGAAACTTTTTATGAATATTACAGAATAAAGCAAACATTCAGGTTACCAAAGACTAAAATTTTCACCATAAGAAGAGAGATAATATATTATTAACAATTGAAAACAAAAGGAAAACCCTGTAACATTAAATCTGTTTTGGAAATATGAGTAAACTAGTAATGACAGGAACCGGAAACAATGATAGCCACGTAGCAATGCACATATGTAGTGCCCACATCTTGGATACTAAGTGCCATAACCCACTAGGAACTAGGCATCCCTGGAGAAACACTAATATCAGGCCTGTGGCAGAGGAAGCACAAGGTGAGCCTAGGTCAATTTTTTTGTGTGTGTGGGTTTTGTTTTGTTTTCTTGTTTTTTGCCTAGATCAATTTGTAATAGATACCAAGCAAATTCTCAAAGATCAATGGGGCACATTAAAAGGACATTAGGGAAAAAAAAAAAAAAGGACATTAGGAACTGGCTTGAAAGAGCTCTTACTAAATCTGAGGTTTTTTCTTTTTAAATTTAATTTTGTCTTTTAAGATTTTATTTATTCATGAAAGATTCACAGAGAGAGGGAGAGACATAAGTAGACGAAGAATCAGACTCCCCACAGGGAGCCTGGTGTGGGACTCAATCCTGGGACCCCGCGATCACAACCTGAGCTGAAGGCAGATGCTCAACCAGTGAGTCACGCAGGTGCTCCTAAATCTGAACTTTAAAAAGAACAGGGACAGTAATAGATTGTAACGCATTTTTATAAATCCATGTGTTTATAATGTTACAAAAGAAAGAATGGAAGAGGGGGCCTTTTTTTTTTTTCTTAAATCAGTAGAATAACAGCTGATTAAGACAGAAAGAATGGTAGAGTTAGAAATCAAATTGTAGGGGTGCCTGGGTGGCTCAGTCGATTAAGGTCTAGTCTTGATCTCAGGGTCCTGGGATTGAGCCCCATATCCGGGTCTCTGCTCCATGGGGCGTCTGCTTCTCCTTTTCCCCTACTTGCTCTCCCCCCCCCTTTTTTTTTAAACATTTTATTTATTCATGAGAGACACCCCCCCCCCCCCCCCACACACACACACAGAGAGAGAGAGAGAGTCAGAGACACATCCATGGGAGGGAGAAGCAGGCTCCATGCAGGGAGCCTGACGTGGGACTCGATCCTGGGTCTCCAGGATCACACCCTGGGCTGAAGGCGGCACTAAATCGCTGAGCCACCTGGGCTGCCCTCCCTTTCAAATAAATAAATAAAATAAAATAAAAAATCGAATTATAACTCCTAATGCAATAACCAATTCAAGCAAGAATCAACTGATGCTTAAGGTGAAATAGTTTTGGAGAACAAGATTCACATGGTCTCAAAATATCCCCCCCACAGATCTATAGTAATTCTGAAGAAAAACCATGCCTCTGTGATAGAGCGGTCTGGCACTTACCACCTTAACCTGGTAATCAAGCTTGGCATCACCGGTGGTAGGACCTCTTGACTTGACTGGTCTTCTGGTGCAGTAGGATGTATAGATGATCGCCTATATGAAATTCATACCCAAAATGTTTGACATGAATCCAATTGTCAGGAAACACTGAGATTTAAAATGTGGGACACTTTTTTTTTAAGATTGTTTGATTGATTGATTAGAGAGAGAGAGATAAAGAGTGAGCATGAGGAGGGGAGAGGGGCAAAGGGAAAGGGAGAAGCAGACTACCCCCCTAAGAAGGGAGCCTGACGTGGGGCTTGATTCTAGGACCCTGAGATCACAACTCAAGCCAAAGGCAGCCGCTCAATTGACTGAGCCACCCAGGTACCCCAAAATGTGGGACATTCTAAAAGTAACTGGCCTGGATCCTTCAAACAAGTTGTCATGTCAAGCCAAGAAAATAGGAGTCATTTTTTTAAATTAAAAAAAAAAAATTCAGATACACTTCATGTACCTTGGTTGGCCTGGATTCAGAAAGGAAAATCTGTAGAAGATATTTTTGGAACTATGGGAGAAATTTGAGTATGGACTATGTACTAGATGATAGTGTGGAAATGTTGATGTTTTTTCTGTGATAATGATTTGTGGCTAGATAGGAAAATACTTCTTTTTTTTTTTTTTTTTGAAGATTTTATTTATTTATTCATGACAAACGCACAGAGAGAGAGAGGCAGAGACACAGGCAGAGGGAGAAGCAGGCCCCATACAGGGAGCCCGATGTGGGACTCTATCCCAGGACTCCAGGATCACGCCCTGGGCTGAAGGCAGGCGCTAAACCGCTGAGCCACCCAGGGATCCCCGGAAAATACCTCTTAGGGATGTTTCTGAAACATTTAGAAGTGATGTGTCATGGTGTCTGCAACTCCTGTTCAAATGGTTCAAAAATTGTACGTGAATACATACATACACAATATTTGCTGAACCATTTGCAATTTAGTTGCAGACACCATGATAAAGTGGCAAAATGTTAAATATAAATGAATCTACACAAAGGATAAACAGACGTTCATTATAATATTTCAGTTTTTCTGTGCATTTGAAATTTTTTGAAATTAAAAACAAAGCTGCTAGTACATGAATGATACATGGTCCTGATATGATAACAGTGACTCATTTTAGCTCAATTACTTTACTCTTAGACCTGCCTTCCTTGGGCTCTAAAACTATTAACTATAGGTCTCCCTGTTTTCTGGGAATTGATTTCAAAAGACCAGAAGTTGTGTTATTTGAGAATTACTCCTACTACTACTACTACTACTTCTTCTTTTTAAGATTTTATTTATTAGAGAGAGTGAGTGAGAGAGAGGAGTAGAGGGAAAAGCAGAAGCAGACTCTTCACTAAGCAGGGAACCCAACGTGGAGCTGGATCCCTGGACCCTGGGGTCATGATCTGAGCCAAAGGCAGAGGCTTAACTGAATGAACCATTCAGGCGCCCCTATTCTTGCTTCATTCTTTTTCTTTAAACTATTTAAGATTAAGATTAAATTGTGATTTATTTTCCCAATTACATTGTGCATATGACACAGATGTACTTTAGCCTTTAGAATTTTATCACAGAACTGAAATAAAGTCAGGCTACAGACACTTACACACTTTACACATAGGTGATAGGTCTTATTATCAAACAGGAACTATCCTGTTGCTTGATTTTTGTTCTCTGGGAGCCTAGGTCACAAGGCTGGGGGTAGAGGCTTCTCTGTTCTCCAGTGCTTACGTACACAGGGCCAAACAAGAATTCCAGGTAATCTTAGTTCTTCTGAATTTCATAGATTCGACTGCCACTTGTGGCCCATATTTCTTAGTTCTGAACCTCTTTCCCTGACAGTATGGATATCTGGACTCTTGAGCTCCCCACCAGCCACTGCCCAGTAGGGCTTTGATGAGGGGTGGGTAACACGTGAGAACTGCTAGTCCCAGGTTCTGCCATTCCTGTGAAGCAGGCATTCCTTTGTTGGGTTTTGTTTTTACTCTGTCCTACTTTCCATCCCTTTTCAGTGTGGTGATAGAGGTTAGCATGCAAGTTTTGTTACTTGGAGGAGCCTACATACCTGTGCAACCTTCTTTAAAAAATGATATAGGACCTTTGACACTTGATTTAGCTGAAGCTGTACATCGTCTTCCTTTAGTCTCGCTCAGAGCCAAAGTCATCTGGCATTTACTGGCTGCTTTGCTGGCAGCATGATAGTGTTTAGGGCTGTTACTGAATTTTCAAAAGGTAAGAATATAGTTTTACAGCTTTTATGTAAGTGATAAGTGATGTCAGCATGTATAAGCCGTGCTTTTCTAAAGAAGTGAAGCCTTTATCTTGCCCCTACTCTTTGCGTTGTGTTCCAGAACTTAAAGCAGCAGTATTATACTGGATACACAGAGAATGAGCTATTGGAAGTCATGCAGCACATGGCCAAAAATGTAGTGAAAGTCAATGAAAACTTAACGAAATTCATCGTAAGTACTCCTTCCTAAACTGTGGAAAGCATTAGATTATGGGTTTTGTGAATGAGGGTATGTGTATGTATGTGTTTGTGTTTTCATGTAATACTGGCATATGTGAGAATCTGTTTTAGCACAAACTCTTTTTCAGTACAGCAGGGGATGGAGCATACTGATATACCCCAAAAGCAGACTTTCTTTAAAACACGGTAGCTAGGCTGTGTCCAGGCCCAGTGTAGGCAGCCAGCCAGGCATTCAGTGCGTTTAGCCATGCTCATCCTTGCATCCTGGGGACAGCACTCAGGAGTCAGGGGAGGTGCTCACCATGACATCTGGAACACCCCGAAGGGCCCTGTGGAAGGCTGGGGTATTCAGGACCCCTGTTCGGGACCTTTTGGGACAATGACCAGAAGGCACCTGAATTGCAAGCATGATGAAGGAGAAGGAGGGGCAAGAAACCTATTCAGAGAGCTTCCCGGGATATCTGTGGAGTCAGACAGATTGGGTGCTGTCCTGTGCTTGTGTGACAGAAAATCACTAGGGATCTGGTGACAAAGAGCCAGCATCTGTGCCAAGTGTCCTCACAACCTGATTCACTTCCTTGCGTGAGCTTTCTGCATAGCTCAGCACACCGTGGAAGTGGAACGTGTTTTCAGGCCTGAGGGTGTTGTCTGGGATCTGCTGAGCACTGGTTGCCACTTGCTTTTATTGCCAGTTACTGCTCCCATCCTGGCAGACCTGTTATGTCCTGATGGTACTTAGGTATGACAAACACGGCTCCCACCTCCCACCCCTCTGGCCACATAGGAGAGAAAGCCTCCTCCTTGGACCTTGACATCGTTTATGCCTCCACCACCTGTGCTACCAGCTGGGCTCTATCTGTTGCTGGGCACAGAAGGAAATTGTCAGGTGCCAGACATTATGACCTCAGACTATTTGCTGGCTTCAGTGATGCGGCATCTTCAATTGGAGATTGTGGGTCTGGCCCTTATGTACTTGGGAGTTAGACTAGGAATGAGGTATAAGGTGGGGGTCCTGATGTGTGACCTAATCACAGATGACTTCTGCAGGCCATCAAGAATAAGTATGCAAGCAGCAAACTCCTGAAGATCAGCACAATTCCTCAGCTGAACTCAAAAGCCATCCAAGAGCTTGCCTCGCCTCTGATGGGACGGTCGTAGGCTGCCGTGGCCCTGGGGGGAGAATGCTTCGTCCGTGCACTTTGTCTTACTGATTTGGAACTCTTCACTTTGTATATAGTCCTCTGGTCTATTTCATGAAAAATTTTCTTAGACCTATTTTCTAAGTGTATATTGAGGAAAAATAAAGCTATTAATTTTTCTTAAGGTATCCTGTGTGTATTTATTTGTGTTTTATACTGAATAAAGTCAGCAGAAGCTTAGTCTAACTTCTTTTTTGAGATATTATGAATAGCATGAATTGAAAATGGGAGGATAACCATGACAATTGTCTTTCTAGAACCTACTCAACTATCTTATCCTATACAGGAACACCTGGCTCACTGGAGTGAGGGCAACCTGAATTGCAAGGAGGAACCCTCATAATGTGTCTCTGTCTCAAAGGCACAGTGGGGACCAGGAACGTCGTCCTAAAGGCCAACATTGGATAACGAAAATGGCCTGCAACACCTTGTTAGAGTTGAAGGTTGGAATGCATTTTCCTATTTAAGCTAATGTCATAGGTTATTGTTTGTTACTTATTTTTTGGCAGGCAGTCAATCACATTTGACATTCTCCGGCAGCCCGGGTGGCTCAGAGGTTTAGCGCCGCCTTCAGCCCAGGGTGTGATCCTGGAGTCCTGGGATCAAGTCCCACGTCAGGCTCCCTGCATGGAGCCTGCTTCTCCCTCTGCCTGTGTCTCTGCCTCTCTCTCTCCCTCCCTCCCTCTCTCTCTCCCTCTCTCTCTCTCTCTCTCTCTCTCTCTCTCTCGGACTCTCTCATGAATAAATAAAAACAAAACAAAACAAAACAAAAAAACCATTATTCTCTAAGGGGGAATGCATTCTCAGTCATAAATGAGTGCCTTATGGCAACAACTTCCCAAAGTATTAGTTCAATACATGTTAATTGCTTTTTGAGAGAAAGGAGCAGCTAGTCAAATACATTTGGGAAACATTGCAAACTCACATTAAGATTCATAAAGGCTCTGAAGCTTTGCAGTAAACTAACTCCGCCTTCCCCCAAGGGAGAGTGTGATAAAAGCTGCCTTCTGTGTGACAGTGAGGTCTGCAGGTGCTGGTTCTGTGACTCACCTGTGGCTTGTGACTGTCCCAGGAGGAGAGCCTGGGTGGCTCCAGCGAGGGCTCGCTCCCCACCTCTCTCCCTAGGCAGGTCTGGGCCACCTATGCAAGTGCTGAGCACTTGGAGGAACCAGGAATCTGTATATATTGAAGTCCTGGTGTAAGGTTTTCTAAGTATCCCTTGTTGAGTGAGGCTTGTTCCCATGGCACCCTTACACTGACTTGGGTCACACATGTGAATAGTAATGAAGTGAGACCACGCAGGGAGCTTTCCTGGCTCTGAAAAGCAAAGTTATTTCCCAGGGATGTGTGTGCTCCAACTTCTCATCAAGAAGGGGATGGGTTTTGTGGGAATATTTTATAGCTTATTGCATATTTTGCTTAGTTAAATATTAAATACACTGACTCAGGAAATTCATACTTCCAGGATGTCATAAAAAAAAGACCTTTAAGATACTTCCTTATGTGCCACGGCAGGCACCCAAAAGTAAAGTGTTATAAATGTGAGAGAAGCTGTAAAAGTAGGAATCATAATATCATAAAAACACCGAATTCGAAAATGAGATGATGTAACCACAGTTTGAAGAGCACACATCCTGAAGCTGGATTCCATGGGTTTGAGTCAACTTGACAGCTGTGTGGAGCTGTTTCTGTAAAATGGGGCTAAGAGCATCTCCCTCATAGTGCTGAAGTACTGGGTAAGATATGGCCAGCCCTGAGCAGTGTCTGGATATGCCCCAGTGTTAGTGGCTATTAGTTGAAGGATCTTGGAAAGAGACGGACTCTGGGCATTCAAAGATATGTTAGACACCGTGCTTGCCCATCGAAGGAGTTTGCAAATTTAAAGCTATTGAGTCCTATTTGTGAGGTTTTCTTCCTTTTTAAAAAAATTGTTGATTCTTGCTTTTTGAGAAAAAGAGAATTGGAAATTGAAAGGTTGACGTTAGCCTATCAAACTCCTTGGTACTAGCTGGATTGAAGACAAAAATGAAAAGCATGGGCCTTGGGGTCCGATCAAGGGTCAAATGATGGTTCCTCTACTTACAAGCTCCGTGACCTTGGGCAAGGTAGTGAACTGTACTGAGCCTTTCATTGCTAAGTGGTCTTAGCCTAGGCCATGCCTGTCAGAGGGGGCAGGTACAGGACTGGAGGATGGAAAGGTGTGAAGTAACTGGTAAGAGTGAAACTCCTAAGTTCAGGAGCAGCTGTGAAGGCCAGCTAGGCCTCGGGAGAGACCCAACACGAGGCAGGAAAGGGAGCGAGCAGATGTTGCAGAATGGCTTCCGCTCTCTGACCATAAAAGTGAAGGGTACCAGGAACATCATTAGGTTCTCCACTGAAGATGCGTCCTGTGCGTACTGCATTCCTGAGACCATGCTAAAAGCAGCAAGTAGAGGCAGGGGCCCTTAGTCTGCCCAGCTCCACTCGGGAGGTCTGCGGAGTCTGGAGGGAGTCCAGAAGAGAAAAAATTGGGATTTTCTGTAAGCCTCGCTCTGTGGCACGCAAGCCAGCAAGATCATCAGTTACGTGGGCAGTTACAGGATTACGTGGTGGCCGGGTTGTCTCGCTCTTGTTCTTGTGGACATCGCTGCCTGGAAGGAGACATGCCTGAAGGGGAAGATCTCTCCCTGGTGCCCTGGCAAGCTGCTCTCTGCACTGAGGCTAATTCTCCAAGCAAGAGACTCCCAGCTTCCCTGGCAGTGAGGCCATGTGAGTAAGTTCTGGCCACTAGAATATGAGTGGACATGGTGTGTGGACTTTGCAAGGAATGTTCTTTGTGTTTTTGTTTTTTGTTTTTTGTTTTTTTTTTTTGATTTTTTTCAGATCTGAGAGAGAACGAGTTTGGGGAAGGGCTGAGGGAGAGGGAGAAGCAGACTTCCTGCCTGGCAGTAGGTGGGGCACATGGGGGCAGGACTGGGGCTGTTCTTGCTGCCTTTGTGGATGTTAGACTCAGTGTCTGTGCTGTCACCTAGAGCCTGAGGGGTCCCAGTTACACGTCAGATTAAAGGCCAGTCATTAAATTAAAAGCAGCCGAGACTGATTTTTTCCCTCAGGGAGTTTTTTTTTTTTTTTTTTTAATGCATAACATTAGGAAAACTAGGTAAAGCCAATAATTTTTGTTCTGAGTGTAGCTGGCACACAATGCCTCAGTAGTTTCAGGCATACAACTCAGGGATTTGACAATTTGATACGTTCTGCTGTGTTCACAAGTGGAGCTACCCTCTGTCTCGTCACATCACTGTTACAGTGTCACTGACTGTATTCCCTACACTGTGCCTTCTATTCTGATAAGGGACTCATTCCATGACCAGAAGCCTGGATCTCCCACGCCCCCTCACCCATTTTGCCCTTCCCCCGACCCCCTCCCCTCTGCCAACCACCAGTTCTCTGTATTTATAAATCTGATTCTGTTTTTTGTTCATTCTTTTTTTTTCCTAGATTGTACTTACGAATGGGATCACATGGTATTTGTCTTTCTCAGCCTTATTTCACTTAGCATCGTACCCTCTAGGTCTATCCCTGTTGTCTCAAGTGGCATGATCTCATCCTTTTTTATGAACACATTTTTATTTAAGGAATTTCACAAGTGATTCCTTCCACTGCCCAAGGCCACCTTGGTTCCTCCACAGCCTGAGTTAACACTTAACCTCAAGAGAGACCTTTTCAAAATAACCTATGCTTAATTCAGGTTGTCCTGTCATTCGGCCCCAAATGGTTTTATTTTTTCTTAAATTTTATTTATTTTAGAGAAAGAGTTTGGGGGAGGGCAGGGGCAGCAGAGGGGGAGGGACAAGCAGACTGTGCTCAGCACAGAGCCTGACATGGGGCTCAATCTCACGACTCTGAGATCATGACCGGAGACGAAATCAAGAGTCGGCTGGCTGTGCACCCGACTCAGGACTCAGCCACCCAGGCGCCTTGGAACCAAAACAGGCTTTAAACATTGGGTGTTACTGTTCTGTTCTTGAACACACACAATTAAGTGGCTTACTTTGTTCCAAGTTCAGATACTATTTTTCCCTCATTTGTAACCCTTGATGATTTTTCCCCTTGGGCTCGGGAATCTTGGAATGACTAAAAGGGTCAAACCCTACTTTCCCAATAGCTTCAGAAAGGCTAAGGCAAGGAGGAGAAGAGGCAGAGAAGTGACAGTCTCCCTCCGAGGACCACTGCCTCACCGACGGTCCCGTTTCCAACTTCTCCCTATTTCTGTCCTGAATGATGCACTGGCCTGCCAGGCTCCCTTCACAAAGTGCCACACTGGGGGGGCAGAGATGTGTCGTCTCCCAGCTGCGGAAGCCTGAAGTTCAAGATCTGCGTTCCTTCTGAGGGCTGCGAGGGAAGCTCATCTTGGCTCCTCTGTCCGTCCGAGTCCAAGTGCCTTCACCAGAACACCAGGTATATTGGAGAAGGGCCTACCCCAATGACTTCATTTTATCTCTGTAAAGACTCTATTTCCAAATAAGGTCATATTGCGGGGCCTAGGGGTTAGGGCTTCAACGTATCTTTTTTGGGGGGGAGGAGGGTTGAGAGACACAATTCAACCTGTAACAAATGTCACAAAGGAGCAGGTGGTTCACTGATTCCTTTATTTATTTAGGAGGTAGGGGGAGGGACACAGGGGACAGAGGAAATTACCTACAGGGAAAGAGCTGGGGAGGGTCTGCAGGGGCTGGGCTAGAAAGCAGTAACACTGATTCTATAGTTGAAAAGGAGTAGTGCACATTTGTAAGTACCTGGTGGGAGTCTTGTAATAAAACCTACCTTATGAATAAGTACAGTGGAATACTACTTAGTACATTCATACATGTTTCTACCATCTTAAGATTTTTATATATACAGTATATGATCTGTTTTTATAAATGTACAGCTTGAAAAAAAGAGATCCTTCTTGTAATAGGTACAGCACGAAACACAAAACCAACATGGGCCAGCCACATTCCAACTGAAGACCCAGAGTAAGCAAGGCCAACAGCCCAGCCCCCGGCCCCCGCTCAGCCCGGCAACGCGACGGTCCTGGCGAAGTGGGGACCAGCGCCCCTCTGCGCCCGTGGGCTCCGCCGGCCACGCCGGCCCTCGGCATGTGCACGGCAAGTGCCCGCTCACGCCAAGCCCAGCCTGCGGAGGGCAGGTCCTCCCTGAGGGAAAGTGGCAGAGAGGAATGTGTGTGTCGGGGAAGGAAAAGAAGGATGGGAGAAATGTGCTCTTTGACTAAAGGCACTTGTCAGCGGCCGCCTCCAGCCGTTCCCTGGGCCTGGTGAGCGAGCGGGCTGCTGCTGTGACAGAGCCAACAAGGTCTGGGTGGCCCTCGCCTGTCCTCTCACCAGGTTTAAATACAATAAATAAATCTTAGTAGGTGGTTGTTTTGCCCTCCTGGGCTCCTAGGAATAGGCTACCTTTTAGGATCGTTTATGGAGTGACACTCCTTGTCCCCAACCCAGCTTTTCAATGTCCTCCATGGGGAAGGTGCCAGAAGAACTCTAGGCCTTGGAGAAGGAAGCAACTGCTCGCTATGGATCAGAGAGAGAGCCCCGAATGTCCCCTTCCCTGCCTGGAGCTCCTTCACCCGTGCGTCAGAGTCTCTGCGCGCCTCAGATCTTGGTCACATAGTTGTTGGGGAACAGGCCCTGCTTGCCTCGTAGTCGACCCGTCCACCAGCCAGAAGGATCTGCAGGAGACAGAGACGGCGAGAGTGAGGGTGGGCAAGGCAGTCTCGCCTGGGCTGCACACTCTGCTCCTGCGGGTGCGTCACATGGGCAAAGGTGGTTTGGCTCCATCTGCGTCCTTTTTCCTTCTTTCTTTTCTTTTTTCTTTTCTTTTTTTTTTTTTTTTTTAAGATTTTACTTATTCATGAGAGACACAGAGAATAGAGAGAGAGAGAGACAGACAGGCAGAGGGAGAAGCAGGCTCTATGCAGGGAGCCCGATATGGGACTCGATCCCGGGTCCCCAGAATCACTCTGGGCTGAAGGCAGTGCTAAACCGCTGAGCCACTCGGGCTGCCCTATTTTCTTTTTTTTTTTTTTAATTATTTTTTAAAAAAGATTTTTCTTGGGACGCCCAGGTGGCTCAGCAGTTTAGTGCCACCTTTGGCCCGAGGTGCGATCCTGGGGTTCCTGGGATCGAGTCCCACATCGGGCTCCCGGTGCATGGAGCCTGCTTCTCCCTCTGCCTGTGTCCCTGCCTCTCTCTTTCTCTCTCTGTGTCTCTCATGGATAAATAAATAAAATCTTCAAAAAAAAAAAAGATTTTTCTTCATTTGAGAGTGGGCGAGAGCATGAGTGGCGGGGAGGGGCGAAGCAGACGCTCCACTGAGCAGGGACCCCGGGATCATGAGCTGAGCCAAAGACAGACACAACCCACTGAGCCACCCAGGTGTCCCCTTTATTTTCTTTTACATGAAAGAGTTTGTTGTAAAAAGTAACCCCTCCCCGACAGCAGACACACACCTCGCACTCAGGGCCCAGTTCAAGGAAGAACTTGCTGCTCCCACGTGCGGCTTTGCTGTCAGCTGGAGGCTGTTGGCTCCCTTGGGGCCCAGGGTGGTGGGGGATGGCCCCCAGCCCTGTCCCCACTTTTCCCCACCACATCCTTCCCACGCCTTCCTCCAGCGCCAAAGTTGCTGGGAGAACCTGATCCGCAACATCTCCCAGGCCCTCCCTCCACCGTAATGAGTACGGGGTCTTCATCCTTCCAGACCCTCTGCTGTGATTATAACCACACTCAGGCTCATTTTAAACAGAAACCGGCCACTCTTACTATTCTGCATCATGCTTTTCAATACTTACTAGATACTGTCTTTCCATGTCTATCTCATTTTTAGTTTTTTTTATATTTTATTTTTTTAAAAGAGTTTATTTATATTTATAAATCATATAAAAAGATTTGGATAAGGGAACATGGGCTGTGTCTTCATGAGAGACACACACAGAGAGAGAGAGAGAGAGAGAGGCAGAGACACAGGCAGAGGGAGAAGCAGGCTCCGTGCAGGAAGCCCAACGTGGGACTCGATCCCGGGACCCCAGACGCTTAACCGCTGAGCCACCAAGGCGTCCCTATTTTTAACTTTAATAATACATACTATAGATCATTTCATATCAGGATATAGTTTCCATATGCTCTTCTAATAGCTGCATGAATTCCTGTCATTTGCCTATTTCTCTAACAGCTATTGGGCTTTATCTTACTGATTAGGAATTCTTTATATATTAGTGAATTTGTCCTATGAGTTGCAAATATTCCTTTGACCCCACAGGTGCCCCTCCTCCCATTTTTAATTATATCTTAACAAGTAAGTATTGAATCAAATGATCTATTATCTTACAGCTTCTTGATTTTTCTATCACTTTTGTACATCCTTTACCACACTGATATTATTAAAAAAAGAAACTTCCCCCATACTTAGGTCTAGAACTCCTATTTTATATATTTACATATTTATGTATTTGGGATTTATCTTGGTGGAAGGGATTAAATATAAAACCCAAGTAATTATTTTGACATGGGGATTTTAAAATTTTGATACATAACTTTATATTTCCTCCACAAAAGTCGATTCTAGCAGTAAACTCTGAAAGAAGGTATCTTTCTCCCGGACTTACCACAGATATTATAGTCCACCCTTTATTTGCAATGACAAAATCCAGAAAGTTCTGAAAAAGTTCTTAAAAGGTCTATAAATTCACTGGATGGCAACACTTGACCTGAACTGATGTGAATTTATGAGATCTCCTCCCAGAGTGTGAATGCTCATCATGTTGCTCAGCAGAGATACTAGGTTTGACGCAGGACGTTGCCCTGGGAACCATAAGGGGTGTCCTAATTTATGATATGATGTATATGATATATTACACATACACACCCTATTATTGACTATCTAACCATCTCTGATCTCTCAAACTCATTTACCTTAAAGATTTGGATAAGGGGGGACACCTGGGTGGCTCAGCGGTGGAGCCCCTGCCTTCAGCCTAGGGCGTGATCCTGGAGTCCCGGGATTGAGTCTCACATCAGGCTCCCTGCTAATAGAGCCTGCTTCTCCCTCTGCCTGTGTCTCTGCCTCTCTGTGTCTCTCATGAATAAATAAACAAAATCTTAAAAAAAAAAAAAAAGTTTTGGATAAGGGAACGTGGACTGAATCATGACTTAGTCTTTTGCTGGAGCCCCAGGTGGAGTCTTTTTCCATCCCCCTGGTGAGCAGGGAGGCTCTGGCCTGCATTGCCTCAGTAGCCTTGGTCCACTTTCAGACCAGACTGTTTCTCACTGTTCATGTGCAGGAGCTATTTAGATGTGGAAAACATTTCCTCCCAGTCTGTTTTTTATCATTTAACTTGGTGTCTGGTGCAAGTCACCATACAGAAGATTTTGATTTCACCTTTTGATGAGGTTTAAATCTTCTATGGTTTGGGGGTTTAATGTCCTCCACAGGAAGACTTTCCCTCCTCAAAGATTAATACAATATTCTAGGTTTCCTTCTAGGATTTTTTTTTTATTTAAAGATTTTATTTATTTCCTTCTAGGATTTTTATAATTCAGTTATATATCTTTAATTCATCTGATATTTATTTTGTGTATGAGATAGAGCTCTAACTTTATTTTATTTTCCAAATAGAAAGTCACTGTCTCTTCTTTCCCCTGATTTCAAATGCCACATTTATCCTGTATTAAACACCTGTATACACATGGGTCTGTTTCTGGATTCTGTTCTGTCTGTCCCATTTATTTATATGTCTATTCATGTACTCACACTGCACTACATAAATTACAGTAACAATTTATAGCATTTTCTGAGAACTTCAAGGACTCGGCATTTTACACAAATACGTAATTACTTCGATTTATAACCAAAATACATGTTATTTCTGGAAAAATCTGAAATATTGAGAAATAAAAGAAAGCAATACTCAAAATTCAACACTCAAGGAGACCACATGTGAATATGTGTATACATACACTCAGCCATTTGTTTTATATTTTTATAAAAATGAGACTAAAGTCCACAGTCTATAGCCTTTTTCCCATGAACATTTTTCTATGTCAATAAGCATATTACACTACTGCATCATTATCTACAATAAAAATGTCTGTCATTGAGGTTCAGTGAATGCATATTGTAAAGCTTCTTTAGCTAACTTCAGCTACTGGGTAATTGGTCATCTCCAATATTTTTGCTGAACAGAGCTGGTGATAAAAACTCATTTGTGTTTACTAAGCATTTATTCCAACTTTTATTTTTACTACAACACTTTCTAGGAAGGATACTAAATGGCTAAAATAGGGGATCCCTGAGTGGCTCAGTGGTTTAGCGCCTGCTTTCAGCCCAGGGCATGATCCTGGAGTCCCGGGATCGAGTTCCACATTGGGCTCCCTGCATGGAGCCTGCTTCTCCCTCTGCCTGTGTCTCTGCCTCTCTCTCTCTCTCTCTCTCTCTCTCTCTCTCCCTCTGCCTGTGTCTCTCATGAATAAATAAATAAAATCTTAAAAAAAAAAAAAAAACTAAATGGCTAAAATATTAAGCCTATAGCAAACTAGATGGCTAAAGGAGGTCAAAATAATCCCTAGAGGCCGATTAGAAGGATGTCGGTCCAGGGACATACACATCTCCTGAGTGAGCCCAGGTGATGACGGAATTGGTTAAAAACACCATTCTCAGGACTGTCTGTCCTTGGCACCTCTTCTTGAAGGCTAAACTCACCAAGGCCCACTTCCCTCACATGCTGTCCTTGTTCTGCTCATGATGGATGGCTCCGCACTGTCCACGAGTCCTCTCGAGCCTGACATTCAGGGCCACTCCTAGCTTCATCTCGCCTCCTGTGACATCACCTGGGGGATCCTGCCACACGGCTGAGTTGAGCATCGGCTCATCTTCCTAAAATGACCTGCTTTCTCTAGCCTCTGGCTTATCTGTCTCTCTCCCCCTTCCTCACCACAAATGCCATTTCCTTCATGGTGCTTTTTTAACATTCTAAGGAGTTTATTATTGTTATTATTATTATTTTTTAAGATTTTATTTATTTATTCACGAGAGACACAGAGAGAGAGAGAGGCAGAGACACAGGCAGAGGGAGAAGCAGGCTCCATGCAGGGAGCCTGACGTGGGACTCGATCCCGGGTCTCCAGGATCACACCCTGGGCTGAAGGCAGGGGCTCAACTGCTGAGCCACCCAGGGATCCCTATTATTATTATTTAGTTTTATTTACTTTAGAGAGAGAGAGTGTGGCAGGGAGGGGGAAAGGGAGAGAGAGACTCCCAAGCAGACTCCCCGCTGAGCCCAACACGGGGCTCCATCCCATGACCCTGAGATCATGTTGAGATGAAACCAAGAGTCAACACTCAACGACTATGCCACTCAGGCATTCCAGAAGTCATCTTTTAAAAAATACTTCCACGGGATCCCTGGGTGGCGCAGCGGTTTGGCGCCTGCCTTTGGCCCAGGGCGCAATCCTGGAGACCCGGGATCGATTCCCACATCGGGCTCCCGGTGCATGGAGCCTGCTTCTCCCTCTGCCTATGTCTCTGCCTCTCTCTCTGTGTGTGTGTGACTATCATAAATAAATAAATAAATTAAAAATAAAATAAAATAAAATAAAAAATACTTCCAAAGGACAAATGTTTGGTCATATGTTTATTATATTCTAACTTATCTTCTCTACCAAATTAGTAAAGCATTCAGCCAAGCTCACAGATTGCTATTATAACAGATGTCATAGGTCCTCCCTGGCTTCCATTCCATCTACCTTCCGTGTGAAGAGGACATCAAGTTTGGGTGGGATAGTCCTAACTCTTTCCTACAGAAGTCCCTGCCACACCTAACCTACTTCAGGTATAGCCTTATCTTGCTACAGAGATTCAGGGATAGGCACATGACTAATTTCGTCTAATCAGAGTAAAACCTAGGACTTTTGTCTAATGGCCAAGAGAAATTTCAAAGACAAAGTAGATTTCAGACAGTTTGATCTGTTTGCTGGAACTGATGCAGCCATTTTGCTGCATAAGGGAAAACAGCCCAAGAAAGGAGCAAACACAAAGAAGGCAGAGCTGAAAGAAGTATTAAAAAAAAAAAAAAAAAGAAGTTAGAGCCTTGATCAAACTGAGCCTGAAGGCCAGACTCCTGCTACAAGTTTCAGTTAGAGGAGCCTATAACTGAACTCTTTGTGTTTAAACTAGTTCTTATAGCAATGTGATCGAATGTTTTCTAGGAGGCTCTCCGAGCCAGCCAGCCACGCACTTACCTTCTTTGATAATATCGATAATGTCATTGGCATTGAAGCTGAGTTCATCTGTGTCCTGAGCATCATAGGCATACAGAGCCTTGCACTGTGGCACCTGAGGCTTAGGCTTGGGCTGGGGCTTGGGTCTGCCCCCTGCTGGGGGAGGCCGGCTGGTCGTTTGTCTCCGGACGCTGTGGAGAGAGTGGAGGCAGATGAGAGACGGGACCTAGCAGAAGGCAGCACCATGTGGTGGTCTGGGGCACGGGGACCAGCTCTGGCCTGCTCCGGGTCACATCCGGCTCCATCCTTAGATGATACACCACTCCCCAAACTTTGAGAATAAAAATAGCCCCACCCCCAACTTCAGAAACCGAACTTTTACCAGGGCCACAGAAGCCTGTAGGTGCCTCTCCCCAACAGCAAGCCTTCCCAGAATCAAACACCACCCTGCATTTTGTATTAATAATTCTGCTTTTGTGGGTTTACCACACACACACAAGTATCCCTAAACAGTACACATAATTTGCCTGTTTTTTTTAAAGATTTTATTTATTTATTTATTTATTTATTTATTTATTTATTTATTTATTTATTTGAGAGAGTGTACAAGCTGGGGGGAGCGGCCGGCAGAGGGGGAGGGAGAAGCAGGCTCCCCAGGCAGCCAGGAGCCAGATGCAGGACTCGATCCCAGGACCCTGGGATCGTGACCTGAGCCAAAGGCAGACTCTCAACCCACTGAGCCGCCTAGGTGCCCCAGTTGGCCTGTTTTTTTAATTGTATAAAAAGAATCATGTTCTTTTTTTTAAGAAGGACAGGGGTGGGGAGAGAGAGAGAAAGAATCGTCAGCAAGTTCAACGCCCAGCGCAGAACCCAATGTGGGTGGGGCTGGATCTCACAACTCTGAGCTCATGACCTGAGCCAAAATTGAGAGTCGGAGGCTTAGCCTGCTGAGCCCCCCAGGTGCCATGTGTCCTCATGGCCTTACACTCTTCCAGGGCATGACTATGTTACAGTTTACTTACGCAGTCCACTGTTGATGCTCATTTGGGAGGATTTCAGTCTCTAGCATTGTGAAAAAATTAAAACGCTGCTTTGAATATTCTTGTGCGAGAGTTTAACCACAGCAATTTCTCATCTCAGCACTACTGGCCCCCAGGGTCAGCAGTGCTGATAATTCCCTGTGGAGGGGCTGTCCTACACACCGCAGGGTGTCGAGCAGCATCCCTGGCCTCTACCCTCTGGATGCCCAGTAGCACCTCCCCGTCCTCATCATGGTCATCAAAACCATCTCCAGCACTAGGCCCCTCATCCTAGTCTTCGAGCTCTAAATATACTCTTTCCACACACTACACTGCCTCCAGGATCCATTCAGACATTGTCTGAAAAGCACAGAACTGCAGCTTGAGAGATCCTTCCTCTTTCTTACTTTTTAAGATTTTATTTATTTGAGAGTGAAAGCTAGTGAGCGAGAGCACGAGCAGGGGGGAGAGGGAGAAGCAGGCTCCCAGCTGAGCAGGAAGCCTGATCTGGGACTCAATCTCCGGCCCCCGGGATCGTGACCCAAGCCAAAAGCAGATGCCCAACCGACTGAGCCACCTCAAGAGATCTTTAAACTTGTATCTGAAACAACTATTTGTTAAATATGTTCTCATACAAGGCATTTAGAAAAAATAAAAAGGGGAATAGAAAACATTTTCTTTCCCACTTTGCTTAAGAACAAAACAAGGAAAAGCCTACATTCATTTGCTCACAAAAGAAACAGGCTTACGATTTCTCTAGGAGAAACTGGGCTATACTCAACTCGGTGGGGCTGGCTGTTAGGCCAGGTCTGTTCACACCTGTGGCAGGAAGAGGGGAAGGATCTTTCTTCCAGCCTGAGTTCTGGAGGGGAAATACATACCCAGCTTTGAGCTGTGGTCTCAGGAGGCCAGAGCCGCTCCGTCTTTGCTGAGGTCCCATGATAAGAGATGCTAACGGGGTGCTGATGAGCAACTTAGATCAGAGTATCTTTGGCGGGGGATAGGTACTGGCTGCCAGCTGGGGGGTAGGACTGTTCCTGTCAGGGGTGGGGTTTCAGAGGGCTGCCTGGGGGATGGGGTAGCAAATGCCAAGGTTCCTCAGGCTCCATTCTTCTTAGGTCAGCCCCTGTCCCCACCTTCCCACCTACCACCAAGCACTTTTCTTTCATCATAGAGGAAAGGCATCTTATAGATCATTAGCATGACATCATTTCCTCCCTAGTCTATTGGAAATCCCCATTCCCTGCTCAAGAAGTGCTTGCTTCTCCGAAAGCTGGCCAGGCAAGCAGGCTTTTAATTAAGCAACCTATATATTAGGGATGTGTCAGCATTTGGTTAATAAGAGCCATTAGCCTGGATACCAGAAGTCATCTGATTTCCCAGCAACAAGGAGGGGGGGTGTGGAGAGGAGGGGTGTGCATCAGAATACCCTGGGAGCGAGGAAAGCCTCCAGCCTGGTAATTCCAGGGCACAGGGTTGGGAGGGTACACACACACTCTCCCCAATTACTCACAGGGAGATCTGGCCTCTCTGGTAGGGGGGAGACCTACCAACATTAGTGCAGGTTGATGAGGCATCTGGGCCCAAGAGTATTGGGACTTAGGTGTAGTCTCCAGGGAAAGGGGCCAGGAGGGCCTCTTAGTGGGGAGAAGATGGATGACCCTCGGAAATGTAGCACTGTCCTTCCTATAGCAATCCTGGGAGTCACCCCCTGGCTCTTTTCCCCATCGCCCCTGGCAGTTCTTCCTCCTTCCTGTCTTTGCTGCCAGTTGCTTCTTTTCTGGGCTCCCCCACCTCAATGTCTATTAGTTCACTTCACTCTCCATTAAAGATCCTAACAGCTTCTTCCCTGCTCTTGGGAAATGGACCAAGAGCCTTCATGGGTCCTGCCAGGTGTGGCCCCAACTGGCTTCCAGCCTCAGGTCCTGCCACAGGACACACTGGTACTTTCCTACCTTTCTTTATGAGCCCTGGTTGGGGTTAAGACACCCCCTAACCCCCCCCAAAAAAAGACACCCCCTCCCTTCAAGTACCCCTAGCTTACATCTTTAGAGGATAATGCTTGCCCCTAAGATCAGCAACGAAACAGGGATGTCAGCTCTCACCGCTTCTGTTCAATACTGCACTGGGAGCTGTAGCCAGTCAAGAAGAATAAAAGGCATTCAGACTGGAAAAGAAGTAAAAATACCTCTATCTGCAGATGAGATGACCCTGCATATAGAAAAACCTAAGAAATACACTAAATAACTATGAGAACCAGTAAACAAGTCCAGCAAGATTAAACAATTCTATGTACAGTACATACAAAAGAATATACTACATAGGAGTAAATTTAACACAAGGATAATTCTGTTTATATGAAATATCCAGAGAAAGCTAGTCTATAATGAAAGAAAGTAGATCAGTGGTTCCCTAGGGCTGGGGCTGAGGGTTAGGAGAAGGAGGTCTTTCTTGGAGATGATAAAAATTCTAAATTTAGATTATGATGGGCGTGCCTGGCTGGCTCAGTCAGTAGAGCATGCGACTCTTAATCTCGGGGTCATGAATGTGAGCCCCATGTTGGGTGTAGAGTTTACTTAAAAACAGATTTAAAAAATAGATTACAGGCATGATCCCGGGGTCCTGGGATCAAGTCCTCCATCAGGCTCCCTGCAGGGAGCCTGCCTCTCCTTCTGCCTATGTCTCTACCTCTCTCTCTCTCTCTCTCTGTGTGTGTCTCATGAATAAATAAATAAATAGAATCTTTAAAAAATTAGATTATAAACATGGTTGTACAACTCTGCACTAGAAACTATTGAATGGGGGCAGCTCGGGTGGCTCAGCGATTTGGCACCGCCTTTGGCCCAGGGTATGATCCTGGAGACCCGGGATCAAGTCGGATGTAGGGCTCCCTGCATGGAGCCTGCTTGTGTCTCTGTCTCTCTCTGTGTCTCTCACGAATAAATAAATAAAATCTTAAAAAAAAAAAAAAAGAAAAAAAGAAACTATTAAATGGTACTTTAAATGGGTTGATTTAATCTCAAAAAGATCTGCTTTAAAAAAAAAAGAAGTAAATGACGTAGACCCCTGTGGCTCGGCAGCTCACTGCTGTTACTCTGAGTGACTCAGTCTGTCTGCATGCTGCAGGCGCTGGATGTCCGGAACCAGGGCAGGTGGAGGAGGACACGGAGCGGGGAGGGGCTATTTAAACACCTGTGAGAACACAGCCATTGCACGGTGTTTGGTCCCAACGCATCAGAGGATACCTCCTTAGGGTAAATCAGAGTCAAGCCAATCAAAATAAAATCTCAGGGATTACTGGGGGATGTGGGTTCCCTTGTAGGCCCTGGTCGTCCCAGCCCCGGACAGCTGCCACCATGTAAAGCCATCTGGTGACTTATCACTTGGCTAAACAGGGTTCCCAGTTCTCCATGTTTCGGAGCAGGGAAAGCCCAGGCAGAGTTGAGATGAGGCTGTTTGCCAGGGAGCAGCTCTGCATCTTTTTTTTTTTTTTTTTTTTAAGATTTTATTTATTTATTCATGAGAGACACAGAGGGAGGCAGAGACACGGGCAGAGGGAGAAGCAGGCTCCATGCAGGGAGCCCGACGTGGGACTCGATCCCAGGACTCCAGGATCACGCCCTGGGCCGAAGGCAGGCGCTAAACTGCTGAGCCACCCAGGGATCCCCAGCTCTGCGTCTTGCATTAGAGAACCGTCTGTTTAGACACCCGACCCCGAGGTCACCGCGATCTGGCTCTTCCCTGTTTACTTTAAGATTTGATTTATTTATATATTTGAGAGAGAGAGAGAGAGGGAAAGAGAGCAGCAGGGAGGCGGGGCAGAGGGAGAGGGAGAAGCAGACCCTGCACCGAGCGGGGAGCCCGACGGGGGATCCCCGGACTCCCAGACCATGACCTGAGCAGAAGGCAGCTGAACCCCCAGGCGCCCCTGGCTCCTCCTTGTTTAAACGTCCCCTGTGACCCGACAGGAGTGCAACTGCCCCAGGAGGGCAGCCGGTTAGAGAAGTCGCTGCTGCCTCGCTCCCACGCTGGGCCGGCTTCCCCCCTTCTGGTGTGTGCCGACAGGGGGAGGTCATCGGGGACCCCTCGCTGGTGCCTAGGGCGGTGGCTGCCCCGGGCAAGGGGGTGCACGGGGCGTGTTCACCGGCGCTGCTTCATTTCACCTCCCAACACTCCAGAAGTGACTGTCGCACGATCCTGGGGCTTCCTGCCGGTCTCCTCCCTCGATGGCGCAGTGGCAGGTGCACGAGGCTCCCGGAGCTCCAGCCGCGCTCACTTGCCTTCCCTTGGCCTGGCCTGCGCTCAGCCGCCAGTGGACACTGCTCATCCCTGCTCGGCCTCCGGTTTGCCTTCCAACCCCGGCGGCGACCCGGGCGGCCCCCAGCTGCTCAGAGCGGGGGAGCGGCGCGGCCTGGAGGCTTGGGCATCATCCAGCCGACACCCTCCTGGGACAGCAGGTGCCACGGGGGCAGGGCCTGGGCCTCGTCGTGCTCAGCACTGTAGCCCCTGGATCTGGCACCAGGCCCGGGGACACCGAGCGGCCTCAGTCTGCACCTTCTCGTGGAGGGACGGTGCGCAGCAGGGAAGGGTTCGAGCCCAGCTCGGCCACCGGCTGGCAGGCGACTTGGGTAGGTCGCTTCCCCTTACTTTAAAGATCATGTCTCCATCTGTTCAAAAAGGAGATTCAGGCAATGGTCCAGGTCCTTTTTCTAATTCTTAGGACGCTTTGCAGCGCGCTCTCCACAAACGCCCTACTGTCAGATGTGGCGCGGAGCACAGGAAGCCTGTGCCAGGACAAGACTGCTGCCTCTACGCTCTACCGCAGTGTAGACGAGACTGCTGCCTCTACGCTCTACCGCAGTGTAGACGAGACTGCTGCCTCTACGCTCCACCGCAGTGTAGACGAGACTGCTGCCTCTACGCTCTACCGCAGTGTAGACGAGACTGCTGCCTCTACGCTCTACCGCAGTGTAGACGAGACTGCTGCCTCTACGCTCTACCGCAGTGTAGACGAGACTGCTGCCTCTACGCTCTACCGCAGTGTAGATGAGACTGCTGCCTCTACGCTCTACCGCAGTGTAGACGAGACTGCTGCCTCTACGCTCTTACCACAGTGTAGACGAGATTGCTGCCTCTACGCTCTACCGCAGTGTAGACCCGAAAACCATCACAGAAGAACAGTCAGGAGCAACAGCCATTTTCCCGACTCTATCTTAGCCTCAGCCTTAAACCCACACAATCCCCTTTGCATCACTAGGTGGCGATCCTGTGTAATCCATAATGAGGAAAGAGCCTACTCGCTGCCAGAAATGGATTAATGAGGCCTTTTAGGTGCCTGGAGCCTTCCAAACGCAGCCCCTGTGCAGCCAGTGCAGTGAAGAAGGGGTCCAGACCGCCCGCCCAGCAAACAAGACCCTCATGCTCAGGGACTCAGTCCAGCCCAGGAGACAGGGTTGTTACACCTCAGGAATTTTGTGAGTCAGTTGTTAAAACACAGCCATTGTTACAGATGAAATGGATGATACAACTGAATGAATTAAAAGCAAAGGCAGTAAATACTCATCACTCAACCCTTCCTAATTATCTCACTACCTTTTCCTTCTGTCTACATGCTTGACATTATACATAAAGGTCTGGTTGCTCAAGGATGGCGGAAACACTATTATACAGTGGCACGTGGCTACGCATCTCCTTCCAAGTCTGAGGCCAGTGGGGTCATGCTGGTAGCTTGCCCTTGGCCATGGTGAGTGGAAACGGAGTACAACTTAGGCCCTTCTATGTCCAGAGAGCCGGACACACTGTTGTCCCCACACTGTCGTGGTGCCTAAATTTGCCTTGTAACGCACATGCAGGAGTCAGGTCATTTTGGTACCTCTGATATTTTAGGACATGTGCACTCCTAATAAGCTTTACATGATTGAAAACTGTTATAAAAACAATTATTTCATTAGGATAATGGGGGTTGGAGCAAGAATTTCATTCTCACAATAAGTTGTGTTTCCTGTTGCCATTTTGATAATACACACTCTCTTTATACATATTAACATAGAGTTCTAAAGCTCCATGTCACTGAGGATTCAGTGTTTCCTTCTGTGTAACTTCAGCACAGTATTTTTTTTTCTTTTCAAAAAAAGATTTTATTTATTTATTTATTCATGAGAGACACACAGAGAGAGAGGCAGAGACATAAGCAGAGAAGCAGGCTCTCTGTGGGGAGCCCAGTGTAGGACTTGATCCCAGGACCCCTGGATCACGACCCAAGACAAAGGCAGATGCTGAACCACTGAGCCACCCAGGTGGCCCTAATCCAGTTTCCCTACGACAACATGACCCATCATATCAGGGGAATTTGTACACACCTACCACGTGAGTGTATCTGTTCCCCATGAAGAGGGCGAGCTATAGCAACCTGCTTTCACAGCAGATCGTTTTTCTGTGTAGGGCATCGGAGCTCCAGTGCAACCTCACCCTGACCTACACCCCAAGGTGTCCGGGGAAATCAGGCGCCCCACCTCCAGGTCACTCTGTGCAAACCCGCTCTGCTGGAGAAGCCGTGTCGTGTCAGTGGCTAGGGCCACCAGTGCTGCCCCTGCCCTGAGACCTCAGGATGCCAAGCGACCGCTGAACCCTCATGGACAGCCACCCAACCTCACGAGATGCCAAGAGCCCACAAGGAAGCAGAACCCCAAATGACGTCCATCATGACAAGGCTCTCAGAAGGGAGCGTTCATGCATTTGCTCTCTTCTAGTAACGTCACTGTTCCTGGGATGTGAGCTGCTCCGGGGAAAGGAGCTAAGGATGTATCACTAGGAAAAGATTGGGGGTGTGGGCCAGCACAGGTGGAGGGAAGTTTGGGGCTTCACTGACATGGTCCAGATGGAGCTAGTGTCTGTCGTACTGTTACCTCGTAGCTCTGCACCCCCAGAGAGCAGCATGCAGGACACACGTGTGTGAGGGGCAAGGTGCCTCCCGGACCGGTCCCTGTGTCTGGCTTCCGCAGGCCATCCGTCCCCCTCAGTAGAGCCTGCGATGCCTGAAGCTTAGACCCGCGTGGAGTCCAGAGCTCTATGCAGGCCAGAGATTTTCTCGAGAGAAAAGCCACCTTTCAATCCTGGTGGGATATTACTCTTTTCCCATTAGACAGGAGCACACGGATCACAGTCATAAAACCGATACAAATAAACTTTCCAGGTGCCCAATGCTCGCCCCCTACCAAGCCCTGACTTCGGGAAGCCCTGAGGAGTGGGCCTGCACCTTAGATTATTCGGGAAGCCCTGAGGAGTGGGCCTGCACCTCCCTACTACACAGGCGAGGACACCAAGGTGCAGAAGGATTGCGTGACGCACACGAGTGGGCACAGCTGGCGCTCAGGGAAGCGAGCCAGGAGTCCAGCCCGCCGCGCAGAGAAGGCATGTGGCTCAGCAAATACCTGATGAGCGAATTGACGAAGGAACCAAGAAAGGAAACGGGATGGACACCCAGTCCCTGCATCTGTGATCCTCTGCTCTCTGCACACCACCAGGCCACCTTCCGTGAGCTTCTCTGCAGCTCCCACACCTCTGGGGCAGCGGGCTGTACCAAGTCCATGCCAGGGGGAGCTGGGATTAAGCTTTCTACTATCACCTCTTTGCTCTGCAGATGTGAAATTTAGGTCTTGAAATTCCAAGAAGGAAAATAATGGCATTTTGTTTCATTGGCTCTTTAAAATATGCTCTGTTCCAAAAGGTTGAATCTATAAACATTACTGGAAATGTGGGAATGGATGCCAGGAATTCCTAAGCCTCATGTCTGCCTGGGCCTGGATACGGCTGCTGCTCCTGTAGATTATGGGTTGAGAAATATTGCTATTGGACACTTGTTGGAAATTTTAAGCCCCTTGAAAATATGACTCCATTAGGAGAATCTTGTCAAGAGACATAGAGGCAGCATTTGAATTTTTCTATCGATCCCCTCCGCCCTTTGTGGCATGGCCAGAAGCCCTAGCACTGAACACTTTCAATATTTTTCTGTTTCTCCAACTTCTAGTTGGATTAATCTCTAGAGTATCTCAAAATTTCCTAAAGTTGCCCTCCCATGAAATAGACCATAGGATTAAAGAGGCCAACAGAAAAGACATTTCCAGTCTAGATTATAATGCTTCCAGTAATGAACTGGAGATTATGTGCACCTCAGATATAGGAGGGATAACATAAAGCATATTTGACTAGCAAATCAAGTGTTCCTGCGAAAAGGCTGATGAATGAACTGTCTGTGAGGTTCCTGCTTAACCTGTTCTCTTTCCTGACAATCAGGAAAGATCTTGAACCTGCAGCAGACATTTCAAAAGGTATGCTAAGAGACTGCAGGATAATGATTCCCTGTATATCTCTTAGTCTCCTTGGACAGAAACAATGAGGATGACGCTAAGAATAGCTCCAATGTCACAAACACGGCAAGGCAAGCATCAAGAACCCAGTTGGGATGGTAACTTAGCGAAGGCTGCTTCTTCTTCTTCTTTTTTTTTTTTTTTTTTAAGATTTTATTTATTTATTCATGAGAGACACACACACAGAGAGAGGCAGAGACACAGGCAGAGGGAGAAGCAGGCTCCATGCAGGGAGCTCGATGTGGGACTTGATCCTGGGACCCCAGGATCATGCCCTGAGCCAAACACAGATTCTCAACCACTGAGCCACCCAGGTGTCTCTCTCTCTCTCTCTCTCTCTCTCTCTCTTTTTTTTTTTTTTTAAAGATTTTATTTATTTATTCATTCATGGGAGACACAGAGAGAGGCAGAGCCACAGGCAGAGGGAGCAGCAGGCTCCACGCAGGGAGCCCGATGTGCAAAGGCTTCTTGCTCTCTCCAAAAAACCTGGCTGAACCTAAAACGAACTGACCAAGACTTCCTTGAATTAACTTGAGGTGCTAATTACACCATTTGATTTTATCCACATTACACGATCCAAAAGAAATGATCGCTTATGTTACATATGTCTATATGGAAAAGTGCACTGGGTTGGGAGAAGGAAAAGAAAGATGTGCCCAAGGATGTGAAAGCCCAAGCAGCAAAAGACGGCGGTATTCTTGTTTTTATGGATCGGCACATTCAAGGTCACCATTTGGAGCTCACATATAGGAGTTCTCGTGTTTGTGGAAAGGTTTGGGACGCCAAAATCCACTGTTTACGCCACCAAGCTCCTGTGAAATTAATGCAATTTGTGTTTTCTTGGAGAAGAGGAGCTATTAAATGCAGCTAACCTCGAGGCTCCTGAAATGCCTTGGGCATGTCTAAGGTCTCTGACCACATGAGAAATTATTTTAATTTTCACTTTATGTGTTTTAGAAAATAAATACTAAGAAAAAACTTAGCCCTTTGACCGGGTATGATTTTTTTTTAAAGGGATATTTGCATCACAGCAGATGTAAGTGTACAACGAAGAGGCTGGCTGAGATTCTCGTAGCTAGCGGGCTCCGTGCACCTCGTAAGAGCACATGCACAACAGGAGGTCAGTAACTGCTTACTGCCTGGGAGATGGCCGTGAAGGAGCCCTCCACGCCCAGCCCTCGCCACGGCAGCACCATGTAGCTTCATGCATCGACTCAGAGGTGGCAAAGGGCGTGATAAGACTTACATAGGGAGCCACGCAGCTGAGGGCTGGAAGGGAGCAGCCTCAGTTAAGACACAATGTTCCTAAATTGCCTGCTTTTGGCTGACAGATGCTCCCAGTTGGCTGGTGTGCAAGTCTGTAACTTGCAAAGCAGGGCTGGAAAGATGGTCTTGCTTGCCAAAGCCAAAGCAAGTAGGAAGCTAACAGACAGAGCTAAGAGATTCGGTGCATTTTGTTGGTTGATTTTAATCCCCCTGCCTGCTTTGGGACATCACCCCGGGCCCAGAAAGGCTGTTTGATTATTTTCACTGTGTCTATCCATCTGAATAGCGTAGGTCTCAGTTATAGAGTAAAAATCCTATCTCCTCCTCAACAGCACCCTTTCAATTCACTTGTACACAGAACCTTTTTTGGCTTTATCAATTAGACACCAGATGCCTTCAGATGATTGGGTTTCAAAATGTGGTCCCTGGATCAGCAGCAGCAGCATCTGAGAACTTGGTAGAAATGTAAATTCTCGGGCACCGCTCTAGACCTACCGAATCAGAAACTCTGGAAGTGGTCCAGGAAGTTCTCCAGGTGATTCTGTGCACACTGAAGTCTGAGAAGCAGCACTGTCTTCGACCAAACCAATCAGGTAGGCCGTGATCGTTAGAGCTGGTGGAAGGTGCGAGTGTGGGGGTGGGTGGGGAGAGAGACCCAGTGAAGAGCAGCGACCCCTCGACAGACAGCCATCTGCACAAAACTGAGGTGCTTTCATATCTGAAGCCCAAATGAGGTGCGATTTACAAGATGGAAAGGCACCCCAGGAGAACGTGGTTAAGTTTGTAAGAGCTTTGTGGTCTTTAGAAGGGGGCTGACAAGGCAGGAAAAACACCCTGCAAGGGGGCCAAGATGTGAGCCAGAGGAGCTGTTGTTTCTCTCCCAGCACGGCTCGATTTCATACACAAGTCCCCTGAGGATGCACAAAACTTCATCATTCTAGAGACACAGAGAGAATGGGAATGGAGGTGGGCCCCAGGGAGGGGAAGAATGGGCTGCAGCAGGCCCATTCTGGAGTTCAGCAGGGGAAGGTGCTCCACTGCTGAGGATCATGAGGCTTGGATAGTTCCTTACAAGTCACTAGTTCAACCACCATGAGATAATGGCTGGACCACCGTCACCCCCACCGCCAACATCGTCATCAGGCCTCGGCTGACCGAGTAGCCTCTTGCATGCCCAGTTCCGTGCCGGGTATCCTATGTATGTTATTTCGAGTCCTCCCTACAGCCCTGCCAGCCTGTTGGTATTACATCAGTGTGTGAATGAGAAGATGAAGCTCAGAGAGGGTAAGCAGCAGGTCCAATGTTAGATGGGTAACAGGGACTCAAACGAGATCCTCATCTTTATCTGATATTTGACAACATCCCTCCACAGTATTTCTGCCTGGTTATTTCCACCCACCTTTAACTGGATACCTCCAGGGACAAGGTGCTCCTTACATCCCAGCTCATCTTTGGGCTTCTAGAATGCTCTTTTGTTTACTGAAGCCAAAATCTACCACCTGGCAGTAGAATTCACTGACTTGTCTTAAAGCTGGACCATTTTATGTCTGGTGATTCCACAGGACGTGTCCAACCCCGATCCGCAAGGATGACTCTCTGAATACCAATATAGAGTTCCAGAAGTCTTTACTTCCTCCAGCTAAAAACCCTGGGTTTCTTTTTTACCAGTCTCCACTTTCAGTTCTAGAAAGGCAGAGAGGCTCTCATTTGGAAGGCCTGAAGATCTGTATTCATAAAAACATCCATACCTCACAGAAGGCTGAGGTGTTATCCTTAACGTTCCTAATGACTCTTTGAGCTACATACAGTGTTTATGCAACTGCAGTCAAGGACAGAGATCAAAACCCCAACATTAAAAAAATAATATAAACAAACAAACAAACAAACCCAACATTCCTCAGCCATGCCAGCCAGCAAGACAGGTTACCGAGTAACTGAATCTCAGGGCTGAAGGGGACCCTCTTTGGAGGTTCACAATAAGCCATCTCCAGAGAATGAGTCGTGTGCTATCAACTGGCTGTACTTTTAGAAATGTCAACCAAGGGCCTCATGGTTTTGGGTTCTGGATCACAACATGCAGGTGGTAAAGCAACTTGAGAATCATGTAGAGACTACTCAAAGGAATCCCTGGACCTTGCTGTGATCAAGAGAGAGGTCACCAGCGTCATCTGTCAGAGGTGGGACTCTTACCCGGCGGCACCCTGGTCTGGGACCTTAAGGAAATCCAAGCTCTCCGGAGTCTGTGATACTCGGTCTGAACCGGTGGACTGCTGTCGTGGCAAGGGCGGGCGGGCCATGGAGGTGTACAGACTTTTCTGATTTAACCTCTGGTTTCCAGGAGCATGAGGATGTGGCACAAACTGGTTTTTGATGACTCCATTCTGATGGTGTCCTAGAGAGAGGAAAAGGGGAGAAAACAACTCTTGAATGTTCTGAGCTGCCAAAAGGCTCTCCAAATTCCTTCCAGCTTTCAGCCAAGAGCAAGCCACTTAGCTTCTCTGGGCCCCTGTTTTCCCATCTGAAGATACAGAGGGCCCGACTGCAACTGTACGGTGAGGAACAGAGCTAATACACTGCGGGCGGCCTAGCAAGTGCCTGGAACAGAGCAGACACTCACACGTGCTTGTTGAATCTGACATTAGAATCACCAGATGTTCAGGGTTTCAGAGCCCACATGCAAGGAAAGGTAAGCTTGCAATGAGTTGGCAGGCGCATTCTTAGATCTAAGAAAAATTATGAGGTTATGATTCAGGAGGGCTGGCAGGCAGCTGTTTAAACAGTTAGACATCATTTCAAGGGGTCAGCCTTAGGTGTCCTCTGCAGGAGCCCGCTGTGGGAGGTAGAGGGAGCACTCCACACAGGCAAGGGGAAATGTGGTCACTGGCTGGATCAATCAGCAGAGGGCAAGTTCTCTTCGCCAAACAACTGTTCCTAGTCAGGATCACATTATCTGGTAAGTAATGGAATATGGCGATGGGCTCCAAACCACAGGCCCTGGCTGAATGGGGCATTATCATTCCATTGTGTGTATGATCTCTTCTCCTCCCTTATCTCTTCTCCCACCGGCAGATCTGGGCAAGAATGCAGGAGAACAAGACCCCCCGAGGCACATTTGGGTGAACCTACCATAAAATCGCTTCCAGTGGAATTAAGAAAACACTCTTTGGTACAGATGGGACAATCCCTCCTTTATAAGAGGGAGTAGTTGGTCAGTTTTGGCTCTGCCTCCATTAGCTCTGTTGACCTTGAGCAAGATATGGGACCCTCGGGTGTGTCAGTTGCATGAAGGAGACGAGGAGTGTGGTGAGCACCTACTTGCTGCCAGGGTTGCCAAGGAGAAGGCCATACCAGAGAGGGTGAGCCCTAGGGCTGCAATAGTGGAAGTGGGAAGTTCATGGATGGGCCACTCCATGCTGCTCAGGACCCACTCACCCTTCATAAGTTCAGAAATTAATAATAAGCACTTAGAAACATTCAGGGCAGCTTCATAGACATTTTTCATGTCTTTTGAATCCAGCAAGAAATTTGGGCTTTTATATCTTGAATGCTTTTAAAATTCCATTCTTTGAGTAATTTTTATTACTTGCAAAATTATGGTTTGTGATGGGTTGAAAAAGAAAGAAATAAATTAAGAAATGAAAGAGAGAGAGGAAAGAAAAAGAACAACCAACCAACCTTGTTCCTTCACCACAAATAGTGTGAGAAAGGCTGATATAAGGGATTTGGGTCCAACTGCCTCATTTTATTGATGGAGAAACGGTCACGTAGAGAGGCTGGGAGCAGAGCTCAAGGTCAGGTATTTGGTCTAAGGCAACTTTGGCCAACCTAGCTGAGGCAAACGAGCTTTCCAGGTGGTCTGGCCAGGATCTTGCACAGGGGAGGGGTAGGGGGCCAGCACATCAGTAGTAACACAATCCTACAGTGGTTCTGTTAGGTTCCTTTGTGCTTGGATTTTCTTCAAGGGCGAGAGCAGAGGGGAGGAGAGAGAGCTCGGCCAGGCAGCATGGGGACTCCAAGAGAGATGAGAATTACTTTCTTACTTCTAGGCATGGGCGCTCATATTTTAGCACGCCAACGGTGAGATTCCAGAGCAGGAGACAAAAGAAATGCTTTTCACTGCTTACTTCAGGATTCCCTGGTCTGGGATGATTTGTGTTAAGTGTAGTCCTAAGATAACCCTCTCAGACCTAGACTCCTAAACTTATGACCACGAAATATTCTGGGGGCAGTTTCTTATTGGCTGAATTTTGTGAGCGATGGAAAAACATTTTGTGAATTTTGAGAGCGCTCTTAAAGCACTAAATGGATTTTTACAGGCCAAAAGGCTCGCCTTTACTCAGGCTTGGATTTGACTGACCCGCATGCTATATTTTTATCATAAAAAATGTGAAATATGAAACGTAAGGTCTAAAAGAATGTTTGTATCAATTTTGTAATTCTTTTAATTACTTTAGTTTTTGGAGCTGTTGTCCTAGAGCCGATCTGACTGAAAGTAAAAGTTTTCTACTTGTTCATTAAGGAATTAACTAGTTGCAAAATATCACTGATATTTGGCTGGAGCAGAGTGGTGGTGTCAGGGTTATAGCTGGCAAACTCCTGGCTCTGCAAAGGATGCATCCTACAGCCGAAAAGCTGACAACATTCTGGTTGCCAGGGACAAGGAGCACCTTTTTCTCTTACTGATGTAAGAAGCCTCTCCTAAGGGAGTAATACTGCTAGGTAATGAAATCCAGATCGTTAACTCAGTCACAGTTCAGTCTCACTAGCTCATCCTTCTGCATTTCGGAGTCCCAAGCAGGGCCATTGTGTTGGTAGAGGTACATCTGGCACTGATGGCTCTTGGCTGGCTGATATGTGTGCATTCACTTGCTTATGGGTTTCTTCCCAAATACATTTTGCAAGCCATGGGTTGTGATTAGTGGTCCTGTTCTACGGCATATGCTTGGTTTACCTGGAGGCGGGGGGGCAGCTCTCATTGGGTAGTTGGCATTTTGCGTCCCACTGGGATAACCTCTGTTTTGAATTGTGTTCCTTCTGGTAGGACCTGAAATAAACAAGTGAGGCAGAGTTAAAATCAGTACCACAGGTTGGTTTTATGGCTTCTGATGGGCTTTTTTTTTGCTGATAGGAAACTTCTGAGAAGTGTGGAATCAGGTTCCAGCAGGATCTGCAGGAGGTTGCAGCGGAGGAGGGATATTTGGAGGAAGTACTGTCGTGGTGGCTATTGGATGGGAGGGGCTGGAAAATATGTCCATAGACCCGTGGTTTTGAATTATTAGAGGATGGCTTTAAAAAGAGATATTAACAATCTTACAAAAGCGTTTCTATTTTTGCAGGCTTTTGGAAGAGATACAGGGGGCATTTTAATGTTTGCACTTGTGTTCTTCACACAGCACAGAAGCTGCGCACATGTGTGACGTGGGTGCTGTGCATCACAGTCAGTGGCATGAAGCACATTTCAGCACTCACTGCACCTCTGCTTAGGTCAAGAGCCTTTCATGCGAGAGCTTGCATTTTGCAGTCTCCCGATTAAACAAAGGCTGCAAGCAGACTGTGCCCTTGACACAGACATGAGGAGTTAGAAAACAAGCTGGTGCTACACAGAACATCGCTGTGGGCCAGAATTAGGGCTGGGACGGCAGGAACTCTGCGAGGCGGATGACGTCGCTGCAGAGACATACATACTGGCAAAGGAAACAGATGACTAAAGCCTCAGGTAGGACATGAAGGAGGGTAGGATTAATCCAGCTGGAAGAGGGGTGCAGAGGGAATTCCTTGTAAAGAGAAGGGCTGAGGAATTAAGAGCAGAAAGTGACAATGTGTGAATCACACAAAATGAAGGAGGTGGGTCTGGGGGCCCGGGGGTCTAGGGGCAAGAGAAAGCAGCCTGACGGGGGTTTCCCACTCAGCAGCCAGTCTCCTTCCCCCGCATGAAGATATAACAAAACACCGTATTAGACAACATTCCGTTCTGGGGCCTCCTGCACATTGTTCACACACACCCTGCTGGTTATTCCTGCTCTGAGCCCAGTGGACTGCTTCTCCCTCGGGCCACGAGGCCTCTGCCTTCCAGTTGGGTTGGGCCAGCAGGAGGTACTGGCAGGAGACCCGAGTGGGAGAGGACAGAGGGGTTGGGGTATCTCTTCCACCTGCTTCTCGCCTGTGTTTCAGCTCCACTCTTTCCTCCCTCCGCCCCTTGAGGCTTAGGGGTAATAATGGGGTCCTGCTGTTCTTTGTTGCTAGTTACCTAACCCAGCCCCCTCTATACTTAAAAGGCTCTTCCAAACACTGCCCTCTGTTTTCAGCAAGTACCAGTGGATACGGATACGCAGACTTACACCAACATTTTCGGAGTGGCCGTTTGTCTGTGTTGTGTTAATGAGCTGTAGTATCTGCCAGCGTGTACCTTCACGGATAGATTTCATAAAGGCCTGTTTTATACCTAGCACACTCTTCTCTCACCATATATATAAAGTCTTTTTTTTTTTTAAGATTTTTTAAAATTTATTTATTCATGAGAGAGAGAGAGAGAGAGAGGCAGAGACACAGGCAGAGGGAGAAGCAGGGTCCATGCAGGGAGCCTGATGCGGAATTTGATCCCCAGTCTCCAGGATTAAGCCCTGGGCGGAAGGCAGGCGCTAAACTGCTGAGCCCCCCGGGGATCCCTCTCTCACCATTTACATGGCAAAGGTTTATAAGGATACCTACAGTTTCCAAAAACACAGCATATATGATTACGCTGTGCATTATAAATTTAATTTTACAAATGCCACTAATAAATAGAAAAGGAATCAAAGGTTCTTTGAAATAGAAAGGAATTAGAGCAGGGGAGGGGAGGGGTCCCTAGCGCTCACTCTCCGGTGTGGGTGGGAGCCACTGGGTTCCTGGCACAGTCACGCAGTGAAACCAGGCAGAGGGTTGGTGAGCGTGGTCAGTTTCTTTTCATCGATAGAAAAGATAAGGTTTGGGCAGCCCCAGTGGCCCAGCAGTTTAGCGCCGCCTTCAGCCCAAGGCCTGATCCTGGAGATCTGGGATCGAGTCCCACGTCGGGCTCCCTGCATGGAGCCTGCTTCTCCTTCTGCCTGTGCCTCTGCCTCTCTCTCTGTGTGTCTCTCATGAATAAATAAACAAAATCTTTAAAAAATAATAAAAGAAAAAAAAGAAAAGATAAGGTTTGCCTTGCTGACAAGATCCGACTGGCATGGATGGGCTGGAACTCTGAAGCCGACCGACGGAAATATTTCAAACACAACAAATTCTGTAATGCCAGGGATCCTATAAGGAACTATCCAGTCATTTAGAGAGGCGTAACCTGCCCATTTGCCTCGGTGTTAGGTCAGTTGGAAATGCTTCCGTGGGGGGCTGAGCCCCGCGCGGGGAAGCGCTGGTGGTCCACCCCACCGATCCGCCACCCGCCACCCAGTGATCCGGGCACCCACCACCCACGGTGAGCGCCGGTGAGCAGGGCGGGGAGGGCCGGGCAGGGAGAGCCGGAAGCCAAGCAGCCGGCGGCCGCAGGGCCCGGGAACACTTACGGGAGTTCTTGGGCAGCCCCGGTCCGATGCTGACCTGCAGCACCTTGTTACTGGGCTTGAGGATGGCCAGGTCACCGAAGCCTTGGTGGAACTGCACTTGCCGGGAGCCCCCGGCACTCCAGGGACCCCAGTTCTCCTTTTTCAACTTGAGTTCAAGCCTGCGACAAGGACATTTGTTGGTAACGGGCAGGAGGGCACCAGGGAGGAACTGGTGCTCGCCCACCCCAGCACGGACCTCTGCTGCCGGCAAGTGTGCTGTAGAAGGTGGCCGGCCCGGGGCCTGGGAGCTGACGCGGGGCCCTGGGAGGGGGACAACATCCGTGGCCTTGGCACAGCGGCATGGTGAGCCCCTGACCAGGGGCAGGAGCCTCTGGGCCCGGCCCCTGAGAGGAGCCGGCTGGGGAGGGAGGACCCCCAAGACAGGTGCCAGTGTCATTCTACCAGGTGACCTCAGAAGCACCTGCCCAGGGGACAGAAGGAAGGGGACACTTTCTAGGCCACACCTACTGTGGAGTGTCCTGTGTCTCTCTGATTTCACACAGTCTGTGTTTGTAAAGAATTGAGAGAAGCCAGACATGAGATAGCCCGCATCTCCCCGGCATAGAAAGTGGTTATTATTTAATTAAATTCTGTTCAACACTAGCAACCAAAATCCACATAGAAGGGAAGGTTACTCACAGCTCCAAAACTACCCAGCCAGTTTTTATTGGTCATACTGCCTATATGCCTACATGACACAATTCCATATTCTGCTCTTCTGACTTATTTTCTTAGGCCGTAAGACCAAAAAAAAATCTTCATTTTAAGTAGCTGTCCATATGACTTCACAGAAATGCAGAAGTGGCCTTTCAAGGTCTGTAACAGCCATCATGACTATCTTCTGCAGGCCCTGGGACTGTCTGGGGGTAAGTGGAGGCAGGCAGGGCTGGGCTTCTCTGAAGCCACTGTAGCCAGTCAGATCCCTGCCACCTCACAGGCCTCCCCTCCTGTCTGAACCCTCCTGTCTGAAACCCAGCAGAGGGATCAAGTTTGACTTGGAATTTTGGGCCTTAGGTCCCCACTTACGTGTTGCTAAATTTCAGAGGTAGTTGTTTCTGGGTTTTTTCCTCATAACGCTTTGCTAAGAGGCTCAAGAATTCAGTTTTGAAGACGGACTCAAGCAAACTGTCATACTCTTGCTCATGAAGAATGAAAATGTCATCCTGCATAGTACTGAAAAGAGATTGGGAAGACTTAATGAAAGTTGCACTTCTATATTCCATTTTTCACATCCTGTGAGATACTACTACATTTCTACAGTCTTTCTATAAGTGATCATCTTTAAAACAAAACACAACAACAATGTATTACGGTAATAAAATTGCCGGAATCCATTTATAACCCACCAAAAGCATAGTCAAAATAAATCTCCCACGTGACTTTTTAAAATCGGGAATTTAAGGATAATTTAGTCCATATTAAAAAAATAACTCACTTTTCAAATTCAACTTCTACATTCTTAAGACCCTAAAAATCCAAACATTACAAATAGAATGTGGCTGGAAATGAACGATCCCACCTAAGTGCCAAGTTAGTAGAATTTACAATATAGTTGTAGCTGTTATAATATATGCTAACTTGAAGAATTGCAGCTCACTTATCAACAGGGAAGCCACCATCCTGGGCTTTGTATGTACTTATTAGAAATCTTTGGGTATTCAGGCCTCTGCTTAAACTGTGTGCCACATGCTGCTGAAAGTGCAAACACAGAAAATTGGCTACAGAGATGTTGTACAAGGCAGGTGGAGCAACAGAAAGCAAGCAGAAGCTTCACCGTCAGGCTAATGAACTTCTCGGGGCAGGGAAAGAACACAGCGTTGCGGAAACTGTGTGTTTGGCTAGGGTAGGGCTGGTGACAAACTTGGGCCTGGAGGGAAGGGCATGTGAGGAGCTGCAAGAACAATGGAAGAGGCTAAGGCAAACCCAGTTCTGGGGGAAATGCCTCGTGGAACAGTAGAGGGGACTGATTAGACTCAGTTCCATGTCCAGGACCAGCTAGACTTCATGGAAACAACACACATATAATTGAGGCTTCTTATTCCCTATGTGATGTACAGCTCAGTTGAAGGAGGTAACCGATCCCAAAGGTTTCATAATATACACACTTACAACTATCTCCAAGCACCACCGTCAAATATGGACGACAACCCTCTGAAGAATGACATTTCATTAGGGATGGTGTTTTTCCAGGTATGAAAAGCAAAGTAAACCTGCTTCAATGAGTTGGCCACAGTAACATTTTAATCCTCCCAAGTGCAGGAAATGCCAACAGCATGGCTTTTTTTTTTTTTTTAAGATTTTATTTATTTATTCATGAGAGACACACAGAGAGAGGCAGAGACAGGCAGAGGGAGAAGCAGGAATCTGATGTGGGACTCAATCCCAGGACCCCCGGAACACGACCTGAGCCAAAGGCAGACGTTTAATCACTGAGCCTCCCAGGTGCCCCACGAGTTTGTTTTCAAACTTCCCTACATCACGACTAGTTTTCTGTATACTCTTGTTATAGTTGGGATATAGGTTTTTCTGTCATAATGAAGACGCTGGCAACTGGTGGTTTAAACAACACTGAGTTTTTATCTCTTGTTACTCCATAGCATGTGTAAAAGCAATTCAGGGCCGACATGACCATGCTACACTGGCTGGGAGCCAGGCATCCATGGCGTCCTTTTACACATGTGACCAGGAAGTTGTACAAGTCACTTCTGCTCACACCCCATTGGCCAGTGTCCTGTACCATGGTTACTCCTACCTTGCAAGGAAGCCTGGGAAATGCAGTCTTTGGGCAAGCCATCAGCTCTTTGCATGGAAAGGACACAGTTGGTCCTGTAGGACAACTCAGTCTCTACTACACCTCCTTGTTCATAACCTTTTCCAAATTAGGAATTGGAATATTTTCTTAAAAGTCCAAGAAGGTACCTCAGAGGGTATAGCCACAAAGCTATTATCAGCTTCCTATTTCTAGGCAGATGAAAACTCTGGAACTGTCTCAATCACTTCAATTGTAGTAAGTCAGAACTCTGAACAAAGGTACTTACATAAA
The DNA here is from genome assembly GCF_053574225.1 of Canis aureus. Taxonomy (NCBI): domain Eukaryota; kingdom Metazoa; phylum Chordata; class Mammalia; order Carnivora; family Canidae; genus Canis; species Canis aureus. The sequence goes on from NC_135642.1 coordinate 28,869,024, forward strand.
AGATATTTGGAATTAATGAAATAAAATCCGAGCATCCCGGCATCCTAACCCAGGGGTAAGAAGACTGTTGCATGACGAAGAGAGTGCATGCAACAGGGAGAGAGTAAAACAAGAAGCCCCACTTTTCGGTGTGTGGAGTGAGGAACGAAACTCTTGTTTTAGTTGCTCGATGCAGAGTGCTCTGGGGCAGGTCTGGATGTGTCTGTTTGTCTGGCTGTACTTGAGACGGGACAGTGCTTATCCAACAGGGCTGAATGAACCCAACACGAGTAACCTTCAGTAGTTTAATGTACTGAGATTTATTAGGAGTTTCATTACCATAAAGAAGAGAAGCAAGCAGGCCAAATCTTTAGGGTCAATTATCAGCAGGAGTCTGGAAATGAGAAAGTGTCTGGACACTTTGACTTCAACCATCAAATTCAAAATCCCCTCCCCTCCGGTGACCCAGGCACGGGAGTCAGTGAAACCGTCTTCAGCCAGGCCTCTTTCCTCAGCCACGCTCCAGGGTCTGAACACAAAGCTTTTACATTTATTTATTCTAAAAACTCAGACTTATCTTTGGACCTCACCCCTGTCTTATTCATATGCTCAAGCTACAATTCCTTACAGATGTTTGATGTAGTACCCCGTGTTGAAAGATTCTTTACTAGTCCTTGGGTTTGGCTCTCCACTCAAATTTTATCCCCTCATCTTTGTGGCTTATTGTTGTACTGCTGACAACACTAGAAAAATCTTGTTTCACTCCCTTAACCAATGTCTTTTTCACAAAAAGGTTAGTTACAAAATACTGAGTAAAGACTTAGTCTTTTTTTTTTTCTCCTTAAGCTGAAAGGGCAATTTCTTAGGCCATCCCTGCCTTTATTTAAACCTTTTCAAAATGTTTTCCTAATTATGAAATATGCTCCTGTTAGCAAACTGGAAAGGACAGTGGTGGTTAAAGAAGAAAATAAACCTTACCCAGAAGTCTACCATTCAGAGAAACCAGGGGCACCAGTTTGGGTCCTACTTGATTTCTCTGAGAGTGTAGACATGTGCTGTGCCAGGTCTAAATAAGGGCCTCCTTGGGAAGGAGGTGAGAAGGCTCATTCCCACCTGTATCCTGTGTGCCACATGTCTACTTAGGTGTCTGCTCCCCTTTCCAGAATGAGAGGGAGGTCCCTGTGGCGGTGACTATGTTCTGAGTCACCTTCAAACCTCAGAGCTGAACAGAAAGCAGGTGGTCAGTCCAAAAATGTTGGGCTTGCAGGTTCCCAAAGCTCAAAGGTCCCTTCAGGTAAAGATTTCAGTAACGCTTCAGGACAGCCAAGTAGTAGTGAAGTAGGCTGTTCTTACTGCCAAGTTTAGGCAATTAGGCAGTGAAACATTCTGGGCAGGTAGGAGACTGGATGGTACCAATCTCATGACCTACAATGCGAGAGCAAAGAACACAGGCTCTCTCACCTATGGCCACTGCTCCCGCAAACTGAGTTTCTCAAACAAGAGTGAAGCTAGCTCACTACTTGGTTAAGAAGCAGCTTTTGAAGGATCTTTCAAAAACTAATGGTCATCAGCCTTCGTGAGCAGACTCTCCAAGCCCCAGAAATCCAACATCTCAACTACTTGTTGGTATGCCATCTCCTGATATTCTTGCCAACTCCCCCATAAAGGCAGAAATGCAGGCATGGGTGTTTGATTGAAGTTGCATTCAGATAGGATTTTTCCTTTTCAAATTATTCTAGAGCTCCTTTGAGAAACTGTAGTCTTCCTATCTCCCTGAGCTGTTGGGCCTATCCTATACTTTTATTGTTAACTAAATTTTTAAGAAAAAGTTCAACGACAATTGAAAAGATTTTATTTATTTGAGAGAGAGAGAAAGTGTGTGTGTGTGTGTGAAAGAGAGAGAGAGAGAGAGCACGAGCAAGGGGAAGAGCAGAGGGAGAGAGAGAAGCAGACACCCACTAAGCAGGGAACTCAACTCAGGACTTGATCCCAGGACTCTGGGATCATGACCTGAGCCAAAAGCAGCAACTTAACCCACTGAGCCACCTAGATACCCCGAAATTTCAATGATAATTTGGTTAGATATATTTCAATCTATTTTTTATAAAGGTAGAAACTTCTAAAACTATGTCTACCAGGAGGATTAGGAAAAACTTTTACTACGGAAAATCTCAAATATTTTTTACAAGTAGAACAGCAGAATGAACCTCCACTCGTTGGGAGGTTTCAACAATTATCAATCTACAGACAATCATATTTGTCTATACTCCTACTACCCCATTTCCACACACAAACTCGGTTATGTAAGAGCAAAGTATAAATATTATTTCATCCTTAGATGTTTTTTATTGTGTATCAAAGAAAGGCAAAGCCTCTTTATTTTATTTATTTTTTTAAAGCCTCTTTATTTTTTTTTAAGATTTTATTTTTAAGTAATCTCTACACCCAACGTGGGACTCAAACATACAACCCCAAGATCAAGAGTAGCATGCTCTACCAACTGAGCCAGTCAGGTGCCCCAGACAAAGCCTCTTTCGACAAAAATAACCACCATACCATGATCACACCTAAAGAAAGCAGCACTAAATCCTTCGTATTAAAATAGTCATGCTCTCATTTCCCAAAATGTCAGTTGGTTGTTTTCACATGGTTGGTTGGTGTGATTGGGAGCTGTGAGCCCATTCAGTTTTCACAGTGGTTGTAAGAGTTAGAGGTGGTCCAGAAGCCCGAGCTTGCAGGCACTGTGATGGTCTTCACTAGAAGAAGCCATTGGATGATCATTCCAGCCAGTAGTCAAGCACTAAGCCTCAGTTTTCAGCAAACATATACACGATACAACTTTTTCCCTGAATTACCAGACAAATATTAGAATCCTTCTCTATGCCAGTACTGAAATATTTTGAGAAGACACACACACACACACACACACACACATTTGGTGGTCTGGTACCACAATCAATTTCTACTCTGGGTTTGATTCTGCGCATACCATCACCCATCTGGTTACATTCCTCACTTGGTTTAGATTACTGGCCTAACCCAGTGGATGAAGGAAACGAGGGAGCGGCATTAAATTCTGTGAGTGTGAGGCTCAGTAACTATAACATGCACAGATCACAAGTTACAATGACTCAGGCTCTTTTCTTTCCAGAGAGAGCCAGAACAACTTTTAGCCTAAGTACCTCCTTTAATTACATCGTCTCGTAAGAAAGGCCATAAGGGAGCAAATGTCCAGACCATGAATACTCAAGAGGAAGCAAGAGGAAGGTGGTTTTACCAAGAGACACTGTATCCCCAGAGGCTGTGAGAGAAGACAAGACAAAAGGAAAAGATTTGAGTGGGGATATCCCACACCTTGATAAATCGCAAGGACTAGACAAAAAAGATGGCATCAGAGTGGCTGATACAAATGCAGACATAGGATTATTTATGATCAAGCACTGCTTGAGTGGTCTGAAGGTTATGCACAGGCCTGGGCATTAATAACACGGGAAGAATAATAACCACTCTCAGAGCAATGAGCACATATGCCCGGGAGCTACGATTCCCTGGCGCTCAGCCACAGCTTCCTGTCAAGAGCACGCAGCATGTTTCGGCTAACCCCGCTTAGCTCAGGTGTAGCTGGTCCCCATGCAAGAAAAAAGGAAGCTTTCGGTTGGGTTCCTGGGAACAAAAAGGGCAGCCTCAGAGCCCGGCTAGCCAAGAAGTGTGGCCAGCACCTGCCCAGCTCAGGTTGTGACCCAGCTGGTGAGCTGAATGCTCAGGAAGACTTCCTGAAACCACCTGACTCAGAAAGCAGGAGGCAACCAATTCCCAACTTCCTATAGATTATCAAAGATTAGCTGAGGTTCAGCTTTTTTTCCCAAAAGCCGTGGAGGTTCAAAATCAGGGGGGTTCAAGACCAAAAGGAAGAGAAAGAGAGAAAGGAAAAAAAAATCTAGATCATAGACACATGTAACAAGCAAACACAAACCTTTTGGTGTCTGATGTCTAAAGTGGGTTCTTAAAACAAACATGAAACGTGACAGGGCCTAGAGCTCTTCCTTGAAATCCGGGGCATTGAGGCCCATCTGAGGTGAGGCTACGAAAAGGCTGCGGATGGACTCATCTGCTTGCAAGTTTTACCACATCCTCAGCTGAAATGTTTTAAACACTTAACCTCACAGCACCACCTGGCCCTTTATCAGGAAAACTGGGAACAGAGAGAATCAGAAACCACAGGGACACAGGCAAGAATGGACACAACTCACAATCTGTTTTGGATTAGACACTGGAGCCAGGATTCCCGGCCTGGTAGGTCGGACGCCTGAGCACACAAAACTCTGGCTTTTTCCTGAGAGCAGCAGTTTTGTCTTCCATGTGGAATAAGAGTTGAGAGGTGTTCCGATTCCAGAAAGACATGTTCATAAGCGACCAGAACATCACTAGCTACCTTTGAGACAACGGCGGCCCGCAGCTTGCCCCGATAGAAGCAACAATCTCCTCAGAAGGATCCAGGGATGCAACTAACTCAGCGGGAAGCTACTGAGCTCAACAGGGCCTTTCTTCCTCTTTCCTCAGCCTTCTGTGGACTGGGAGGATTTCCTCTCATCAGAGGGAAATTAGTCTGGAAGATCTGAGCATGGGAGGATTTAGGAAGTCTCCTCACACATACAAGCCCCTCTGCCAAAAGAGCCAGAGTGTTGACAGGAAGAGGCAGGGCCGCTGCCTGTGAACTTGGGGTTGAAGGGAGCATTTGGCAATGACTCCAGGGCTACAAATTATGGGGACCATTTGTACTCTCTCCATGCACGAATAGGCCAAAAGGAACTTAAGGCGTCCAAAGAAACCTCCCTCTCAGCACAATCCATGGTCACCACAAACTAAAAAGCAATACTGATGAGCGAATAGCTACCTCTGCTTGGGCCTTTGCTAGTGAAATGGGTCAGGTCTTCGACATGGGTGAGGTGGGCTTGGGGGTCAGGACTGTGGGACAGGACAGGACCCCAGTCAGAGCCGGTATACTCAGTTTCAAATAGCAGGTTTCCCCCTCACACTTTATGAGAATAAGGGAGCCCAGCACCCCCTTGACTAGTGGAGCTGGCCAGGAGGCCACTGCTTGGAATCTCACTCCTGAGACCTATGAAGGTCTATGAAGCGGAAGCTTGGTTCTCTTCACCATGATTTTGACAACTGGGGAAGCCAGCCAGGCCTTTATCCAGCCTGCGTTTGGAAGGGCGGACGGTGACGACGAGGAGAGTCAGGCAGCCCCGCCTCCGACACATGCCACGCACCTGAGGGACACAGACAAGATTCTCTCCATCTCGATTCTCCGCTTCAGCACCTCCTTCACCAGGCCTTTGTCTGGGCCCTGTTTGACCTTCTCTCGTCCAATTAAGTACAAGCACTTTGGAGTAAGAAGCAAGTCTCGCTTTACACCCTGTAAGGAGAGGGGCTGTAAGAAGGTGCATAGACGTGTCAAAGTGCAACTGTCTCCACGGTGCGCCGTGCCCAGTGTGTACCTTGAACCTCCTGTCATACTTGGTCACCGTGTCTGCAAAATCGATCTTCTCCCTCTTCCCCACAAACTGCTGGAGTTCCGGGTGCTCTTCCATCCCGATATAATCCCCAATGAAGTTCCTGTTAATACTGTTTCTCCTTCTCTCCTTCTTGTTCAACAGGAGGTCTGAGGCTAGGATAACCGGAAGGATAGAGAAGACGGGAAGGTCAGGTACCCCAAAAAGAGGAGGGAAAGTATGTGGGAATACACAGAGAAACGCATGCAAGCTTTTTAACGTGTGACATTATATGCAGAGTAAGGTGAACTGTCACTTCATCCACGCTCAAAATTATTCTCGAGATTTGTTAAATGCATGAAACAAAAACAACCAAAATACCTTCTTCTCTCATTTGCACGTATTTCTTCCGGGCCACAAACTTTCTCCATGATTTCTGTATCACCCGAGCATACCCATCATACTTCCTCTCTCTCATTTCTTCTAGAAGAAATAGCTGTGAATATAAAGAAGGCAAATGTGAGCCAATACCTAAGACCCGGACATCATTTTCTTTGGTTATTTCAAGACATTCAGTTTTTAGTCAAAGACATAACATGGGAAGCAGCTTCTCAGACTCATGAACAAAAGTGAAAACATGATTCCTGGGGCATATTGTTTATAATCACTAGAACGTCCTTATCTCTCTGTTTTCTTCCTTTAATAAAAAACATAATGGGAAATAGCTGTATCTGAGCGTCAGTTGGACCCTGATAATGTCTGCCCTGCCTTGCTCATAATCTGTGCAAATCAAATGAATGATTCACCATTTATCCACTGGTTCCCTGCCTCGATCCCAAGAGGATATTAGCTAGCTAGATGAAACGAGTTGGAGGAGACTGTTGTTTACTGCTGCGTGTCGCCTCTTAACAGGGTTTCCAGCTTCTGTAGGAGCAGAGCTTGTGCTGCTGTGGAAAGAGGGCTGCCCTACTTTCAGTTCCATAAAACCATAGACGTCCTGCTGCACAGATTCTCCAAGGACTCATTGGGCCAGAGGATAATAACCAGAGCAATTGGAGCTGGACTTAAGATGTGCGATTAACAGACGTGGGTTCACCAAGAGGGACTCAGACTGTTTTGTTTAAGGGTCCATATCAGACACTGTCAGGTCTTGAGACCCAGGCCATTTTGATAGTCCTGACTGCTCCGCCCAACTCAATGGAGCTCTGAAAGAATGAAGATGATAGCAAATAGCGGTCACGTGCCAAGTGCCCGCAATGGCTCAAGAATCATTCTAGAATACATTATTTCATTCAGCACATCAGCAACACACAGGCCACATATTCCTGTTATCTCCATTTCACAGATGAGAAGATTGGAACTAGGGTTGGGTGGGTCCAGAAAGTGAACTAAGGTCTTCCAGGCCCTGCCAGGCTCTTCTCACTTTGACACACAAATCTTTCTCGGTCAATCTGCATTTGATCAACTCATGAAACAGTGGGAAACTTTCTCATCCACCTAGGAAGTGGTTTTCGCGACTGTCTAGGAAACAAAATAAAATGTACCAATAAAAACAAGTAAAGATGACAAGTCAGTGCAGAAATGTTTCAGAAGTAAACAAGTGAATTTGGTTTGAAGGCAGCCAGGCATGATCTGTTGTCTCTGTTTATCTGGGTCTGTACTCAGAAGCCACATCTGTCCCTTCCTGTCACTCAACTCCTGCTTCTCACAGCCCCAGCTGTGCAAAAACATCTCAAACTCAAAAGGGAAGGGGCTGCTTCATTCTGCAGCCTTCAGTGCCATACACAACAGGCGCAAGGAGTGTATTTCTAAAACCAAGAGGAATACATGGTTTCACATTTGGACAGAATGTTTCAAATCTCAGCCCTGTGGTTGCCTGTTTGAAGAATATTCGTTGGTCTTTCTTATCTTGTGTGTTGGGTTTCTGAGTAAGCCTTGTTTTCCTCGTTCCCAGAACTATTTTGGGAGTGTCACAGAAAATACACTTGTGACTCAGAAAGCAGGAGGCAACCAATTCCCAACTTCCTATAGATTATCAAAGATTAGCTGAGGTTCAGCTTTTTTTCCCAAAAGCCGTGGGGGTTCAAAATCAGGGGGGTTCAAGACCAAAAGGAAGAGAAAGAGAGAAAGGAAAAAAAAATCTAGATCATAGACACATGTAACAAGCAAACACAAACCTTTTGGTGTCTGATGTCTAAAGTGGGTTCTTAAAACAAATAGGTTATTTTGTGTAGTCAGCACATTTACCATAAAAGTCAAGACAAAGTCACAATGTAGATTTTTTAAAAGCCAGTTTTTGTAAAAGTATTTGCAGTGTCAGTGCTCGATGTGGACGGAGAAATGATGGGGGAGGGGAGAGAGTGTATGTGAAGGCGCATGCACGTGTTTACATGCGTGCGTGTGTAAAAAGATGGGGAAAAGGAAAATCAAGTGATGGTAATAAAACATTTGGGAGGAAGACAAGGAAAAGCAAAACCCAAAATAAACCTTGGTTTTGGAAGTAAAACCCCACAGCTCAAGTAAATCAGAAAAAAAAAAAAAGTATGAAAAATATTGAGGCTGTTCTAATTATATGTGAAAATCAGGCAAGACAAAAAAGTAAAAACGGGTATAAAACAACAGAGGAGTTCTGCATTGTACTGATAAATCACTCCATCCCATTTTAGAAAGAACAGGAACTGCTCTGTGGGTTGCTTAATGGTGTATGACACAACATTTTCATTTTATATTTGGAAATGAAATTGCTGTGAAGCTACAAATAACTCCAAGTGGAAAATGCTACCACAAACTTTTCATAAACGGGTTCTATTGATGTGTGCCACTTATTTATTTAATAATTTTTATGGTTCTTAAAGCCATTCAGTGACAGCCATTAACAGTTGTAGGTCTCAGGCTGATCCTCGGAGGCAGAACAGTGGCCGAGGGGCCCATTCTAGAGGAGAGAACTCACTGCAAGACCAGGATTTGCCTCAAGTTCAAGTGTTTCCACTATCACCCACGCTGTCAGTTCTCATGTTATTTCCCCTTGATCTGATGACTAATTTTGCTAAGTGCACCATAGACTCTTGAAATGGAGTCTTGTGATTGTTCAAGGAACCTCAGAAAATGATGATGCCTAACCTTGGTTAATGCCAGAAGTTTCTCCATCTTAAAAAGTAATGTCTCCATTCCATAGCCCCATAGCCCCATTCATAATGGGGCAGAAGGACTGACAGGTTCTGCTCTAAGGAATTCAACTTAGAAACTGAGAGAAATTTCCTACAGACATTCGTTAGGCTCATAGAGACCCCCCTCCCCATCAGGAAAAGATAAAGAAGTTCCTCCAATTAATCTGTGGAGGTCTAATAAGTTTGTGAATTGTAAAATGTATGTGTGACTCTCTTACTGGGAAATATTTGTGTTCCATGAACCCAGAGATTTCTCCTCCTCCCTCCAAAATTATTTCCAGGTTCCTTCACGGTCTTCAAGATATAGTTCTGAGACTTCCCACCCCGAACTCTGTTCTACCTGCAAGGAGGAAGCCTGTGCCCGTGTGTAAGTGGCCTGTTAGTGTCACCCAAGTGACGATGTGAGGTTACCCAAGCCTTCTTTATGAGACAAAGAAGTCGTTTTAGCTTAGACTCTACTGGACACTATAAATAACTGGAGGCTCCTGCTTTGAGCCACTTTCTGTGCAAGGCTCTGAGTACATAATGGCATATTAAAGGGACAGGAGTCCCTGACCTTGAGAGCATGACCATGTAATGAGAGAGAGACAAGAAGAAAGAAAAGAAAACTATTCTGTGATGACTTCTTTTCATACTCCCTGAGCAATCGGAAGGCCATAAGGAGCAGGGATGTGGGGAGTGACCTACATGGGGGCAGGGGACAGGAACTCAAGGTGGGAAAAGGAAGCCAGACGCATGGGGAACGGGCAGCAGAGGTGCTGCAGGGAGACGGGGAGGCACCCAGGAAGCGAGCGGGGCAGCCGTGCACTCACAGACTCCGGGGCTTTGATGAACACTTTGCTCCTCCCAAGCTGGAACTGGTCGCTGTCCATGTTGACGGACTGCAGCAAGTGGAGGACACCCTGTTTCTCGTCCCCTCGCCACGAGGGCCAGGTGGCTTTGGTCAGAATGGCATACCTGTGAGGACAACAGGGGAGAGAAGGATCAGACTCACTCTGGACTACCCACCAGAGGCACCTGGAGCTGTCGGGTCCCAGAGATCCGCTCACCTCTGTTCTAGGGCTGAGGGATGGAGCCCGACAGTGGCAAAACCCCACTGGGCCTAGTATTCCCATTTCGGAGCATCCCTCCTCCCTATACCCCGTCCGACTGCTTCCATGTCAACATCCCATGAAAATCTGCTTTTCCTTTCTATCGCCATCTAAAAATAGCACTCCTGAAGGTGGCCAATGACAATCTTTGGGCAAAACCAAACATTCTTTCTCTATAGTGATTTCCCTTGATTTCTTTAGCACGCTTAAGTTAATGCAAAGAGTTTCATAACTCTTTATGAAGAGTTTGTCTCTTATGTTTGTTTAAGATTTTCTTTATTTATTCATGAGAGACACGGAGAGAGAGAGGCAGAGACAAAGGAAGAGGGAGAAGCAGGCTCCCCTGCAGGGAGCCCAATGTGGGACTCGATCCCAGGACCCCAGGATCACAACCTGAGCTGAAGGCAGATGCTCAACCACTGAGCCACCCAGGCGCCCCAAGCAGCAGTTATTACTAAGCATCAACTTTCACCTTCGGAATTCTGTGTAATTTTGAGTCATGAGGCCCTGGTGATGCAGTCCTTGGCTCTTCTCTCTACATTCTCTCCTGTTCCCTGTGTTCCTGGAAGGACGGCCTCTTCTTCATGCCCACTAAACCTTCCAACTTCACAGCCTTGCCCATGCCCTTCCCTCTACTGGGTGTGCCATTCTGCAAATGCCTCATGTGGCTGGCTCCAGTGCAGGGGGACTGCCCTTCAGTGACACTTCCAGAGGGACATTTTTGGACTACCCAAGCAAAAATTGCTGCCCCTCTTCTATTTTATCTCATAGAAAATAATATTTTTCCTTGAGAGCATATATCATCACTCGTAATTATATTCATATTTGCAGTTACTTAATTTGTGCCTCCTCCATGAGGACGAGAGCTCCACACGTGGATGCCACACCCGAATAGTTCATATTACCCATCTAGCACCTTCCCAATGTCTGGGGCTCAGTGGTAATGAGCAATCGTCCTACATCTATGGGATGCTCTCTCTGCATCGAGTGCTGTTCCTGGAGCTTCAGATGTATGGTCTCATTTTCTCCTTACAGCCACCTGATTAGTTTGGTCTTAGCATTTTGCCGAGTTGGACACAGAGGCAAATAGAGACTCACCTAGGGTTACTTAGCTGGCAACTGTCAGAGCTGAGATTTGAACCCCAGTCTGCTTCTTTAATCATAACACTACATAGGAGCCATGGATTGGCTTACCCGTAAGCATTTCTTTTAAAGACCATATGGTTGGGTGGCTTAGGTCATGGTCCTGGGATCTGGGGATCGAGTCCCACATTGGTTCCCCATGGGGAGCCTGCTTCTCCCTCCGCCTATGTCTCTGCCTCTTTCTGTGTCTCTCATGAATAAATAAATAAAATATTTTTTTTTTAAAAAGACTACACAGTCTACTACACATCTATACTACAAACATTGTAATAACGCAAGAGACTGACCTACGACGGATGGGAAGCACACTAAAGATGTCAAATACAGAAGGTCCCAAAGACTCAAGGTGGCAGGAAGGAGAGGGAGGGAGGAGAAATCAGAGAAGAGTGTAGAAGAGAAATTGGAGGGCAAAGCCTCTGCACAGGCACATCCAGAACACAGTCAATGAATGGGCTCCGGGCCTCTAGAGAAGCCAGGCCCTTTGTTCCCAGAAGCTACTATCAGGATTAGACTGACTTATGGTATCTAAGGAAGAAAAGAGAAGGGAATCTTGGTAAGAAAAGCGGCCATGTCTTCAGGATCCAGAGCTCACTGAGAGGACAGGAACAGGTTATTGCCCTTAGGGTTGGCTGTATGGGACTAAAGTGATTCTAGGGACTCTCTCTGTTCCTCCCAAATATCCACATCTTGCCTGATAATGTCTTTAAATGTCTTGAAGAAGCAAATCCTCCCATTCCTTAATTAGAGATAAAAAGTTTAAAAATGAAAATACCTAGGTGAAGCCACACATCTGCATGAATATATTTCATATGTGGTAAAATGAAGTCAAACAAATGAAGCCACATACCCATGACTGATAGCAGAGCCTTTCTAGATGCCACTCTGGAACCCAGTGAGCAAGCAGGAATGTACTGGGAATCTAAATGGATGAGGGAATGACCCAGCAATTACACTACAGGGTATTTACCCCAAAGACACAGATGTAGTGAAATGACGGGACACCTGCACCCCAACGTTATAGCAGTAATGTCCACAATAGCTAAACTGTGGCAGGAACTGAGATGTCCTTCTACAGATGAAAGGATAAGGAAGATGTAGTCCATTTATACACAATGGAATATTACTTAGCCATCAAAAAGGATGAATACCTACTGTTTACATCAATGTGGATGGAACTGGAGGGTATTACACTGACTGAAATAAGTCAATCGGAGAAAGATAATCATCATATGGTTTCACTTGTATGTGGAATATAAGAAATAGTGAAAGGGACTGTAAGAGAAGAGGGGAAACTGAGTGGGAAGTGGGGAAATTAGAGAGGAAGACGAACCATGGGAGACTCCTAACTCTGGGAGGCAAAGGGTTGCAGAGGGGGTGGAAGGTGGAGGTATGGGGTGACTGGGTGATGGGCACTAAGGAGGGCACTTGATGGGATGAGCACTGGGTGTTATACTGTATGTTTGCAAACTGAATTTAAATAAAATAAATACAAATAAAAATAAAATAAATGGATGAGGGAGAAAAATTCCTGCAGGCTATGGGAGAGAAAGAAAAACCCAGGCCCCCAAGGTGATAAGTCTCTAAGAGTCCAAAGCTGCCTGGCGCCATCTAATCAAAGTTCTAAAGGGAAGTATCCATATTGTGCAACCGCAAATGGGTAGCTCTTTGCAATTCACATGCTCCCACCCCTATTAAAATAATGCTGCCTTTCTCGTTTGATTTTTTTATAGTAAGGAAATTGTTTTGCAGAGACTTTCTCTCCCTTTTCCTGATAGGGCTTCTAACATGTCTGGGCAAGACATGGGGTTTGCATGGCATTTCCAGGGCCCTCTGACTGTGGACCATGGCAGTGGTCACCTAGCTTTCAAGAAGCCTGATGTGCCCTCCTCACTTCCTTTTGTATTTGTTGGAGAGACCAGGGCACAATTCTAGCATAAGGCTCTCCTACTAAGTAAGCATCCCCAGTTTACTCGTCCTTCTCTGGGATACGGGGCTGATAACAGGTGGCACGAGGCCATGGTATGCTGCCTAAGTGGTGCCTGCGATAATTTTGGAGAGCTGAGGATCAGAGCTTACATTCCTCTCATCAAGCATTTTCAGTTTAAGACCAAGCTATGCCAATATTTCATCTCAAGGCCTGTGCACTGGCTGCTCTCTTCGGCTCTGACTGCGGGCTGTTTGTTATCTCAGATGACCAATCAATGTTTCCTCCTCAGAGGAAATGCCACCCAGACCCCAGTGACCTCTAGATGCTGGCACTGGAGTTGAGGATGTTTCCAACATCCAAGGACACCAAAGTCTTGGCAGCTAGTAGGACACCCTTGACACCCCACAGTTTCCTGAACCTTCTTTTCTTTCTTTTCCCTTGTCCAGGATATGGCTTGACTTTCCTCACAAATGTCCCTTTCCCCCTGCCCCTACCATTCTGAGAGGCTGAGTCAAGGTCAAAGGAAGGATGTTTGTGAGGAGTATAAATGGTGCCCTAAGATAAATTTCAGAAAGCTCTTATGTTCCTACCAGATTTTTTTTCTTAAGAATCAGGACCCACATTTGGGCTTATTTTTCCAGCCATGGTAAGGGGCACATGCTACTTAGCTCAAAAAGTTGTTTTCTAAGAATTAGCAGATATTCTCTCATTCCAAGACCCAAAGTGGCTGCCATTTCTAATAGCTTTTTAGCACTTTCTAAAGATAGGAAAGGAGTAGTGGGGGTGGTGAATAGGGTGTTCTTCTGAAGGTGGGGCAGGGTTTATATCAAGAGCACATGGCCCACCAGGAGGGATATTAAGGCATCTTTTGATTTTTAGTCTCCAATTCTTAGTCAAGAGGGATGGTTTTGATAAACATAAAGGATTTTTCACAGAGGAAATGAACACACACAAAGGCCCATTTCCCATTTGCTAGGCCTACCCTTTAAGCTCTAGGTTGTGTGTGAACCACCGCTGTTAGACCTGTGGGCTTCCCTCAAAGGGTGGGGTGTAGGAGGCATGCACACCAGTCATGGTGGGTATGAATACATCCTTTTCTTTCAGGGTAGGTACTTTCTTACTCTGCAGGCTTTGTACAGATATCTAGAAAGCAACTTTATAAACAAAGCCTTTTTTCTCAGCCATGAGGAATAGAGGTATGACATGGTTCAAGTACTCACAGAGGATTATGGGATAAGATCAGGGTCTCAGACTCACACATCTTGCAGAAAACAGCATTGTCTCTGGAGAAATATTCCTGGCCCATGGACATAGATGGCCTTCTAGCCATTTCTGAGTACTTTTTATTGAAAAATTTTCTTCCAAGCTTTATTTTTATTACTCTCCTAGCATTCTCAAACCAAAAGAGATATGACATCACAAGAGCCTGCTCTAAGACAGGACTGCCCATTTGTCTCTTCTGAAAGGAAAAGCACACACAGCAGGGGGGCTAGAGGGGAGACATCCAAGGATAGAATCACTTCAGTGAAAGCCCCTCAACATAAAGGGGCTAACTAACAGAGATTCACTACATGTTTCCTCTGTGTCAGGCACTGAAGAAAGTCCCGTGCGTGTGGTCAGGATGACCCTCAACAGAGGTCCGGATATTATAACCAACAAGGTCACTTCACAGCTCAACTACGGAGCTCCTGCAAACATGTAACACAACCTGCTCAGGGTGGCTCAGATGTTCCTGCCAGGGGAACCAGGATTGCCTGCTCTCCCCAGTGAGGAGGTTCTCAGCATTGCTTCTGGAAGTCAAGTTTGATGGCTCGTCTTTTTGAAACCCAGTGCAGGGTCTGAATTCATGACCCTGAGATCATGACCTGAGCTGAGATCAAGCAAGAGTCGGATGCTTAACTGACTGAGCCAACCGGGGGTGGGGCGCAATGGCTTGCCTGTTTGTAAATAATTTGGAAGGAAGGAGGTCTTTCAGAACTGGTTTCTCCAAAACCCAAACAACAAACAAAACACCCACAAAAAAAGCCGAGTTTAAATTTTAAAAAAATATCTGATCAGTTTTCAATTTTTTTTTTTTTAGAGTTTTTATTTATTTATTCATGAGAGACATAGAAAGAGAGAGAGAGAGGCAGAGACACAGGCAGAGGGAGAAGCAGGCCCCACGCAGGGAGCCTGATGTGGGATTCGATCCTGGGTCTCCAGGATCACGCCCTGGGCTGAAGGCGGCGCTAAACCGCTGAGCCACCCGGGCTGCCCTGATCAGTTTTCAATTGTAATGTCAACTGGAGAGGCTGTGCACTTTAAAGTTTTCAAATACAGGAAAAAATATTGAAGGAGGATAAAATTATGAATGCTTTGGAATTGTTGAGGGCAGGCCTTTCTGAATTAGGGAAAGACCGAGGGAACACCTTTCATTCATTGTTTTCTGAATTTAATTTTTTTCTCTTAATTAAAAAAAGGGTATTTTTCAAACATGCAGTTTTACAAACACATTAATGATTAAGCCATAGTTCTCAACTGGCTTTGACTCCTCCCACTCCCTCCTGGGCAGGGGACATTAAGCAATGTCTGGATACACTTTTGGTTGTCATGACTCAGGAGGGATAGAGGCTTGTAGGTAGAGGCCAAGGAGACTGCTAAGCATCCCACCATGCACAAGATGGCCCCGCGACAAAGACTCATCCGGCCCCAAATGTCAATAGCTGAGGTTGAGAAGTCCCATTCTAGCTCGTGTTATCGATCTGTTTAAAGGAGAGTGAAGTCTTTCATAATTAACATCTCGGTTGTTCATCAGCAAATGTTTGCTGCTATAGTCATGCAAGAACTTGACAGATTTATTTTCTCAACTTCCTAACTACCTCTTTCGGTACAGTTCTGCTTCCACTATACATGGAGTGGCCCCTTTAATCAATTCAGAGAGCCATGAGAGTAGACTTTATACCTAATCTAGACTGTCTTCCAAATTATCAGGGATCTTGACTGTGTGGAGACAGAGTCCATGGGGCTTTATTGTATAGAATGATCCACTCATTTGTTAAGCCTCTCTGGACCTTCCACATCAGTGACCTTCCACATATGACAACCCACACTGGTAACTGGTAGGCTGGCCATTCCAATCTCAGGACACAAGAAATAAGAACAGTCTTAAAGGAAACACTAGTTCATTAGAATTACTGTATTTCAAAAACCATAATGAAGCTCTTCTTCAGCCTGCTACCTCTTTGTTATATGAAATTTGAATTAAAAAAAACTCTTACATCCTATTCCTATATCTATAGCAGAAAGACATAATTATTATCTGATTAATATGCTAAATATGTCTTCCTTCTCTCTTGATGGAAAGTAAATAGACATAGAAAATATAGTGGGACCCTATTAACTTAGAATTGTTAAAAGAAGTGAAAACTGTACTATTTGAAGGATTAAATTTTATCCTTTTCAAAAAGACAAAATAAGAGAAATTTAAGTACAGGTCTTGCCAAATATACTTTAATGGAAATGTGAAAATCAGTTTAAGTTTATACATGGGCTATACAAAAATTTTGAGGTAAAATATTTTAAGCTTATTTTCTTAAGTAGGCTAAATATTTTCCTTAAATCATCTTCATACTATTAATTTGGTCAGTTAAACCTTCCTGTGTCACAATTACCATGATTTCCTGAACTTATGTGTTATACTAAGCAGACCAAATACTGTGGCTACTGACTTATTCTACAATAAACAAGGGTAAAAAGAATTCTGTTACAACTTAATAAAAAAGGAAAAATAGCTCGATTTAAAAATGGGGAAAGGAGCTGAACAGACATTTCTCTAATGGTCAATAAGCTCATGAAATATGCTTAACATCATTTCCCATTAGAGAAATGAAATCAAAACCACAAAATACCACTTCACTCCCACTAGGATGGGTGTAATCAAAGTCAGATACTAGCAAGTGTTGGCAAGGACACAGATATACTGGAACCTTCAAATGCTGCTGGTAGGGGCATAAAATGGTAGAGTCACTCTGGAAACCAATCTTGCAATTCATCAAAAAGGCTAAACAGTAACCATCAGACCCAGTAATTCTATTTTTAGGTAAGCACCCAAGAGAAATAAAAACTATGCCTATACAAAAATGTGTATGTGAATGTTGACAGCAGCATTCTTTGTTATTCAAAATAGCCAAAAAGTGGAAACAACTGATGCCTATCAGCCAGCTGATGGACGAACAAGTAAAATGTAATACATTGCAGTGTCAGTGCAAATACGTAGTACCAGGAAGGATTAGGAATGAAGTGCGGATACACACACTACAGCCTGGATGACCCATAAAAACATTATGCTAACTGAAAGAAACCAGACACAAAGGACACATATCATGTGATTCTATTTCTACGCAATGCCCAGAATAAGGCAATATTTTGAAATTCTTTCTATAGAAACAGAAAGAAGTGTCCTAGGGAGGAAGGCGGGGGAAGAATTGGGGTTTGGTGACTAGGGAGGTGGGGTTTCCTTTCGGCGTGATGAAAATGTTCTCAAACTAGCTGTGGTGATGGATGCACAACTCTATGAATATATGAAAAGCCGATGAATTGTATACTTGAAAGGAATGAATGCTACGGTAAGTGAGGTATATGTCAATAAACCCTTTTAAAGCCAAAAAAGAGTCCAGAGTCACCAGTTTCTTACCTCTGCAGGAATTTTTGGAAAATGCGCCGATAAGCGTAACCAGCTCTTCTCACTCGGATGTTTTCTTTCAGACCCAGGTACTCTACTTGATGCTTCACCCTATAAATGAGAAAATAGAGCCAGGATATTATTGGATACTTCCTGTGCCTTGTTCTCTTAGCCACTATCTCCTCAAACCCCCGGTTGTAAGCAGTAGGACACATTAAGAAGACTATATTTTAGGAGTGTCATCTTATGCAAATAGACTAGGTGGGATGCTGCCCAATTCATGAATCACTGAATAAAGCCAATCCAATCTTTAAATGTACTCAGTTGAATTTACACACACACACACACACACACATTTATAAAGACTATAGGGGCGCCTGGGTGCCTCAGTCTTGGTTAAGCATCTGGCTCTTGATTTTGGCTTGGGTCATGATCTCAGGGTTGTGAGATTAAGCCCTGTATGGGGCTCCTTGCTGGGTGTGGAGCCTGGCACTTGATATTCTCTCCCTCTCCCTCTGCCCTTCCCTCCTCCCTGTCTAAAGAACAAATAAACTATAGAGTGTTCAGAGTCTGAGCTGACCCTCGGGTTATATAATATTAATTAAAAAAATATTTTGTTGTGGAATCCAGCAATTACAGAAGACTTTATATATCTATCTAAAAAAATAGTAAAACCAACAAACAAAAACAAAACAAAAACAAACAAAAAAAATAGTAAAACAGAAAGCCATAGGCCCATCATTGAGATTATGAACAAAAGTATCAGTTTTTTAAAAGACTAAAGGAAAGAACTTTTATTTTTTTTTAATTTTTATTTATTTATGATAGTCACAGAGAGAGAGAGAGAGAGGCAGAGACACAGGCAGAAGCAGGCTCCATGCAGGGAGCCCGACGTGGGATTCGATCCCGGGTCTCCAGGATTGCGCCCTGGGCCAAAGGCAGGCGCCAAACCGCTGCGCCACCCAGGGATCCCGGAAAGAACTTTTTTTTTTTTTTTTTTCCGGAAAGAACTTTTAACCTTGGAATTACACTACAGCTATTTTTGTACTCAACCTTAATTTAATAGCGACTCTAGACCTAAGGAGATTACACAACTAAGCTTTTCAAATACAGCATAAAAAAGGGCATATAAAATGATTAATTTCAATACCTAAATTTAAAATGTTCTAATAGGAGCACCCGGGTTGCTCAGTGGTTGAGTGTCAGCCTGTGGCTCAGGGCATGATCCCGGGGTCCTGGGATCGAGTCCCACATCGGGCTCCCCACGGGGAGCCTGCTTCTCCCTCTGCCTGTGTCTCTGCCTCTTTGTCTTTCTCAGGAATAAATAGTAAAGTCTTAAAAAAAATGAAATGCCTTAATAGCATACCTAAATTATAGTTTTGGTTTTATTATTGTTTTTTAAGATTTTACTTATTTGAGAAAGAGACCGAGACAACAACAGAGATAGTGAGAAGGAGCAGAGCTGGGGATGTGAGGAAGAAGCAGGGTTCCTGCTGAGTAGGGAGCCATCCCAGGGGCTTGAGGATGGGATGCTGGGGTCATGACCTGAGCCAAAGGCAGATGCTTAGCTGACTCAGCCACCCAGGTGCCCCAGTTTGGGTTGGTTTTTATGACGGTAAACAACTGTCAGTAGGTTTTGGAAAATGGATGCTGGTCCTACTAGCTTGTGTTCTCACATAGGATTTTATTAACAGAGAAAATGCCTCTGGCTCCTGTCCCTTGGGGAGTCTAGTTTAGGAGGCCTGGTAGGTCTGGGGTGGCACAGACACGTGAACTGCGAAAATGCCTCAGCCCTTCCTGAGAAGCAAAGTGTTGGGAAAGCCGAGAGGCAGATCCTGGGCACTGGCCTCCGACTGTCCCCTGGGGGGGTCAATGGGGTCTTTGCTTACATTATGCAGGATGGTTGAATACGGACGCTTGGAAACACAGTATTTGAGGGAAATGAGAAATAAAAAGTACACTTCTTCTCTCTTGTGATGACATAATGTCAGAACTGTGCTGTGGCAGGGAGGCAGCTGGCCTTCTCCCCACGGGGTACACTGTGGGTCCACTGCACTGGGGGCTCCCCTCGTGACCTGCTGCCCAGGAGAGCTAACTAGCAGCCTCCTTCCAACGTCATTTAGTTGCCTGACGCCTGTCTCTCCAGCCAGGCTCTTGGAAAGCCACACTTCCAACACCACACTGCACGCGCTGACACCTGCTACGGGCCATTGCGCACCACGCTGTGCAAGGTGCTTGGGCAGCAGGAAAGGACGGTATGGCTCCCGCCGAAGACCTTGCAGGTCTAGTGGTTCACAGCCAGGATCTGGGGTTGGGTTTCTGGTATGGGCCTGGCTCTGCCACTTTCCAGAAGTGGAAAGGGAGGGCAATGACGTTAGTTCTTTCTTCCTAGCTGGGTACATTGCACGTAAAGCACTGAGCGGGCTCCTGGCATGCATGACATAAAGCTGCCGTTAGTGGTACTATATTCACAGGCACAGTAAGTAAACCAGGACAGGAAACTAGAGAAAGAAATGGATTTTTCACAGTGAGGGGAATTTCAGATGGTGACACATGCCTGGGCCTGGAAGGAGTTGAATTTGCCAGGTACAGGGGAGGGACGGGCAGGGGCGCAGTGGCAGCGGAAGGCACAAAGGTGGGAAAAGCTGTGGCTCCGGGGCAGTGGGAGAGAAGCAGGTGGAACACTGAGCTGGAAGAAGGGGTGAGGCACTGCAGGTGGAGAGGGCTTTGGAGGACCCATCAGACTGGGAAGGACTGGTGGACTGCCCTGGGAAGGATGACGTTACACAGGGAGGGGCGTACAAGAAAAGTCTCAAGTCAGATGGTCTTAACTTGAACCAGTATCCAGAAATGTCAACTCCTTGGAGATAATAACTTTAAAAAAAAAACCTTTATAGAAAGTAATCCTCGGAGCGCTTGGATGGCATGCATCGGGAGTTTTGGCCGCGCTCCTGATTCTGCACCTCTGCAAGAGGCCACAGCCAGACCCAAGCCGGAACCATGTTTTGCAACCACTATGACAATGATGTCACTGTTTGGAGCCCTCAGGGCAGGATTCATCAAACTGAATATGCAATGGAAGCTGTCAAACAAGGTTCAGCCACAGTTGGTCTGAAATCAAAAATCCATGCAGTGTTGGTTGCATTGAAGAGAGCAGTCAGAGCTTCAGCTCATCGGAAGAAAATTCTCCATAACCATATTGGTATCTCAATTGCGGGACATACTGCTGATGCTAGACTGTTATGTAATTTTATGCGCCAGGAGTGTTTGGATTCCAGATTTGTATTTGACAGACCTCTTCCTGTGTCTCGTCTTGTATCTCTAATTGGAAGCAAGACTCAGATACCAAAACAACGATATGGCCGGAGACCATATGGTGTTGGACTGTGTACTGCTGGCCACAATGATATGGGCCCTCACATTTTCCAAACCTGTCCATCTGCCAACTATTTTGACTGTAGAACCATGTCCATTGGAGCCCATTCTCAATCAGCTCGTACTTACTTGGAGAGACAGATGTCTGGGTTTATGGAGTACAATTTGAATGAACTGGTTAAATATGGTCTGTGTGCCTTACGAGAAACACTTCCTACAGAACAGGACCTAACTACAAAGAATGTTTCCATTGGAATTGTTGGTAAAGACTTGGAGTTTGCGATTTATGATGATGATGATGTATCTCCATTCCTGGAAAGTCTTGAAGAAAGACCACAGAGAAAGGCACAGCCTGCTCAACCTGCTGATGAACCAGAAAAGGCTGATGACCCAATGGGGAGCATTAAGTCACAAACCAGTCTATATGTGTATTATCAAATGCAGGAACCCTTACTGATGACAATAATCTATACTTGGAACCAAAAGACGCAGTGTAGTCTTATGATATGTTTTAGGAATCAGTCCAGATGTGTTTTTCCCAAGTAACTTGCCTGAACCATATAATGGTGTGCATTTTTCTTTGAGAGGGTCTATATAATCATTTTCTAGACAGTAGAGTTATCTGTACTAATGTTTTTATATGAAGAACATAGTGTCTTTGTGATTTTAAAGACAACTGAAATAAAACTGTTTCACCTGCTTGTGGAAAAAAAAAAAAGAAAATAATACTCAACATCCACACTTGATTCATGACACATATCTGGTTAACTAAAGGAGTAGAAGTTGGGATTTAGGAAAATAATTTTCCTTTCTCCTATCCTCCAAATCCAAAACTCACCACTGGCCTTCTCTCTACTAAGGAAAATACACATGAGGGTGTCAAGTAGATGTTTTTGGTCATTTTTTAAAAAGATATTATTTATTTACTTGAGAGATAGGGAGAGAGACAGAGAGAGAGAGAAAGCACACGAGCAGCGGGAGGGGGCAGAGGGAGAGGGATAGAATCTTAAGCAGACTCCCTGCTGAGCACAGAGCCTGATGTGGGCTCCATCCCAGGCCCAGTGCTGAAACCAAGGGTTGGGAACTTAACCAACTGAGCCACCCATGCACCGCAGGTTGTTTGCTCATTTTAAGAATTTTTCATAAATACTGGTGTTATCCCCAGCTTTTGAGGCAGGGAATGCATCACCTACTGATTCAAGTAGAAACGCCGCTCCATTTCCATAAACCCCACAGGAAAGAACATCATCACGTTAAAACACTTTCATTCACTATTAACTTCCATAACCAGGAAATTTTCTTACAGAAATTTTCTTCTACAGGACGATTGGTTTAGCAAATTATGTGCTGTTTAGCATTTTATGTAATCAAAAGATCCAAGTTGATTTTTGCTTATCCTTGGAGTGGTGTCCCCTACTCAGTAAACATCAGCCCCACTAGTAATGCCCAGTGGGTCCCTCAGTTGTGCCCTTTCTTCCCTCGGGCCAAGTCTTCTTCAAGACTTTTCTGGGCCATTAGTGCAAGTAGGTCAAGGCCTGAGAACTCTGCTAGAGCAGCAATTCAGAACCCAGGGCAGGCAGCTTTGCCAGAGCCAAACAAAAACACATTTTCAACAGGAAAAGAAAAATAAACCACACCCCATAAACTTGTGGAATGAGTAACCCCGTCCACCGAGAACTTCAATTGACCGTGTAATCCCTGCCAATGAAGCACAGTGCCCTTTCACAGCCCCTAACTCTCCACACGCAGAAGAAGTGAAACCATCTGTCACACAATAAACCTGACCCAGGGTGGGGGGAGGGGCGCATCCCAGGAAGCAATCCTCTGCGGACTATAAATCCACACTTGACCAACAAATACCTTAGACTTCTTAACACCTGTTTACACGAATGTCCAGTATGAAGTTCCTTACTGCAATTCAAATAAGTTAGTATAATTTTTTTAAAAAAGGAAAACACCACTGGGGGGGGGGGGGGATTCTATGGGGATTTACTGAATAAATGTATCCCTGTCTTAATTTCTCCAGTTTTTGATATTTCAATGAATCAGCTTGGATTTTATGAGAAGGTAGCCTCAGGGCTGGGAAGTGTTTGACCAGTAGCTATTGACAAATTTCTGTCTTAGAGGGACTTTGAGCAGAGCAATCTATACAGGGTAAGGGAGAGAGTGCTGAGGAGGCATTGCATTTGTAGGGGGAGAGAGATGTTCTCATTTAAGAGGACGTTTATTGGAAAGGGCCGGGGAAGGGAAGCCCGATGGGATTGGAAGTAAGGGGAAGGGTGAGCTAAAGCCTTGTAGCACTACCTCTGCTTCCAAGATGCTGTAATCTGTTTCTGAGGTTGCCTATCTCACCACCCTTCCACCGTGTGTGTATATGAGCAGGAGATGTAATGTGGTGTGCATGCCTGTGGACCTGTGGGTGTGGGAGTGACATGGAGACACGCATGGCAGGCTGACAGCTCACCCAGGTCTGGGAGAGACATTCTATCAGCCTGAAGGAGATCCCATTCTGAATTGAGCCTCTTAGTTTAATGAGGATGAAATTGAGGACAGAGGAGATGAAGTGTCTCACTCAAACCACTTACTGCCAGGCCGGCACCGCAATACAGTTCTTCCAAGTCCCAGGCCAGCCCTTTGCTCTAGATCAGCTGTTCTCAAAGTATGAGGCCCAGACCATCAGCACTAGCATCGCCTAGGAGTTTCTTAAAAATGCACATTCCTAGCACACGTGGGTGGCTCAGTCAGCTAAGTGTCTGAAGCTTGGTTTCGGCTCAGGTCACGATCTCAGAGTCCTGCAATTGAGCCCTGCCTTGGGTTCCACACTCAGCGGGGAGTTTGCTTGTCCCTCTGCCCCTCGTCCCACTCACTCTCTCTCCAGTAAATAAATCTTTTAAAAATGCACATTCCTGGGCCCCACACAGACCCACTGAATCAGTTTTAACAAGCCCTCTAAGGGATACTCTAGTGCATCCACAAGCTTGAGAACTAGTGTAGGAAGGCAAAAAAATACATACATAAATAAATAGACATTTCTATCTTCAGGTGGAAAGAGGTGATAATGCTGGTATTCTCTCAGTCTCAAAGAAGAAATTCTGAGTGACCCATTTCAGAAAAGCAGAAGGTGGGAGCTCCTGGGTGGCTCAGTCAGTTAAGTGCTGAACTCTTGATTTCAGCTCAGGTCATGATCTCAGGATCCTGGGATCAAGCCCCACATCAGTCTTTGTGCTCAGCAGGGAATCTGCTTCTCTGCCTCTCCCTCTTCCTCTGCACCCCCTTTCTGCTTGTGCTCGCTCTCTCTCCAAAATAAGTAAACAATTCTTTATAAAAAAAAAAGAAAGAAAGAAAAAGAAAAGCAGAAGGCAAATTAAGGACATCCAGGGGAATGATCAGATTCCACATCCAGTTCCTTCAGAGAACCTGCAGTGGGAGAAAAGATAGCAGGGAAACGTGATGACTGCCAGGAACTAACATAAGAGCTGTCAAACAGAAAAGTCCTGAGGAAAATTCTTAGGGCAAATTAGAGATGTTGGATTAGGGTCAAACCAATTAAGAGAAAGACTATAGAGCCTGCTAATAATACAAGAGACATCCCAAGCTGGACTGAACAGCTAGGGGGAGTGGGTCCCTCATTGGAGCCTTGGTATCATTACCCAAGAATGTTTAAGGGGAGTCACGGTCAACCATTGAACGGAAACGACGTTTGAGGAGCATGTATCTATGGATGAGATTACTCTGAATGTTGTAGACTGACAAAACGGAAAGGTGCTGCATCCCACAGCATCACAGGGTGAGAAACAGACTTAGGCTGCACATGACGTAGGAAAACACAAACAAGGACTGGCAGACAGTGAATGCTGGCACCTGGGCACTTTTCTCACCACTCATCTTTTACCTCTGGTAACCGATCAAGTCTCATCTGCCCACCATGGTTAGGAAGGATCTTGCTGGCAGGATGGAATGGACCTATACATGTCTCTTGGGTAGGGGCAGGGGGGTGACTGGCAGCCACGGCTTTCCCTTCTGGTCTGGCCATTATGGAGCTTAACCTTGGTAAGTTGCTTGATACCTACGTCTATCTTTAAAAAAAAAATTTATTTATTTGAGAGTTAGCGAGAGAAAGAGAGCACAAGCAGGGGGAGCAACAGGCAGAAGGAAAGGGAGAAGCAGACTCCCCACTGAGCATGGAGCCCAATGTAGGGCCCCATCCCAGAACCCTGAGATCATGACTTGAGCTGAAGGCATTTGTTTACTTAACCAACTGAGCCACCCAGGCGCCGTTACCTAAGTCTATCTACTTTTCTCCAAGAGAGAAAAGAAAAAAGATAGTAGTTTTATATGCTCCTGTCCAGGGATCCGACTGTCTGGTGGCAATGGTGGGCTCCTCCTTCTGGTCCAATCACCCTAACGCCTTGCCTCAGCCCTGTTTCCTGTGTGCCCATGGACGGTGGGGTCAGGCCTCTTAGGAATGTACATCTGGACCCCTAGTTAGATAAAATTATATTCTCTTGCCATCCTTAACATTTTCCTACTCAACACCCCATTCCATCCTGCAGAGGCCATGCCCCTAAATGCCAGTGTAGGAGGAATAGTGACACAGGATTTTTCTGGAGTCAGAAACAAGAGGGATTTGCTGAACCCCACATGCCACATGTCTCCCGGTGCCTTGTTCCCTCCCAAAGGAAGTCATCACTCTGCTCATAAACACAGCCCCCATGGGCACGTACTGAACCTAGAGCATGCCCCCAGTATCCCTAAGAGCCACCATAAAGGACAGATTGCTTTTTATCCAGCTCTTTAGACCTTCACTCTTAACCCCGAGCTGAGTATGCTACGCCACATCCTGTGGGTACCAATGAGGAGCTAAGTGTACTAAGAATGTCTACACAGGAGCTCAAACTAATTTTATTTTATTATTATTAGTATTAGTATTAGTATTGTTATATATCAAACTAATTTTATTTTATTTTATTTTATTTTTTAAAGACTATTTTTTTTTAAAGATTTTATTTATTCATTCATAGACACAGAGAGAGAGGCAGAGACACAGGCAGAGGGAGAAGCAGGCTCCATGCAGGGAGCCCGACGTGGGACTCGATCCGGGTCTCCAGGATCACACCCCAGGCTGCAGGCGGTGCCAAACCACTGCGCCACCGGGGCTGCCCCAAACTAATTTTAAAACCACCCTGATTCTGCAGTATTAAGGTTCCCCCCCAAATCTGTCCCTAGACTAGCCAAGATCAACATTATAAATTGCTAATTCTGAATTGAATGGAACTGCTAACATTTTAGGAAAAGACAAGGAGGGGAAAAAAAAAAAAAGGCCTCATTCATCATGAAAAAGTTAAGACACAAGGATGTGAAACACATCTGAAAACAATTTCAACTGTCTGTCCTTGGCATAGGGTAGCCCATCGCAAGCAGAGGGAACGTGTACCAGGGCCCACCTCAGCTGGCTTCAACCTCCCCATCGGCCAACCTGACCATACCTGCTTTCTTCCCAGTCTCTGGGCTTCTTGGTTTCGTTTGGTTTAATGCAGCGAATGTAGTGAGGTGTGCATTTCATCAGGGTGCTCACAAGGTCATTGGCTTGTTTCTAGAAAGGAAGAATAACATCAGATGGACACATGGAGCTTTCTCCCAAGCACACCGACTTTCAAAGGGGAACTGTGAAACTCTAGTGTGGAAATATACAGCTAGAAATTAATCTTCGTGACAACTTGCTCATTAAGCTTGCCTCTGGCCTAGTATACTTTTGTAAGGCTCGACTGACTTTTATGATGATTTTAACACCTACCAATGAGTTTGAAATTCGATTTTTGGAAACAACCAGGTCTTTTCAGTATAGTTAATAAAATAAAACACACAAACCCCCAACAAACCAAAACAACAAAACCAGTAAATCTTCCCATACAATTCTTTTCATGAGAAACAAGGAAGCATGCCAGTTATTAACTAATTAAGTTTATACTGATTGAGGGCCTTTGCAAACACATTGTTCTCATAAACTTTTTGTGGTGCGAGGGTGGGGCAGCGAGGAGAAATTATTTGTAAGGCTAAAGCATCAAAGGCCCCTGTACTCTCCGGGCAATCTAACCAATGAGGAATCACCTTATTAAAATGATGGAAATTCATAAAGGGTGGGAGAGACATCACAATCTCAGAACTTGCAAATCTTTCTAACATGCCACTTCATTCATCTTCTTCCTGAACATGTCCTTTTAAATATCTGTAGCACATGATTGCTTTCAGTGTGGCAGGTCACCTGCTCCTTCACAAAATATTCAATTAAGAAAGTCATCTCTCACTACCTGCCTACCGGATACTAAAAGAAAACTGGGCTCAAACAGAGAAAGCCATAACTAAAGCTGGAATTGCTTCTGATGCCTTTCACATCATGAGCATCTCAAACTTTAAAGAGAATGGGAGCAGACCCACATGGGCATTCCCACTGCCACACAGCAGGGCCCTTGTGAGGCCACACAAACTCTCCTTCTGAGCAAGTCAGTGCAAAGACAGAAAACCTCTAAAGGAAAATAGAGAGAAGGGATCTCTAAAGCCAGCAAAACCATTACAAAGTCAGCAGAAGAGATATGCCTGCAGGAGACAACCCTCTCTCAATTAGGGCTTTTTGTTTTCATGGGTTTGGGAAATCTGAAACCCTTGAGAAAAACTCGAGTAGATTCAAAGCTAGATGTTCACTGGTGAATTCTGTTCTCTGTTTAGATGTGCAGGATATAGCATTTTTTTGCAATGCTTAGAAGGACAAAGCTGCAGAGGTCGTACGGTCAAAGCAAAGCCCTACGGTGAAAAAGTCAATGGACTCCCATCTCTTCTGTCGATGTAGATGGTATTTGAGAACAAATCTGATGATCTTTGCAACACAGGAGGCAGGGTTGGGCAGGGCCTGCGTATACCGATGCTTCTTTTTAAGTTCCCAGACTTGTTATTTTTATTTTTTATATTTTAATTTTATCAAAACTTAATTTCCAACAGTAACTTGGCAGACTCTTCAGTCCTAAGCTTATAAGAAGACACCTTATTTTCACCTTAGTATGAGCATACAAAGCGGCAAGGATGACTTGAGTGACCTGCTACCTGACATGGCTTTCTCCAGCTCAAAGTAGTAATGGGGTGACATTTACTGAATGTGCACCAGGGGGCTAGACATACGAACCTTCTAATTTCTGCCTCACCATTCTTTTTTTTTTTTAAGCTTTTATTTATTTATTTATTCATAAGAGACACATAGAGAGAGAGAGGCAGAGACAAGGGCAGAGGGAGAAGCAGGGTCCCTACAGGGAGCTCAATGTGGGAGTCAATCCCAGGACCCCAGATCACTCTCTGCGCTGAAGGCAGATGCTCAACCACTGAACCACCCAGGCATCCCTCTGCCTCACCATTCTAAGTGATAGCTACTAGTATTATTATTATTTTTTTAGATGAGGAAATGGGACCATAAAGAAATAAAGTATTGCTCAAGATGGTACAATTAGTGACACAGCACTGAGGCTTGAGGTCAAGTGTGCTGCCTCCCAAGTCTGTTCCTTAACCACAAGGCT
The DNA here is from genome assembly GCF_053574225.1 of Canis aureus. Classification (NCBI taxonomy): domain Eukaryota; kingdom Metazoa; phylum Chordata; class Mammalia; order Carnivora; family Canidae; genus Canis; species Canis aureus. The sequence continues at coordinate 28,897,420 of NC_135642.1, forward strand.
ATCCTGCCTTCCTAGGGAAGACAGGAGATAGTTCGGTGAGATATAAGAGGAATTAACAGAGTGAGCCAGGAGTAGATAAAGCCTTTAGGTTGTGGGAAAATTTGTTTCGGCAAATAGGAATACGCGTTGACCATCAAAATTATCCTGAATTTAGCTATGGGTCAACTTTAGATGTCTCTTGAAGTGGCTGGGAAGCAGCAACTGGATTTATCTGGACTCTAGACCAGAACTGTCCAGGAGTTAGGACAGAAGGCTACCAAAGGCACTTGCCAAACAGAAGCATAATGTAAAATATGCAGATGGGACAGGACAGGAAGAAAAGGCTTAGGGTAAAGGCTCCTCATTCTACCTTCAACACAGATTACTAGCAAGTCCAAGTTGGGTTCTACCTCTATTGTTTGTAAGCTACATGACAAATCACTAAATTTCTCTGGAAATTCACAGTTCCCCCATCTGTAAACTAAGTGGATTGCACTATAAGACCTCTAATATCTTAATTTAAGGGTTGGAAAAGATGTGGGTGCCTCAGTCGGATGAGCATCTGCCTTCAGTTCAGGTCATGATTCTGGGGTCCTGGGATCAAGCCCCACATTGGGCTCACTGCCCAGCAGGGAGTCTGCTTCTCCCTCTTCCTCTGCCTCCCCTACTCATTCTCTCAAGTAAGTAAATAAAACTTAAAAATAAAATAAAGGTTGAAAAGATGTTAAAAGTCAACAAGTACAGTCCCCAGATCATGCTTTCACTTCCTGACGTATCCATTCCTCCAGTCTCCTCTCACTTAGATGAAGCCACAGGCCTGTCCACTTGGCCAGCGCTAAGCTCAATGCAATTTCCACAGCATCAATCTTCAACTCTAATTGCAAAACTGGTCCCTTCTAGCAACAACAATGTAGAACTTAGTGAAGCTTCAACATCAAAAGGTGCTATTAAATATAGCATATTATGATTTATAAATGAGAAAATAGTTCTCACCAAATAAATACTCATTAATTAGATCCTATAGATCAGTTTGAAATTTTCAAGAATTAGAATATAATAAAATACCTAACGCTAAAACTACCTTGAACATAAATTTAATTTCTTTTCCAAGGAACTCCAGATCCCTTTAAATGTCTATACTTCAGGGATATCATTGAGATGAATTTAATATCTGCAAAATGCTGCAGATATGAGAGGTGTAAGAGATTGGCCATGGCTATATCTCTCTAAGAGGTGTTTTAGAGGGGATTATAAAACAGGGAGAATTTCATTCCTGTGTGGAGGTAAAGCATCAGACAGACATGAGTCACACAGTCCATGAACGAGGGTACCCCTGGGGGTAAGAACATGGACAGTATTACAATCCCACTTAAGCTGGCTGACTTGAGGTTGACCTCCTCAGACCATAGCCATCTTTGCAGTCCTTACAATACTGAATATTTTGAGTATACCCAGAAGGTGGCAATTTTGAGCATTCAAGTAGACAAGAATATAGAAGGAAAGAAAGAGGTCAAGTCTTCTAATGAAGAGAAAAATGCCTCTATCTCCACCCTCTGCTTTATAGGGAATAGGCTCAACTGAGTATCCAGACCACTTGAAAGTGAGTCATTGGAACCTTGATGATCTGGGCCCCTTGGATCTGAATGTGACAGTCTTGTGACTAGATTTTCCAGCCCAGAGCTAATCCTTATCCAGGACCTTGAAGTAAAGGCATGAGTCAGAAGCTTCACACAGACATTACAATCTGGGGCCTCATGAGAATGGCATCTGCTCTCTGCCTTCAACTTTCTGCTCCAGTGAACTCAATCCAGGGATCATCCCAGGGCTACTAAATGTCTCTAGTACTTTGAACATGACTGTCCCTAGTCCCAGAGGAGTATACCCTCTAGTTCAAAGCTGAGCTTGTATCTGACTTCCTCCCCTAACCCGAAGGCTGCTCTTGACTGGAATCTTCTTGTTGCTATGAATTTCTGACTATTGTTTCCTTTATTCCAGCCAGTGTTCTTGCCCGCAGGGGCTGGGGAGGCAGGCTTCCATACAGGAAAAATTTAGGGAAGAAAGCCAGCCAGAAGAACAGACGGCAACAACCATGGTGTCCAATGGCTGGGGTTGTAGAGAGCCTTGTGAGGAGGTGGAGCAGGATTTGGATACATAGAGCCAGGGAGGGGGCACGTAAACACAGAAACAAGAGTCCACTAAGAATGAAGCAGAGATGAGTAAGCATGGCACACAAGGAGGGGGAAACAGAGCAGAGTATAATAGGAGACGAGATCCATTTTGTGTTTATGATGTTTCAGGCAGTGTGCGGCATGCCTTAGGTAGATTGCTAAATTCAAGACCACAGTATCCCTTGAGGTAGGTGCAAAGATCTCCACCTTAGAGATATAGGAAAAGAGGCGATGAGAGTTTAGGCAATTTGCTGGCAATCACAAGCTAACAAAAGCCACAGCTGGGATTTCAACACAGGCGATGGACCCCCAGGGACCTACTGTTAATCATTCAACGATCCTATTGATTATAAAATCAGGGTGGTATTTAACTGGTATGATTTTTTTTTAAATAGTTTGGTGACTCAAAGAATTACATGATTAAGTGTGTTTGACACAACCTCTAAATTCAGGGTGTAATTAGGGACAATGAATTTCATCACACAATGGTTCAGATAACACAGTGCACTCTCCACAGGGGCTCCCCCAAAACACTGCAGGAACTCCTTCTGGCGTGAAGGCGCTACGGGACCAGATGTGCCTGTAATTTGCAGAAAGGAGAGGCCTGCAATATCCAGGGAGGGTGCATAAATTGCCCCCATGAGACCTAGTAGAATTTCAGGTAGGTGAAGTTCCATAATTGGGAAGTTTTAGGTTCCAGTCTGGAAAAAGGTCATCAAAATCTAAAATCCGGCTCCATCATAAAATTTTCTCTGATAGTTAAATGTGAATTCTTTCAGATTCTGATTAAAGCCATTTCCTCTTAGAAAGTAGTTGATTATCATCTGCTGACTACGAAGCTATGAGGTACTTAATATCCATTTAGGGTTTTAGTGCAGCCAAGTCAAATTCGGCGTGCATCCTGTCACTTTTTTCAAGCAGCAACCCCACTTCTGGGCATCTTCTATAACCATTCTTACTTGATCTTAGCTAAAAGGCCGAGAAGCGATTATAACCATTCTGTTACATTTCACCAACCTCATCCTGGCCTAAGGGTATAGTTCTTGACTCCTAGAAAACCCTGCCTCTTAGAGGAATCTATAAACGTCCCCAAATAGAACAAACCTTTATTTTGCTTCCGGCAGTAGTTGGGCGCCCTTTCTTGTCAGCTTGCAGATTTTCCGGAAATAAAGACTTGATAAAAGGTCTGGAAAAGGAGAAAGAGAACAGTCAGCCATCAGCAGGTACCTCAGGGGCTGAAAGTCTGCTTCTGTAAGGAATGGAAAGGAGGGCCAACCAGAAGTGCATAACCTTGCCTCATCGGACTCAGAGCACAGGCCATCAAGGTATGACTCCGGGAAATAAGCAGTGGACAAAAGAAAGGGAGGAAGAATTCTAAGAACTAGGCATCCTAGCGTCAAAGCCTGAAAAATAAATTTTAAAACTCTGCCTTTTGAGAAACAAACAAACAAACAAACACTCTGCCTTTTGAATTTGCCCATGCCCTGGAACCGAGGTATGACTTGACAAGAGGACACACGGACGGGGTTGGTGTAGGTTTACTGAGTTAAGATCTGGACAGACTGGAGCTTGGGTGTGTGTATGAATTGTCTGTCAAGATCCGATGCTGATTCTGCTTTGATCTAAGGCAGGGCATCTTCATCTTGGCTATTGATACTGGGATTAAAGGCTGGATAATTCTTTGTTGGGGGTGGGGAGGAGGAGGCTGCCCTACACATTGTAGGATATTTTGCAGCATGAGTGAGCTTTGCCTACTCAATGCCAGTATGACACTGTGCCCCTCGCCCCTGCAAAAAAAAACTTTGACAAACTGCGCTTTTGAGTACAAGTCATTTTAAGTGAAGCAGTAGTGATTCACCAATCCTTTGCCTGTTAAATATATTTTCATTAGTTGCTCCAATTGAGCTGCATTTGTTCATCTGCCTGCCTCACCAAGACACAGGGCAGGGACAAAATCCTAGTACTCTCAGTGCCCTTGGTGTCTGGAACACGGCCTGGCACTGTGGATGCCAGCAACCATCAATGGATGCTCGATAAATATGTGCTGACCGGTTGAATAAAGTAATCCATGTAAACCAGTAGACTGACACTCAAATTAATTTTCTCCTAAATAGCTTTTGGGCCATCTTGATTTTTCTAGGAAGTCTCCCCACATTCTACTTTTAACTTGACCAGATGCAATTATAGATTTTTGCAGCGAATGTGTTTAATGAACAATAGACTATGTCTAGAGGACAGAAATTTACATGGAAGCCATCAGTAGCTCTCAAACTTGGCAATAACTTTAATAAGTAAAAAATAAAAATTAAAAAAAAATCTGAAAGCAAGTCTGCACCTGACCATCATAAAAACCCACAGGGCAGGACTTGCGTCTTACCTGACTTTTTAAGAGGAACAGATCGACTTTATGTGTTCTCAAATGAAAACAAATTTGAAATCTCCAAAGTTGGGGGCATGAGCACAGGAAGTAGAGCATGGGGAGATGAGAGCCAGAAGAGGCAGGATGGGGAGAAGGGGAAGAGAAGGAAATGGAGAACAACTTCTGGCCAAAGCCTGAAAAGCATGCTTGGTTTTCTTAGAAAATTGTCAGACTTAGGGCTATTAACTAAGGAAGCTAACCTTAAATATTTATTATAGCAGCTCGAGTACCAGACTCAAAGGGCAGCTATTACTTGGAGGCTGCTCTAAAAACTGTGAAGTCTTGAAAACTGTGCAATATTGTATTTGCCTGGCACATACAGGCCCGACCATGTAAATTACACTTTATATCCAGGATCTTGGGAACTTTTGCAGGGAAGAGGGGAGGAAAGGACATAGCAGAGCTGGTCTTGGGGGCTCCTACAGATTGCAAGGGGGATGGATGCCCCTACTGCTTCTACCCTTAGAGCTTAGACAGGGTCTTGGGAGTTCAAATAAATCCCCAAGGCAATCCCTTTTAAGTTGCACCTCCCAAATTTCTTGAGCCATTTCCCAAGTGCTTCAGGGACAAGTTATCTCACATCCTGCTAAGCCATTAGCAATTCAAAAAAATTGAATGACCATAGAAAGTCCTTGGGATAATATTCTCAGGGCAAAATATCCCAGAACCAGAATATTCCACTCTTAGATAGCCAGAAATGGCCATCCCAACCCAACTCCAGGAGCCTCTCCCTGATAACACTGCTAACAATGATGAAACTGTGGGCTCGGAAAGGCATGACGCAGCATGCAGAATCTAGTGGCAGAAGATGTTAAGGGGCACAAGGGACTGGAGAAGAAAAATTATTTTGAAAAACCAAATTGTCCAATGATACCCCAGACTTGAGAGCTCAAAGAACAAACTGCTGGCCACACCACAAGTTATTTTTTTAAATACTAAAAATTTGATCAAACCTATAGCCCATGTCAGACAAGGCAAAACGCACTTACAGCTCACTGCTCTGCATAAGCTCAATCAGATCCATAAAAAGCACATCACGGTTCCTTTCACAAAAGCCATCCATGTCATAGGATACCTGGCCAAGAATGGAAAGAAATCGAATTTTATCCTGTAAGTATTTCATTGAACAACAACAACAACAACAAAAATCCAAGTTGGCATGGCTATTCTTACCAGAATGTGAATATTTCCAGATGTACAATTGGGATTTCATTATGAACTATCCAATTAAGTCTGTGCATGTTTTATTTAACTTGTTAGCTAATTTAGGTGGTGATGGTCTATGGATGCTGATGAATGGTATTCAGCTGCCTACATGGCCCAGATGATCTATGACCAGGACTTCGGCTACCATGATCACATACCCCTTTTCTCCAGTGAATCCACAGGAGTGTCTAAGAAATAGACCTAATTACTTGCCTAAATTTTCACTACAACAGAATAAAACTCCTTATGCTCATTTATCCATTGCAATGGGGCATGTCATCTGAGGTTTTGTAATTTTTTCTACAAATGGCATCATCATTGGACCATGTCAGCCAAAAACTCATGCTCAGGGACCCTGGTTAATAAGAAATTAGATGGGTGAAAGGTGAGACCTGTGGATTTCCATAGGACTAGAAGACACCAAGCAGCATGACCTCAACTTACTTCTCTTTGCATTACTGGCACCTAGACAAAGCCTGGTGTCCCGGAGGTACCCAATAATCATGCATCTTATGAGGACCAACATCAGAAGCAAGCCTTATTTTTTAATTAATTTGTTTATTTAAAGTAGGCTCCATGCCTATCAGGGGGCTTGAACTCTGACTCTGAGATCAAGAGTCAGATGCTCTACTGACTAAGCCAGCCAGACATCCCCAAAGCAAGCCTTATGTATACTTCCAGCAGGCACAGGCAGGTGAGGGATACAGGCTTGTGATTGCAGCAAGAGGCAAGACAAAAATCCATTCCTTCAGCAGGTTAATATACACACCAGGGTGATTCATGATTTTAAAAGATGCAGCAGTGTATACTACCCTTTGTACTGCCTCTGCAAAAACTTCATAGGTCCCATGTTGTTGAAGGAATGAATGAATGCTGAATGAATAAAATACAGTGAAGCAGATGAAACTATATGGATATTATCACCAGTTGCCTCATGAGAAAACAGATCACCGACCCAAAGGCTTAAAACATTAAGGTAGGCATTGGAAAGGGTAACTTCTCCTTTCCCGTGGGACCCCTGCTCTCTGAACATACCTTCCCAGCATAATGGTGAATAATGAAGCCTTGATTCCAGCTGTTGAAGTGCTCATGACTCCCAATCTGCATCTGAAGCTTCTGCAGCAGCGTCTGATCTGCTCCCTCCCCCACTGCGTGCATCGTGGCACACACGTCGTCCAGAATGCTCATGATCCCAGGAGGGTTCTGACGGGACCAAGAAAGCAAAGCCCCAATTCAGTGACTGTTTAAAGCCCCAGTTGGGTGGCTTATTGGGTCTTTTCTTAAGCCAGAAAATAGTTCCCTAGACTCAAGATACATCTTGAAAGTCAGTCTTTCCCTTTGAGCAAGAATGCCATTAACAATCCCAAATGGGAGTTACCACTTAGATCTACTGATGGAGGAAAGTCCATTTAAAAAATAAATAAATAAATAAATAAATAATAATAATAATAATTGTTTAACTCCCTGACGTTTTGTTCAAAGTCATATACAGATCACTATCTGTTGACTCCTATTGGTACTAAGTTGCTTTTAAAAAACCAAAAGACAAATGAAAACATTTCCCTTTAACTCTAATTCATTTCTTAATGTTCGATTTTAGCCACAGAGGATGGTTTACAGTTACACAGCATACACATTCTCTCACGCATTACTTTTTTTCTGCATAGCACTATTTTATAAACAATCTTCATGTTTTACATAGTCTTCATACTTACTATTTTAATGGCTATATTTTTCTGCTCTGATACGCTATAGTTTTTTTTAACAACTGAATTGTCTTTGGATGCTTTTACCATTTCCAGTTTTGGACTTTTATAAAAAACAAAATAAAATAAATAGTACTGTGGAGATCTCTGCCTGCATTCTTCTTGTTTTCTTTTGGAAAAATTTTAGGGCTACAGTCCTAGAAGGGGTATAAGATGGTCCAAAAGGCAGGGCCAGTTTTATGTCTCTTCATTCACTATGCCACCCAGGTAAGTCATAGAGGTCTTCTCTCAGAGTTCAGTAACAACTTCCATTTGTAAATCGACACTTTATTCACATCTGCATATTCCTATTACTACATATACTTATATACACAATTGATGTAATCACCAAAATTCTCTGCAAATCAGAATTGTCACTCCCCCTACTCTAAAACAATGACACAGAGAACAAAAACCCACTTGACATAAACCTGTGTGCAGTGAAGAGACACACCAGACTGATACTTACAATTTTGTTCTCAATGAGGTCACACACGATTTTGTTATTAAAGTACTCAATGGGTGTCCATCTTATTCCCTCTTGAACATATTCTTCCTGAGGGACAGAAAGCGAGGATTCACATTATTGCCCAGTGAAGACTAGCTGGAGCTCTGCACCAGTGACTGTCAAAGTCATACAGATGGCCACCAAAGGAAAATTTGAATGCTCTTTGACATAAAATGGGAACTTTCTCCTTTTTTCTAAGAGGGTTAGAAAAAGAATATATATATTTTTTTAAGTAAATTCTATGTCCAATGTGGGACTTGAACGCATGACCCTGAGATGAAGGGTCAAATGCTCTACTGACTGAGGGAGCCCGATGCCCCATGCTTGGTCATTTTTAGTTTGAACCATGTGAAATTTGTTACCACACAACCATTCTTGATATACAAATGATGGCCATTTAATATGGCTTAAACTATATAGGTCCAGTTAGAAAAGATCTCTGAATTTAGCCTAAGGACAGCAGTACAGATTAGCCTCTAGGCATCCAAGGGGAAGGCCTCTTACTCAGGTCACTTGCTGGTTTAATCTGATTAATCCCACCACATTCTCCTGGTTTCCCTCCTTCCTCACCAGTCTTGCTTTGTTAGCTTCTTTCCAGATCTTCACCTGATGGGAGCCTCTGGACTCAATCTTCCAGCCTTCCTGTATTCTCAGCCCTGCTTCTCTAGGAGATTTCAATCAATCCCATGGTTTTAAATAGAACCTAGAGGCTAATGCCCCCTCAATTTACTTCTCTAGTCTAGACCACCCCACTGAGTTCCAGGGTCATACACATTTCACCCATTAGAGTCTCTGTTCAGATATTGTCATAGGCCTTACAAATGTAACCTGTTCAGTGGAGATCTGATTCTGCATTTCCCCACGATCACCACTGCCTTGCGATTCAAGCTACAAAGGGAGAAATCATCTTTAATTCCCCTTCCCTTCTTGGCTCATTGTTAATTATTTTGAGTAAGTCCTGTTGACTCCCTTTCCAAAACACATGGCGAATCAGACCACCTCTCACAGTGTTACAACCTCTGATGGTATCATCATTGTCTACACTCCACCATTTCCTGCCCAGCCTCCTAACTGGCTTTTATATGTCCACTCCTGTTTGTCTTCTTGTCCTACTCCATAAGTCTATAGAGCCTGAATAACCTTTTCAAAAACACAAATCAGACCATGTCACACTCTCTGCTCACAATTCCCCCGTGGTTTCCCATCATACTTGCTACAAAATCTTAAGTTTCCACCACGCTGTACAACATTCCTATATGATCTAGTCTCTGCCTACATCATCTGGTCTCAGTCCCTACCACGTTTTACCCTGGTTATGCTGCTCTGACATGATGGAAGACTAGAACACCAGGGCAGAGATTTCTGTGGAAACCACTGGTCACAGAGGTATGAACACTTCCATGACCTAATGTCCCCCAAACAGCTTTTCATATGTATACTGGGTTACATGTATCCCCTGAGATTTCATGTCCCCCGAGAACTTCGGAATGTGAGGTTTAGAAATCAGATCTTTGAGATATAATTAGCTAAAGATCTTGTAAATGAAACCATCCTGGATTTAGGGTGATCCCTTAATCCAATGACTGGTGCCTTTGCAAAAGAAAGAAGGGGGGGAGAGTTGGGCACAGAGAAATACAGAGAGGAGAAGCCACGTGAAGGGAGAGGCAGAGCTTGGAGTTGCTCTGACAGGACGAAGATCACTAGGAGCCCCCGAAGCTGAAGAGGCAAGGAAGGCATGTGGCCCTCGGGACACTTTGGTTTCAGACTCTGGCCTCCCGAACTATGACAGAAGAAATTTCTGTTGTTTAGAGCCACTCAGTTGGCGGGACTTTGTGACAGCAACCCTAGGAATTCAAAACAACATGGAACCCACAATAAAAGGAAACTTTGAGGAGAAACTATAAGCAAGACACTTCAAGTCAGAATAAAAAAATATGAACTTTGTTAAGGACATATTTATTATTTTTTAAATATTTAATATGAGATTATGGCATTTGTTTTATTATTTTTTATTTTTTAAAAAAAGATTTATTTATTTATTTATTCAGAGAGACAGAGAGAGAGAGAGAGAGACAGAGACAGAGAGAGAGAGAGGCAGAGACACAGGCAGAGAGAGAGGCAGAGGGAGAAGCAGGCTCCATGCAGGGAGCCCGACACGGGACTCGATCCCGGGTCTCCAGGATCATGCCCCGGGCTGAAGGCGTCACTAAACTGCTGAGCCACCTGGGCTGTCCGATTTATTTTATTTTTAAAAAGATTTAATTTATTGATTTGAGAGAGAGAGAGAGAGAGAGAGAGAGAGGGCACAAGCAAGAGGAGTGGCAGAGGGAAAGGGAGATCCTCTACTGAGCAGGGAGCCCAATGTGGGACTCGATCCCAGGACTCGATCATGACCTGAGCTGAAGGTGGCCACTTAACCAACTGGGCCCCCAGGTGCCCCCAAGACACATTTATTTTTAAGGAAGACTGGGAGTAGAGCAAATCTGAGAAAACCAAAGTTTTTTCTCTGGAACGCAGTCCATGCCATGGACAATTGGGGTTGGAACTAGGTTTCCATTTTCCACTCGGTCAATGAGTCAGAGTAGTAAAAGCAGCCAGTAATAAGTCCAACTTCACAACATCATTTGCTTAAAGGAGAAAGAAACTGTACCAGATGGTGTTTACATTTCATAGACTAAAATGTCACAATGGCATATGGTTTTTCTGCCTGACTTTATTAAGTACATTTCCTAACACAAGACTAAAACTTGAATCTAGTACCAAAAGAGAGACTTTTGTATCTTTTAAACAAAACACATTAGAAATAAAACCAGGTGAAAGAAGAGGGACTGCTTACCTGTTCTGCCTTTAATGTCAGTTCAATAAAAATCTGCTGTAATTTTTCATTGACAAAATTGATACAAAATTGTTCAAAGCCATTTTTCTGAAAAGAAAAAAAAGTCACTTGCATGTAATTGTTTCTGTGAAATCATTATGAAGTCTCTTCTTAAGTGGTTAAGTGAAATGCTTCCATGTGAGAAGCCTTAACAGAAATGCTGGAGGCATTGGTAGACAGCAACATAGTTTATATTTAGGAGAAACTAATTTAGTAAAGGTACATGAAGAACTCACAGAGGGAAGAATGAACGGCAGTGAGGTTTTTTCCATTACCTAGATTGTGTCTTTCAAGCCAGATATAATGCATCACCCTCCCACAGCCTTGAGTTGTTCAGACTGGTCTTACCTGGAATATTTCAAAGCCATAGATGTCCAGGACACCAATGTTGTATTCTTCGTGGTCCTTTTCCATTGCTTTGTTGATGGACTAGGAGAAAGCAACCAGCATGGCAATTAACTCCTTTCCTTTTCTATTAGAGAGGGGCAGGTGTGGGGGAATGGGGAGCAAGACTGTATACAGCAGATGCTACTGCCTGCTGCAAGCAGAGGATGACAAGAAGAGAGGTGACTTGCAGCTTCAAAAAAAAGTCTTGGTGCAAGGTCAAGTACTCTGGGAAACCACCAGGATCCAAAAAAACTATGATTGCTTAATGAAAGCCATTAACTTCTGGCAGTTAGTTTTTCTCAGGAAGTCTGAAGAATTAGAAGAAAATGTCATCTTGGATGACTGAAGTAAAACCTACTTCATATAAAGAACCAATAAGACAAACATCCATAAATATTATTTATTCCACTGACCCCATTCAGTAGCCATTTAATGACCCCCTGACACAGCTGGGAGGGATAGCCATGCGAAGACAATGTCTGAAGTCAGGTGCTTAGAGAGAGGGTGAGCCGGCTATGGATAATAATACCAGCAATTATTATTAGAGTGATGGTAAGATAAGCAGCCTCTGTGTATCTACCATTTGCCTGTGCCAGGCTTTGCTCAGTACTTTCCATGTGCTTCATTTAATCCTTGATAAGATTTTGTCAATGACGGTGACATTAGAATCCCCACGCCTGCCCTGGGCCAGAGGCAGGATCTAGGGCTCTGTGGAACAGCATGACATCTACTACATCTGTGTTCTGGATCACTATGAGAAGGGACATGCAATAAAATTAAAAAAGAAATTAAAAAAAATTTAAAAGAAGGGCAGCCCTGGTGGCTCAGCAGTTTAGCACCTGCCTTCAGCCCAGGGTGTGATCCTGGAGACCCTGGATCGAGTCCCACGTTGGGCTCCCTGCATGGAGCCTGCTTCTCCCTCTGCCTGTGTATCTGCCTCTGTGTGTGTGTGTGTGTCTCTCATGAACAAATAAAATTAAAAAAGAAATTTTTAAAAGGAAGGGACAAGCAAGCCAATGGCTAGACTTCATAAGAGAGGGTGGGTGCAGGTTCTAGGGGCCTGAGGAGGGCGGCAGGGCATGGAGGAACACAGGAGAGAAGTTCCCAGAGGTAGCGAACACCTGGATGAATGTGGAAGCACCCCGAGGTGTTTCCCGGGCCAAGAAAATGACGTGGCATCGTTTGTGAGCTAATGGGTAATGACATACAGCACTCAGCCCAGTGCTTGGCACATGCTCAGTGCCCAGTAAATGTCAGCTCTAATTACATGGGGCGTCCATCTGCTTTCACCACACAAAAAATAAAGGGCAGGCAAAAAGGAAATGAGGTAGGAAGCCCAGCACTGGAAGGCATGGTGAACAAAGAGACAAGAGATGTGGGTTCTACTGTCAATTTGGTACCAATCTCTTGATGAATGGCCTCAGGTAAATCCACTGATCCTTAGGCTTAAGATTCCCTTGTCAGTAAAATGAGGAGTCTGGACAAGTTAAAAGCATGACTAATGTTTAGTATAACCCTGACCTTCCACAGAAAGTACACAAAATAATTACCCTATCCTGCCCTGCCCTACTCAACCCTAACCACACCTAACCACACTTTAAGCCTTATATATAGAGACTGTTGCCTGGATTCAAATAGACTTTTTAGAGCTAATGGCTATGCTGCTGTTCTTTCCCTAGGGTCCCGCTATGGTTCTTTCTAGCTTGAATAGATAAAAGGCAGAGGAGTAGGACGGTTAGAACACTCCCAAATTACCTGGGTGTCATTCCTAGATTTATCACTTAATAGTGCTGTGACTTTGGCTAAACTCCTTAGCCTCCCTATGCCTAAGTGATCTGTAAAATAGGGATAATTATACCTAAGTCACATGGTTGTTGGAAGAATTGCATTATTTTGTACTGAAATACTTAGAATGGCATCTGGCACATAGTAAGGCCTAGATAAGTGTTTGCTATTTCATTCTACCGTTTGGAGGCGATGGTGATTAACATCGATTGTCACTGGCAGTTCTACACTGCCAAAAGACTAATTTTCAGAATCTATATGTAGTATACATATGTAAATAAATAAGTATATATGCACATGCATATATAAGTATATATGATTATGTCATTATAAAAACAGTCTATGGTAGTTTTAAAATCTATCTAAAAAGCCTTTGATATTCTTCCATTCAAAAGGCAGAACCTAATTCTCCTTCCCTTATCTGTGGGCTGTACTTAGTGACTCGCTTCTAATCACTAGAATATGGCACAATGTCAATATTTGAGTTCAAGCTTACAAATTAAAAGCTTTGTGGCTTCTTCCTTGTTCTCTCTTAGATCACCCCATCTGGGGGAAACCAACTGCCGTGTTGTGAGGATATTCAAACAGCCTACAAGCAAGTTCATGCAGCAGGGATCTGAGTCGTCCTGCCAACAGCCATATGAGTGCACCATCTTAGAACTAGACTTTCCAAGCCTAGTCAAGCCTTGAGATGACAGTAGCTCCAATCAGCATCTTGACTTTGGCCTCATCCCTAAGTCAGAACCACCAAGCTAAGGCACTTGCAAATACCTATCCCACAGAAACTGTGACAGAATTAATGCTTATTGTTTTAAGCCATTAATTTTGGGGGTTTAATTTGTAACACAGCAATTCATGACAAATACAGTATTATAAAGCTTTAGGTTCAAAAGTCAATAAGGTTTCACGACCACAGGTCTCTCCTTTTTATGTTTGTAGTTCTGGCTGTACCAAATATTTTGTCCATAGAAGTTGTTACCATATTAGTGTCTTCCAGACACCTCTGTAAGTAAAAATGGGAGTAAATGATCCCAGGGTCAAAGGATAGAAAGTGGAGGAATGAGCTAATGGTTATAAGGAACAAGCCAAACATGAAAGCAAAGCCCTAAGTAGTTTTACTCTCTAGAGCTAAGATGTGAAATACCATCAATGTTAACTTATGTTTACTTACATCTACCAAGAAATCAAAGACCCGGGCGTGCAGAGCCTTGGCAAGTGCATCCCTGGTGTAACAGGCCTGCTCCACATTGAGGGTCACATGGATAGACTCCGACTTGCCTCCCCACTTGCTATCCATCTGCCGGCTTGTGAGCTTCTCTTTCAACCGGTCCTGGTTTATTCCCAGAAGATATGCAGGAAAAGCCAAAACTATGAAAAACCAAATAAAACATGATTGTCTTTCAGAATCTAAGCAATTTATTTCATAAACACATGGAAGCACTTTTGTGTGTGTATGCACACATAAGACACACATACAAGACACCATTATTGGTCCCCAAAAACTTTTACTCTACTGAAGACTGCTAAGCAGCAGTCCCACACACATCCCGCCACTTTGTTTTTCTCAATTGTTCTATTACATGAGTCAATTCCTATGACTGAGACTTCCAATAATACAAATCAGTGATCCAAGAAGGATGGTGAACCAATCCCCCCTACTGAGATCACAATTAAATGCCTAAAATGGACATCTTTCCAAGCTTGCAGCAAGGTAGCCCGGAAGGAACTAAATCAAGAGACATTTCTTTGGCTCCAAAAAGTGTTTTCTTCCTTTCTGATATAGTGTTTTCATAGAATCATTTCCAAAGATGTTGAAGCACCTGGTACCACAGAACTAATAATCATATGCAATCTCGTATTTCTTCAATGCTTACCATGTGTAGAGTTACTAGAGAGGACAGCACACAAAATATTAAGAAATCTTGAAGACAACCTAGATGAGGCATGGATAGCTTATCAAATTAAGAAGCCTACTAAAAAGTTCAACAGGTGATACAGGAAGACAATAAAGTCCAGGAGGAATCTAGAACAGGAAGCTGTTATGGCTTGCTGGGGTAGTCGAGGAAGATGAGGAATTTGGATGGGGCCTTAAAGGATGAATAGGATTTGTACAGATGCAGAGGAAGACAGAAGAGGGGAGGACAATGGGGTATGCACAAGTATGGAGGCAGTGATGTAAGAGATATGGTCAAGATGCAGCAAATGGACTAGCATAGGCTTTAGCTGAAATGGTAGGAGATTACAAGGTTAGGGTGACTCTGACACTGGAGGTCCTTGAATAGTATGAGAAATTTGGGCTGAGGCAAAGGGGGCCTGAATGGTTTCTGGGGAGGTGTGATCCATAAGGTTTCTCTGGGAGAGGCATATGGAGTGAAATGGGGGGCATTTGTGCTATTCATGTCCCATCCTATGGATACGTAGTAACATAGTTTTGGTCTTCCAATAGAAAAGCTGAATAGATGGCTTAGTAACTTGTTTCAGGTCATGAGACTTGCCAAGAGGAGGGCCAGTGATATAAATGGATTTTCTTGATTTCATCTCCAAATACTCTAATGTGACTAAATGATACCATTCTGGGTCATGAAAGAATGCTCAGATCTTTTTGTACTATGAATGAAAGATTTTCATGGACACAAATCCAAACTCTAAACTTGGATTTGAGTCTTCTTTTTCTTACATAAAACTGTATCAAAAGTTTCTCATAAAAGGATTTTGTTAAAGACTTTATGATAATGCTTAAAAATCACAAGCCTCCCAATAAAGGATAATCTGAATTTCACAGATGGTGCTAGAATGAACGGGCTGACATTTCTCAGTATATACCTTCCAATGAGATTAAGTCAATGAATGCGTTTGAAGAAGTGTAATGCCAGAACAAGGTATCTATTTGCTATGCTAGCATTCTGCAGAAATGCTCTGACTAGTAGACGGGCTTCCTTTTACAAAGGGCACGTGAACAAGATCAAGTACACTCATTTGCCAATGGACAATTCCTTTAGTTTGGTTTTAATGTTAACACGTATGTTTAGGAATCTGGATGTGTCTTCCACTAAATTGAAAACCTTTGCACAAAACAAGGACATAAGATATCCATAAGCCACAGTAGACACGTGCACGGTTATTGGGAAAACCAAGAGACATTTACCAAAGTATCTAACATATAAAGTGGCCTTTACTAACGGGAAGCTATAATGTTGGTTATCATCACACCACTAGGCAGTTAGACACATATATGTCTCACTTGATACAGTGGATATTATTACCAATGGTTTGTAGTAAATTCACAGGGCCCCTCACTGTTCATGGTAACTACACAGTCCATACCTTGATACAATGAATAATTAGCCTCCATTTGTCGGTTTTGTAAATATGGGCTTCTCCCAAGCCCCTAATCGTGCTAAAATAGGGACACAGTTAAAATATTTCGTAAAAATGTTTATGCCATTATCTTTATGATCGTAACTAAAGAAATACAACACTAAGCCCCTGGGTCATTATCTAAAACTGAAAAAGAAATATACTAACTTCCAAGTCCCACTGCTTCTGTAGAAGGCAGGAGTGAAGGACCGTAGGCACCTGGAAAACGAGGCATGGAATCTGGCCAAGAATCAGAGCCACAAGCTTAGGGAAACCATTAAGAAGTTTAAAGAGGAAATCTAGGACTTGCTTAGATTTCCATGTTTTTGGAAATCCATGCCATGTTTTTCAAGTACAAGCTTTTACGGCCCTATATTTTCACCAGTGGCTGCCCTGGTGCTGAAATGATAGGGCTTCTCATATTGACTTCCTGCAGGCTGTGAATTTCCATGAAGGTGTGTGCAGGTGTGGCTGCAGAAGAACCTCAGTACAGAAGTACAGGGTTGTGGGGGAGTGATGGGGCTGGGGGGAGGAGGCTTGGCTTAATTTCAAAATGCTGATGTGACTGCTGTAGTTAGAGTTACATAGAACATAAAAGAACCTGCTAGAAAGTAATGTTTCAACACATTTTGATAATGAGAACAGATTTCTCTTATTGCATTTAAGTGTAAAGCAAAGTTGGACTAATTTTTCGGTTGACATCTGAAGTACAGAGAAGATAAGATAAAAAGATGTAGCAAAAACAAAATACTGTTTTATAAATATAAAATAAGTGGCAAGGTAATGTGGGCTGTCTTTGGTGTTGAGGTTCCATGCACTCTAATCCATCAGTAACACCGCAAAAAAGATGGCCATTGTCACTTGTATTTCCTATTGCTTTTCATGCATTTTTTTCCCCTTCAACAAAATTCATAGGCTAATGTCTTTTGAGCAAGACTTGTTTCCAAAAGTATGTCATCTTACTGCAGTGATTATGATGGATACCTATGTGCCTAAGTTGAGATTTGTTTGACTGCTCAGCAATGTAAAGCTTTGGCTTAGAAAACCCTAACAGCTCCATTAGTCTAAGGTCAGGTCAACAACAAAACCTGTTGTCACGGATGTCTGTTTTGCTTTGTTAGGTCAGCTGTGCCGGGAATCTTTTTTTTTTTTTTTTTTTTAAAGATTTATTTATTTATTCATGATAGACATAGAGAGAAAGAGGCAGAGACACAGGAGGAGGGAGAAGCAGGCTCCATGCACCGGGAGCCTGACGTGGGATTCGATCCCAGGTCTCCAGGATCGCGCCCTGGGCCAAAGGCAGGCGCCAAACCGCTGTGCCACCCAGGGATCCCTGTGCCGGGAATCTTATCGTCTTTTTCTACAATAGCTTGAGAAAGTCTGCTTTCTTCTGTTATAAAAACATGGGCTAACACTTGCCTCTAAAAATTTATTCCACGGGATATACTCAAACACGAGAAAGATGATATAAAGTAGGTTATTCATTTTAGTGTGTTCATTCATTCAGTATTGTACTAGCAGAAGTTCCACTCTGATATCCACCAACAGATGATTGGTTCAATAAAAGTACACATAGCCAAGCAGTGGAATACTAAGTAGCTAAAAAAGGATGAAGCTCTTAATGAGTAGAATAATCTTCAAGACATAATGTTAAGAGGAAAAGCAACTGTAGAACATTATGTTCTATGCTCCCATTAATGCATAAAAGTGAGAAAAAAAAATGGACAAGCGTCATTGCTCTGGAACACATATCCCCTGAAACGGATACAAGAGACTGGAAACTTTGGTGCCTTCTGGGGAAGGGAACAAGATGACGAGCAAAGGGGTAGATGGGAAACTCTTCTAAGGGGTAATGACTCATTTTAATATATACCAACTGAGGAGGAAACAAATTATCAGAAGGAGGGCCCAATTCTTTGTTAGATCTCTTTGCTCAAGCACAGCCTCTCCTAATCTCCATCACTCTACCATGTCCACATCAGGGCATTTAAAGGGAGTTGCCAATCCTGGGCCTCACCCAATTGGCTGAGGAGGCTACTTCCTCCGGACATCAATGTGCAATGAACCACTGCTTGGCTCAAGTATACGGGGGAATGCTTGCTGTGTCAGACTTGTTTTGTCCTCCAGCATAAAGAGGGGATAAAAGATTGTACTATCCAAAAAGACAAGCGAAATTCATTCTGCTTCCACCAAGCAACCCACAGTGTCAATGTTAAAAGGACAAGTGTTAATGACCCTCCTGGATACTTACGTGCATTTGTTAAATGTGAAGGAAAATGTACATAAGTCTGGAAACATAGTTATTATTAGGTCCTGTTCCTAGACTTCATGCACTCCACATATATTTATTGTTTTCCACCCCACTCACTTCCCTGGTCAACATAATTCATCTTTCTCTTTATCAGATAGACATCAGAAGTTAGCAGAACTTCCCTCTTTTATCACAAAAGAAAACAAAAATATAATTAAAAAAAAGAACCTTATTTGGAATGGAAATAGCCTCCCTGCATTGTCAGCAATGAGTGGGATACTATTTATTACTAAGCATCTAAATTTATCATTCTGGAAGAATGCTGAGAAAGGAAGAAATGTCTTCCTGGGTGGTTAAAGGCTGTGTGGGTTCTGAGAGCAGCCCGGAAAGCCATCTGATGCCTCAGATTGCAGCTCGCACAACCAATAACGCGTCTCTGCAGGAATGACTGGTATCTTCCTTAAGAGTACACGTGATCAGTCTTTAGGCTCTGACTACTACAGAGGTGATCAAAAAAGGTGATCACCAGATCACCAGCAATTTCAACACAATAGCCAATGCCCATTGTTTGTTTTCAGAATCCAATCTAAGGCAACCCATAGGCAGGCTCAATCTGTGAGCCTTCCATATTGACATAAATCCAATCAGCTGCTCTTCAGGACCTTTAGGTGAATATAGACCCTAAATGTCAGGTACAGAGAAGATTTTTATTAGGAGACAAATCTTTGGAGTTATTTAGCTACTACTCTCATCTTCATTCAAGTGTCACTTTATTTTTATACCAAGGTGTGAAATTTTGCCAGATTCCCCCAAGGTTGATGGTAAACTGAAACTCAATCTCATGAATGGCCTACTGGTGTGGGCTGTGGTGAGGAGGGCAGGTGCACAGGAGAAGCCCAGCAGGACACGGGACTCCTCATATCTTCCCCAAATCACTAGCTGAGACCCTAGCAAAGGACATCAGCGGGTTATACTTGGGATGGAGCTAACCGATCGTTCACCCCCACTCAACCGCTATGTGCCAGAGTTACTCACACTCCTCACTCTCCACAGCTGCGTAATTGCCAACTTCTTTGAAGCTGATGTTCCCCAGGTGGAGGATGCCTGCCACTATCTGCAGCACCAGCGTCTGCTCCTCCGCGAAGATCCCAATCACATTCATCGCGTGCTGGGAGAGAAAAGACAGATCATCTGGGTGAGCTGGTCACCAGCTTCCTAAGCACGTCATAAAGAAACCAAAGCTTGGATTGAGTTGTCAATCCCCAAAGCAGTCACATGGGGCTTAGCCGACAGTGGCGGCTGGAAGGACACTGTCACTGCCCAATGCACCCATCCATTCCTCTCAAGTCTCAGAGGCACGCTGGAAAGGCAGTTCTGTCTTTAGTTCCTCTATGTGATCCCCCCAGCTGGAGACCTCCATGAGCAAAGATATACAGAGGGAGCAGCAGCTGTAGCACAGTCAACAACCTGTTCTTGTGCCCTGGGGTATCCTTACTGTCACCTCCCTCCCTCCAACGGCACTGATGCCCCTTTTCTAGTTATTCCAGGGAGCCTTTGGAGATCTTTCGCCTCATCTGGAGGGCGAAAATAGATTGTACTTGCGAAAAGGATCTTGCTTAAAAATCTCCAGCAAATCCAATAGAAGCGTCAATAGAAAAGTCTTGTTTCTAAGGTCTGTGAAATTCAGTAAAAATTTCACATTTTGAAATGCCAAGACTTATTTATCTGAATCCTACGAGAACCATATGCTAGGACTAATGTAGGCCCCTTGATGCTGTCTTCACTCCTGCACCCAGGATGGAGTCTGCCTGAGTAGCCTGCTCCCCTCAAGCAGGAGGTCAGCTCCCCTCAAGTTGCATCCTGACCTGCCCTGTCAGGGTCCCTGCCTCGCACCTGCATCTGGGCTGAAGGATGGGCCCGGCTGCCTCCAAAAGCAGAGGTGATGCAGTTCTTTGAAGCTAAATGGGTACACAGCCCAGCTCCAGAAAGTTCTAGACTGACTTCCTAAGTCGTTTCCCTGAAGATGTGACCCTCCAATCATGTACTTGGGTTGACCCTTTGTACCATAACACACACACAGAGTGAGGGCACGGGGTAGAGGGTCGCCCTCTGCTCATTTAGTGTGGAGGTGAAGGAAAAGCACACGGAGGTGTTGGAAAAGATCAGATGGGTAGTCTCGGCTTCATCTGTCTGGGGAAAATGCTGAGCAATTATATAAGCTATAGGTAAATAGGGATGGTAAATGGATTACCTACAATAATGTTCACCGGTCAATTGGAGAGCCTGCGGGATGTGGGTGGGGGGATGAGGAATTCACTTTTTTACCCATTTCAACTCATTCAGTGGTCCCCAGGCAGCTGGCCCAGGGCTATTGCAGAGTGCTTATGCATGTTTTTAAGGAAATGAAGTGCTTACAGCAGAACGCGGTGGAAATTGCACGCTTCTCTTTGCTTTTACCCCTCCCTGCCCTTTCTACCACAGGCAACGCCAGGTCTGCTGAGCCCACCCTGCCTGGTCATGGGCCAGCACTTACCAGTGTTTCCTGAAACTCCCGCCTATCGTCAATGTCATCCACCTTGTAGGACCCAGAGAGGCTCAGGTAGTAATAATAGTCCATGCTGGTGATGCCTAGGCTGTGCTTCTGCTCTGCGGAGGCGCCCTCGATGAGCTGGAGCAAAAGGAAGCAGGGTGTGTGTGGTGTGGCCCACAGAGCAGAGGCACCACTCCCGGGCCCAGGTGATGAGCATGTTCTGACCCTGACTTCTAAAATGATGGGTGGTCCTCGACTCCAAAATATGGGCTTCAGGACAGCTGCCCCAGGTCACCTCCACAAATTCTAGTCCTTAATGTTGGTATGACCTACAAAAGCTGAGAATATCCCCTCTGTCCAGTAATGAGAATCGCAGTGCTGTGTTGGTGAGATCCCTCCGAAGAGTGGAAAATAAGCCAGATTATAATTACTTCATTTCTGCTCAGCTTGCTTCTGGCTTTACAAAGTGCAGCTGCCCCTCCATGCTTCTCCCTCTGGATGCATACGGAACAGCAGCCCCAGGGCCCCCTGCTCTGGCATTCTGAGACCTCCTAACCAATGGACTATCACTGGCTTTCTGTTCTAGCTCTGATATTTGCCTTTGAGTAAGACCTTCTTACAAGGGCTCTCACCAGTGGTGTGCTAGAAAAATTTTCAACAATCAATTCTTGGGAACAAAAATGGATTTGTAGTGTTTGCTGACTGCCATGGTGTAAATACTCCTACCACGACTGATTTCAAACTACCAAGAAAATACCACTGAAGGAGGAAGTGGGAAGGGATGCACGCAGCCCATGCAAGCCAGCTCTAGCAACCTGAGGGATTTAGGAAAAGAGAGGGCCTAGCCACACTTCTCCATCTCCGTCAAGTTCCTCATGGCATCTCAGCTCCACACCCCTCAAGGAGGGAACATCATCGCCATTACAGAGAAGTTCTAGGTCACCCATGACAACAGGGTCCCTTAGCTTTCTTCCACCTCCTCAAAATATCTTTATGCCTTCCTATTTTTCCCCTCTTGTTTTTCCTCCCCATCCACATCACACAACCCCTCATTTGCATCTTCAACCCCCCCTGTCTCCACCTTCTCAACCCTCTTCTGCCTACAGACACATGCTGCTCTTGGTTGTAAGCTTTTCCTTGACTGTGAACTTCTTCAAGCCACAGAATAAACTTCTTCATCATGTGCTAGCCACCTGGAAGAATGATTTGCCATCCTCTGAGATAGCTACCTAATTGAAAAGACTATGTATGAGCTCCTGACAGTTTAACTTCCTTCTAATCCAATGATCTTCAAACTATAACAAAGTAAAACTAACATAAAAAACAGCTGCAGGCCTTTCTTCAAAAAAAAAAAAAAAAAAAAATCTGACATGGATCACCAATATAAAATGCTAATACATAAACTCATATATAAAGAAATAGTTTTGGTATCATTATATTTCTTAAATACTTAAAAACATTAAAAAAAAAGTAGTCGAATTTGAAGATTCCTGAAGCCTCGGAACACAATCAAAAAAGCAACCCTGCACACTGCTCCAGCCCCCTTCTGTGGCTTCTGGACATCCAAATCAGAATTTCCTGACCAGGGATTAAAGATCCTTAGCCTATCTCTAGTCTTTCCTCCAACAGCTCCCCTTCAGGAGACTTCCGCCCTTGCCAACAGGTCCAGGCCTGACTGCCACCTCCACAGCATTGTTCGGGCCACCTGACTCACCAGAGCAGCCTTCCCCATCATGTTCCTCTGTGGACCCTGGGTAACTCTCCTTACTGTCCCGGCCATCCCTCCCCATGTGAATTCCTGCTGGCAAAGAATCGAACATTCCTACATTTGTTTATTACTTTTGTTGTATTATTATTACTTTTTAATATGATTATTTATTTGTAATATTGCTATATATTAATACTGCTATATTATGATTATTTTTGTTTTTTTGTTTTTTTATACATATATATATTTTATATTTTTGGGTTTTTTTGTTTTGTTTTTAATTTTTTATTTATTTATGATAGGCACACAGTGAGAGAGAGAGGCAGAGACACAGGCAGAGGGAGAAGCAGGCTCCATGCACCGGGAGCCCGACGTGGGATTCGATCCCGGGTCTCCAGGATCGCGCCCTGGGCCAAAGGCAGGCGCCAAACCGCTGCACCACCCAGGGATCCCTTGTTTTTTAACACTTTCTTGATTATTTAATTTTTGGGAAGTGTTTGCCTTCTGTCCCCAAAACCTTACTCTCCTTGCAGGTAGGGACATCCTCCCAATTTTTTGCACATTGACTTATACATACTACAGTAATGAATACTCCTTGATTTGGCAGACTAGATTGTCTAAACCTGAGAGCTGAAAGGTTAAGAAAAAAAAAATCTTTTTTTTTTTTTTTAATGTGGAGAAGGAATAAGGAAATAGAAAAGAAAAAAACATAAAGGAAAACCTGGTAAAATATGTGAAAACTCCGCTCTCCGGGGTTCCTCATCACCACCCTGGATTTTTCCAGAAGGAAGTTGGAGATCTTTCCACCATCTGGTTCCCCACCTGGACTGAACTGGATTTCAAAGTATTTTCCCTGCAAGAAAGTTAGGGATTTCCTTCAATGGTTGGTGAACAGAAACATGATGTTCCAAACAGGCTTTGAATACAGTATATAATTCAAGGAAATTCATTAATGAAAGATACATTCTGAATTATTCCCAGTTCTGATCAAGACTTCCTTACTTCTTCCTATCACACAATAACCAGGGCTTTTGTCCAGTCACACGATTCTGTATTGAGAGAGAGAATCTATCCTTCCAGCCCAACTAAATAAGGCTATGCTGTATTCCTTGCCCATTTCCCCTCAAGTGGGTGCTTGCCTGCTAAGCCGGAAGCTGTAAAGAATGGGATAGAAAATCTCAAGGTTCCCTTGATCTAACAAGAGAGAACTCTCTCAGCTTCTCTCAGGGAGAGCAAATTCCCCCCTCTGCTAGACTTATCTTGATGGCTTTGAGCAAAAGGAATGCCTTTTACCTCTGGATCATGTAGCATTCTTCTATAAAATAAAAACACTTGATTATAAACAATGTTCTTTCCAGCTATTGTGGGTGTGGAGATTTTTGTTACTGTTGTTAATTATTTCCTTTTAAATTACTGCTAAGAGGGAACAAAGGAGAATAAAGCCCTGGAATTCAGCTGGAAAGGTGTCCAGATCATAAGGAAATGCTATTATTTTTCTTGCTAGAATCTGGTTGCTCTCCCATCCTCGGAAAGGGCCAGGCGAGAGTAAATGTAACTGAAGGAAAAGATGAGACAGTGGGTGTTAGGGAGTGGTATGGCCTAAGGTCACACTGGAGAGCATGCCCAGCCTAACTGCATTTCTTTTTTTTCTTTTTTTTTTTTCTTTTTTTTTTTTCTTTTAAAACATTAAATCTTTTTAAAATGTGTACGCTGATGAAATCCACCCATTTCAGGGCCGGCTCCTGCCAGGCCGCAAGTCTGGGACTAGAACCATAAACTCATTAAGGACAAGAAAAGCACATTTTGTGTTTTTCCTGCTGCCTACAGGATCCACTACCTACTGTGTTCCTGCTAAGTCTGTTGCAGATTCCAAGTATCAGAAAGGCTACAAAAGAAGGCTGCTCTCTACCATTTTCTGATGACTCCTCCTCTGTTCCCTCTAAAAAACACAAAAGCAAACAACACATAGAGGCACCAGACAGAGAGAAGGACCACAAACCACTGCTCTCCCAAATTACAGTGGTTCCTGAGAAACGACTGCTGAACAAGAGTCCCCATGCTTCCTATTATTATAACTATTCCTTCACCATCTTTTCCCTTTGGTACATTTTGGAGGGATTAAACCAGTGTCTGTCCACATACATCTCTTAATCATTCCCCATCAATTTGGGGGTGAGAATAAAACCAAACTGGACATAAATCCAGGAAGGGCAGATGCAGTAAATGGCAAACTCTTCATGCCCTTCTAGAAGTGGTTCAATACTTCGGCCACCATGTTGCAAAAACCTGGGGAGACTGAGAAATGCTGGTGCCCAGGGCCACCCCAGAAAAGTAAACCCATCTCTAGGGACTGGCACACAGACTCGAGCACTTCTAAAAAGCCTGGGTGATTTTTATATGTGGCCAAGGTGGAGAGCCACGGTTTCAATGAACAGAAGTGCTAATACACAATTCACATTTGTGATATGAAAGGTAAAACCCCTAACAAGAGACCAAAAGTTTAGTTTTGTAGAGCAGCCTGGGGGAAAAGAGGAACTTGTATAAAGAAAGGAAGTCATGTTTTCATAACTAAATGGAAAGCAACGTTGATTCTTGGTAATGTTTTATTTCTTAAAGCTAGATGCTAGCTACACTGGTGTTCATTGTATTATGTAAATGTATTATATATATTGTTCATGTATTGTAAAAATAGTGTTTGAAATATTTCATAATATATTTCTTAAAATTTGACAAGACTTGTAAGTGGAAATATGTGAGTTCTTATGATTCATACCGCATGTCCATTTTTTTAAGGTTTTATTTCTATGTAATCTCTATACCTAACATGGGGTTTGAACTCATAACCCTGAGATCAAGAGTTGCATGTTCTACAGACCAAAGCTACCAGGTGCCCCTGCATGTCCATTTTAAAAAAAGAAATTACCTATATTCCCACCCTGATACCTCTTGTATTGCCCCCTACTAAATAATGCCAGTTAATAGTATATTCAAACTTTGATTTTGAGACACCTTAGTTAAGTTTTATATAGTGTACCTTTTAAAATAAAAATGAGACTATATTGTATTGTTCTATAACCTGTTTTTTAAATTTAACAATATACTATGGATATCTTTTTTTTAAAGTCATTATTAACAGGGAACTTAGATATAACACCTTAAAAGTACTCTTGGGCCAAAGAAAATGAACATTAAAAAAAAAAATTTTTTTTTTTTTAAAGTAGACCCCGTGCTGGGCATGGAGCCTAACATGGAGCTTGAACTCACAATCCTGAGATTGAGACCTGAGCTGAGATCAAGAGTCGGACATTTAACTGACTGAATCATCCAGGTGTCTCTGAACATTTTAGATGTCGATAAAAATTGCCAAATTGCTTTCTTGGGGGAATGTGTTAGGCTTCAACCAATAGCATTTTTTTCTCTGGTATTATCAATATCCTTAATGTTTGCTCTGAGAGACAGAAAATGATATATGGTTTTAATTTACATTTTTCTCATTATTAATGGAAATATCTTTGGATGCCCCATCAGACATAATTCTGTGTGTGTGTGTGTGTGTGTGTGTGTGTATGCACACACAAGCTCACACACAAATTACCCATCCATACTCCTTCTCATCTTTCCTTCAGGATTATACCAAATTTTATAATCAGAAAAATAATAAATACTGAGCATCTTTGTTTTGTTTTACAAACAACGACTGATGTATCCTCCTTTTCCAAGGAAAAAGAATAATTTATACTGGAAAAACCGAAATACTGATTTAATTATTCTTTTGCTCCCTTAGAAAGGCAAAGAGGAGGGGATGGGTAGCTAGAGAGTTAAATTTGGTCAAGTGCATTTTTACAGGGCAGGCTGCGACAATTAGGGAAAAAAGGTCAAGTGGAAAATTCACTCACATTTTCTTTTGTATTTCATTACCTAGAAACTTCTTCAAGATAACACAACCCAGGCATTGAGCAGAAAAATATGAGTGGTGAACTAATGAGTAAATAGAATAGTATTGAACATCAAGGAAAATGAGGGCAATAAGGACAGATTATAACTCACCAGGGAATCTAACAATCACTGCATGAGAACCTAGTAAGAATTCTCTTGGAAATAGAAGCTTCCTTCCAAAATAGAAGGGTGAAAAAGAAATTGTTTTTCTCCAAAATTCCCACTATTTATTTTAAAATGGTCCGGAATCAGCCTCACAGATGGCTCCCTGAATGCTTTACTGCCAGACATAATCTATGGTTGAGATAAGATATAAAATCTACATAAATCAAAGCTACTGGCCAAATACTCATTTCTTTGTAAATGTGGCTTTTTGTCAAGGGGAATATATTCACATGCATCCTTGCCAGCTTTCCAATTCACCCCCTCAGGAGACACTCAGGCAGAAAAATGTCTAAATGGGCATTTGTGACAATGCATTTGGCTGACATCTTCATTGCCTCGGGTAAGTGGACCAGTTAAGAGGCCATCTGACAGGCCATCCAGTTGCCTTGGGATGTTATTAGGTTACATGAATATATCTAAAACAAATACACAAAGCTCTGAGGGGTGGGTAGACAATTGGCTCACTCTGGCTGACAGTGAGGAGGAAGGTTCTCTCCAATGTATGGGATCGAAGTATCTGCTCCTTCCATGTCCGTGGCCCAAGTTCCATGAAACGGAAGCAAGGCAAGAAGACCAGCAAATCGAGTTGACTCATTTATTTGTCTGGGAAAGGAGGTCTTTCCCCCAGGGCACAACGCAGACTCCTCCAGGACAAAAGCTGACACTTTCATCGATTTTTATTTTCTCTTGTAAGGCAACTCAAGTTGTGAACTGTTTTCAAAAATTATCTTATATCCCAAGGCTCAAAAATAACTTCAGTGAAAGGGCAAATTGAAGCCTGACAGCAAACTGCTATTGAAAATGAAGAAAAGATTGAAATGGCAGCCTCCTGATGATAGGTAAAAAGCTCACATTTCCTTGGGGATACCATACTTAACCCAGGAAAATTAACATCATTTCAGGTGACGGTCTGTGAAATGGGGAAGAGACTTACAAATCGGCTAGAGTTGTTGTTCCGGACGGTCTTGGCGTTCCCAAAGGCCTCCAGCAGCGGGTTGGACTGCAGGATGATGTCCTTGACGTGCTGTCACAGCAAACAGGCCAGAGGTTAGGACAGTGCAAGCATCAACCACCAACCATGAAGCCAAACTTTCCCTAAGGACCTGGTTTCTGAAGGCAAGGTCTCAAATCTACATGGTCCTGGGGTTTCTGCAAGATTTATGCTTTTCTCCCAATAGACCTAGACTGCTTGTGTGTTCATGCCTTCCAGCTCCTCTGACTTGATGCATCATGCCCTGGAGCCAGGGTACCAGCAAAACAGGAGCTATATATGTTCCAGGACTGGGTGTCCAAGTTGGATGGTGTAGCTGTACCTCGCAGTCACAGGCATGCCAGGAGTCACAGCAGGAAGGAAGGATTTGAGGTAGGAAGGAGCATCTCATTGCCACATTGATCAGTTTTTACCAATCATCCCCACCCCTTTTTTTACCCAACTTCTCCACACCTGCCCTCTTCATTGCAAGGGAGAGAGAACTTCAGGGAAATTAAGTAGTTTTTCCTCCCTGACAAGGCTGTGGGCACATAGTCTTGTGTTTCCCAAACTTTCATGTTTGTGAATCACCAAGGGATCTTGCTTAAATGTAGATACAGATTCAGGAGGTCTGAGGCCGGGTCTGAGAGTCTGCATTCCTAATCAGCTCCCTGGTGCTACTGGTTTTGCCAGCGTAGAGCCACATTTTGAGCAGCAAGGGCCAACACAGGATTGTATGGAACAATTCCTGGCCTACTAGGGAGGAAGAATTTGGTTTTCAAACAGCCCACTTCAGTGCCAGACTGAAAGTGTGCAAAACACTCTATGGGCAAGACAGCTCAACAGATAGGAGTTGATGTTGGAGAGGTCTTTCAACAAGTGAGTCATTCCCTGTAGTTCTAATTATTCACATGCTATGGTTAAACATGTTCCAGAAATAACAAGTCTTTGGTTTGTGCTCTTCAGCTACCGACTAATTTCAAGCCAAGAGCTCTGTATCATTGTCCTCATAGAAAAACAGGAAGAGAAAAGTCAACAATAAACGTCTGCAGTCTGGCCACTAGGTCGTGGTCTGTAGCAAACAGGACCAGGTTAAGGCACTAACTACTTATTAACTATGTAACAGCCAAAGAGTTCCTTCGGCACCCTCCTGAACATTCAGAAGAGGAATGAGAACAGGAATTTCACTAACTGGGACAATAGCACCAAAGGCAAATTCTGGGTGGTCCCTCCATGGGGTCAAGTTCAAAGCTTAGAAATGGCTTCCAAGCTGCCTACCATCCTTCAAAAACTCATGGATTTATACAAACATGGTTTGCTTTGTAAAATTAATTTTGACTTTGTGGCTCTTCATCAATCCTTTATATCTGTTGTATGACACCATTTATCAACACTCAGCTTCTCAGAGGGGAAGAACAAAAGAAAGGCTCTTCTTGTCTCTTCCCTTCTTTAATTACTGACTGTTAAGCTGAGAATCCTTATGCATGTATCCATTGCCTGTCCATCCATCCATCAACTATCAAGATGTCCAACAGAATTTTGTGGCACATGATCAGCATTTGGGGAAAGGATAAAAAACAAATTAAGGCAAAGGTGCAGCCCACCCATAAAACAGTATTCTGAATTTGTCTTCATGTCAATCTTCTAGGGATAGGGCAGGATCACATGAATAGAGTCAATCGAGTGGCACCACACCAACCTAAGTTCTTAAATCATCCCCACTGTCCAATACCAAAGCCATGAGCCACATGTTGCCTTGAGTTTCAAGAAGGCTAGTCCCAATTGAGATGTACTATTAAGTGTAGATTACACACTGGGTTTCGAAGACTTAATATCAAAAAAAGAATGTAAAATATCTCATTAGCTTTTTGATATTCATAACATGCTGAAATAATCATGTCTGGGATATGTTGAGTTAAATGTATTTTTAAAATTAATTTCACCTGCTTCTTTTCACCTTTTTAAAAATGTAGCCACTTGAAAATGTTAAATTATGTATGTGACTAATGCCGTCTTTCCACTGGACAGTGCTACTCGAGATCTTCCTTTCATTCAGTGAAAGAGACCATTCTCAGACCCTTTCACTGTGAAAAGAGTTCTGGATGCTGCCTGAAGTCTTCTGACCCATCAGGACATAACAGAACACCACTTAATTAGCAGCCAGAACATGGTGAAGAGAATTTGGATGTATCTTTTTAAAGTCAACACATGGCTTGCAGTAGAGACATCACTTATTCAATGATTTGGATTAAAAAATTCATATTTATGGTGAAATCTACCTGAGAGCATGAGTTCCAGTAAGAAACTGTTCCCAGCAGTCTGTGCCAGAAATGAGCCCTATGTGTTTGGGTGGCCCCCTATGGACCCTTGCCCACCTTCGCCATCATCCATTGCTCTTCAGGAGGGGGCTTCCCCCATTTCTGCTGATGCCAATTCTGCTACCACGACAGGTAAAACTAAAGACAGATGAAGCTGTAGCTACCATTCTCCATGCTGCACTCTCAAAGTGCTGCTTCTTGGCCCATATACTTTTCCCCCTTTTCATCTCTCCTGTGTCCTCATTTCTCTGGATGTTCCTGCTTTCCTAATGTTACCTTCGAATGTTTCCTTCTTCTTTATCTCCCCTACTCCTCCCCGACTCTATTTTAAGATTTTTGTAAATGTCTTAAATTGGAAATGCAGTCACATAGGTCAAAAGAGAAAAGTTTCGGGCAGCCTGGGAGGCTCAGCGGTTTAGTGCCGCCTTCAGCCCAGGGCATGATCCTGGAGACCCGGGATCGAGTCCCCACATTGGGCTCCCTGCATGGAGACTGCTTCTCCCTCTGCCTGTGTCTCTGCCTCTCTCTCTCTCTCTCTCTGTGTCTCTCATGAATAAATAAATAAAATATTTAAAAATATATATAAAAGTTTCAAAAGGTTATAGAGGAAAATGTACCCTTCCCCTTAGTCTCCCAGTTTCCACCCCTGAAGAACCCATCATCAGTTTCTTATAAATCCTTCCAGAGGTATGTTATACCTACCCAAACAAACACGGATATACCTTCTCTTATTCTCCTCAAATGGCAACACATTATGCACAATGTTCTGAACCTTGCTTTTTTGCAATTCATCATTATCTTGGAGATCATTCTCAAAAATGAAGCTTCATTTTTACAGCTAATATGCTATTCTATTATGAACCATAATTGTATCATCAATCTCTGATGAACATTCAAGTGGTTTCCGGTCTTTTACGTTTCTAAAGAATGCCATATTAGATAACTGTTTCATTTTGCATACATTTCAGCACATCTAAAGGATACATTCTCTTAAGCAGAATTGATGAATCAAAAGGCACATCTACATCACAGAGTTGATAAATTCTGCTGAAGTGTCCTCCATAAAAGTATACTGATTCATGCTCCTACTAGTAATGTATGAGAGGAGCTATGTTCCTATGTTTTTACCAACAGAGTGTTTGAAACACTACAAAATTTTTGCCATTCTGACAGTTAAGAAATACTTTTTTGGTGAGGTTTTAATTTGCATCACCCTTATTATCATGAGGGTGAGCATATTTTCATGTTTTATAAGTTGTCCCTC
Source organism: Canis aureus (assembly GCF_053574225.1). Taxonomy (NCBI): domain Eukaryota; kingdom Metazoa; phylum Chordata; class Mammalia; order Carnivora; family Canidae; genus Canis; species Canis aureus. Next base: position 28,928,991 of record NC_135642.1, read on the forward strand.
ATACCCTTTATTTATTTCCTTTTCAGATTATTGATCTTTTTTATTGATTTGTAGGAGCTCATTATATACTTGGTATCTCCATCTCATGCTATTTCTCTGCATATTTCAAGCTTCTCAGTTATAGAACCAATGTCTTTTCTGTGGAAAAAAATTCTTTTTTTAGAACAGCAAATGGAGGTTTTTATCTCTCACATAATACAGAGCCTCAAAATGGGCCGTATCACTAACTCACCTGGACTTTGGGACCCCCTCCAGATACTCTAGAGATGTAACTCATGATGTATTTGGCAGCCACTGTCTTTCCAGCACCACTTTCACCACTAAGAAAAGAAAGACAAAAATACCCACCCATGAAGTGGATTACAACCAGTTCCCTCCCCCTGACAAGACAAACATACAAACAAACAAACAAAAACCAAAAAGAAAGTTAGCAGAAAGGAATTCAGCAATAAATGCAAAACACCAGTTGAGAAAGACAAATCATGGCAAGATGAGGTCACCTCCTGGACTTGTATGAGCAATGTCAACATGGGTTGTGGACCAAGGTCTTGGTCACGATAATGTCCAGAATAGACAATTAGTCATTCTAAATGCCCAATAATAGAGAACAGGATTAGGAACATTATGGGATAGCAGAAGGATGGAATATTATACAGAAATGACAACTGATGGGAAGATTATAAACTCAGGGGAAAAGCATATGAAATAATGTTAGGTGAAATAAACCAGATAAAATTATATATGAAAATATGGTTATAAAACGTAAAGAAAAAATACATTAAACAAACAAACAAACAAACAGACTAGAACTACCACAAAATACTAGCAGAGGTTCTGGTGAAGACAAAAATAACATGGAAGACTCCTTTCGGGTCATTATTTCCCAAACTTTAAGTAATGCATATATTACTCCTGTAATTTAAAAAAAAAAAAAAAAGGAAAACGTAGGCACTCTCAGGTTTCAAACTGTGTGCCTTGAACTGATGCAAGCAACTTTATTTTAGAAGTTCTAAAATTAAATGATGAGGCAATATTAATCACATCCTGCATAACAAAGACTACCTTCCGTTTTAATGGCCTTACTACATGGGGAAACCCTTTTGTTAACAGTGTATAGTCTGCTCTTCAAAATACCCATTCTTCCTTCAAAATCCCCTTGAATTGATGATGACCTCAACTCACAACATGCCTAAGTCAGTCAGATTTCTCAGCTCTCTATTGGTTGCCTTTGTCATTCAACAAAATAGGAAGCGTCTGCATAGGGTACATCCAGGCCAGATGACCTCTTACCTTCAAAAGGAAACTGAAATAAATTTGGAAATAATTTGATATTTTGAAACAAAACAAATACAAAAAGGAATGATGTAGCCATCAGAACAAAACTCAGAACTCGGTTGGATTTCCTTGACGTAATACATGTTTAATTAGGGAGATTAGAGGGAAGACTAAAGGAATGACCCTCTTTGCAACTGACTCATTCACCATCCCTGTACTCAGAGCTCCCCACTTCCAGCTCACATAACTAGGGAAACTAAACTGAAATTCCATAAGATGCGGTGGCAAGAAGAAAATCAGCAAGTCTGGGATGAAATATCACACTATTTTTAGAGGACATGATTACTGGCAGGAACAAGCTGGTATAGTAAATATTTCAGCTCCATGAGGAAATGATCTGTTTAAATAGTCCAGGTAATCAAATGATTTATATACAAGATCCAAGGTCAAAACATGCACTCTTGCTCATTTGAAGCACAGGTTTTGTCAACAAATGAAAGTCCATTTTATGTTGCAAATAATGTGAACATTCAAGAATATTGTAAAGTCTAAAAGTGCAAAGGTACAACCAACCACCCAATCTAAATCACAAGGACCTTTAAAGTAATTAGAAAACTATGTGGCAACATTCATAAAGACTGCGGCTAAGGCTAATGGCAACATAAGCAGAAGACAATATACCTATAATGTGATCACAACTATGTAAAAATAATGTATGGACAAGAATAGAAGTGGAACAAAGAAAAATATTTTTTGACTTGGGGTGCCTGGGTCGCTAAGTCAGTTGAGTATCTAATTCTTGACTTTGGCTCAGGTCATGATCTCGGGTCATGGGATCGATCCCCGCATTGGGCTGCATGCTGATCATGAGTCTGCTTGAGATTCTCTGTCTCCCTCTTCCCCTCCACCCATGCTTGTGCATGTGCTCTCTCTCACAAATAAAAAAATAAATAAATATTTTTTAAAAAGAAATATTCCTGATTTATATAGATGATTCTTTTTTCTTTTGATGTAGTATCTCTTAATGCTTAAATTTTTGAAACAGGTAATTATCTATATATTTTAGATTTTTAAAAATAGCATTTCTAGAAAACTCATCCTTTATCAGGATGAGTAAACATATTTTCATGTTCAGAATTTCTTGGAGCAAGCTGTGTGTGTGTGTGTGTGTGTGTGTGTGTGTGAGAGAGAGAGAGAGAGAGAGAGAGAAGCAACAAATCCCACTAGAATTATAAAATAAAAGTATAACAATACCCCACTGTGTCTTTGGTTAATAGTGTGATCAGACATGAACTATTTTATCTCTTTTGTTGGAAGTGAAAGAACAGAAGAATAATGGAACATAATTCATTTTATGTATTAAAATAAGTATGCCAGGTCTAATAATAGAACATTGACATTCTAGTAATTGTGGTGTTTTTCAGAAGCTTTAAAATAATTAGTTCTGACTGAACATTGACTGGAAGTTTCATTTCTTGGTCTCCATTTACAAACACTTAAAAAAAGTTCTATTGATCCAGAGGCTGGTAATTTGCTCAGAATATGGTACAATAATGGACTGTTACATAATTATTTGAAGCTTACAGTATATACAACCATAACTATACTGGCCCTTTTGGGATGGGAAAATATCTTTTCTTCCTCTGGACTAAAACACAAGTCAAAAGAATGCGAAGGTATCAGACATTATACAGCACACCCAAAATTATTTGCTTTGCATCTCGCAGCAGTTAGGGAATTTGCTTTGCTTATCGTTATAGGTAGTCTTTCTTAATTCAGTTGCCTTCACTTAACTTCTTTTTTCTTTTTTAATTTTATTTATTCATAAGAGAGAGAGAGAGAAAGAGAGAATGAGAGAGAGAGAGAGAGAGAGAGAGAGAGACAGGCAGAGGGAGAAGCAGGCTCCATGCAGGGAGCCTGATATGGGACTCGATCCTGGGACTCCAGGATCACACCATGAGCTGAAGGCAGGCGCTCAATTGCTGAGCTACCTAGGTGCCCCGCCTTCACTTAACTTCTAACATGGAAAAAACCCCAACAAAACCCTCTAGTAATATATGTGCTTTTAATTAGAAAAATGCCCCATTGGTCCCTAAATCCAGCATCCTACCAGAATCCTCAAAGTACTTTTAAAATGCTCATGTTTGGGCTCTCTTCTGACCTGCCTCCAATCCCAGTCTCCAAGGACAGGACCTAGAAATAAGATTTTTAACTAACATCCCAGTTCTTATATAACTGGCTGGGAACCAGTCAAGCAAATTTTTATTTTTTTAGATTTTATTTATTTATTCATGAGAGACACATAGAGAGAGAGAGGCAGAGACACAGGCAGAGGGAGAAGCAGGCTCCATGCAGGGAGCCCGATGGGGACTCCATCCTGGGACCCCAGGACCAAGCCCTGGGCCGAAGGCAGGCACTAAACCGCTGAGCCACCCGGGGATCCCCCCAAGCCAAGCAAATTTAAAACAAAATTAAGACAGACTTCATAGGAAATATCAATTCAAATAAGAAATAATGTTCTGTGTACATTAACTACAGAAATGGAAACATATGCTAAAATTTCAAAGAAACAGAAAGAATGTTCTGGGGGTAAAAGCTATTTACAATGGTATATTAATAATTGGATTCAAGAACCATAATTGCTTTTATAGGTCTGGAAGTTATTCCTCACTTAAAAGTCAATAGTGTTTTCAATTCACTTCAACCCTACTCTAGCAAACGTAAAAACATTTCCATCATAGTTTTTGTGTGGATTTTCCATAGAATAAGGAGATTCGATCATTTCTACTGCTCGAAGATTCAACAATCTACTCTCTCCCCACCCCTAGTCACAAAATATCTGTAACAGTTCTTTTTTATTTTTTAATCTTCTTAAAGATTTATTTATTTGAGAGAGCGTGCATACATGCATGTTAGTGCAAACTAGGGGAGGGGGAGAGGGAGAGAAACTCAAGTAGATTCTGTGGTGGGCATGGACCCCTAGGCAAGGCTCAATCCCAGGACCGAGATCATGACCTGAGCTAAAACCAAGAGGATGCCCAGCTGACTGAGCCACACAGCTGCCCCTAACAGCTCTTACTATAGTAACTATTGTTCCCTTATAACTGATGAAGTTAATGTGATTGAAATGTTGCTTTTCCAACTTTAGATTTGTTTGCACTTTACAAAGGATAAACACTTAAAACAAATATTGTTGTGTGTTTGTTTACTCTACATGTGCTGTGTAGGCCCCTCCACATGCCAAGCTCGGGCTGGAGGCTGGAATGAGACGTGGCTCCTGCCCTGAAGGAGCTCACTGCCTGCTGGGGAAGGTGAGTCACACATGCTATAATAAAACTGTATAGATGGGGTATGGTTTTAGGGACTCCTGGGGGGTATGTATACCTGATTGGAGTGTGTGTAAAGAAAAGATCCTTAAAGGAAGTCACAACTATTTCAAGTTCCAACAAGACAAGTAAAGTTAGCCAGGTGAGGTGTGTGTGTCCCTGTGCAGACAGACCAAGGGTAAAGGGTAAAGCCTAAGTCCTAGCTGGAGACAAAAATCCTTTTGGGTGCAACTGAAAGGAATTACCAGCAGTCAAAAAGGAGCTGGAAGGATAAAGAGGGGGACTGGAAGGGGATGAAAAGTCCATGACAATGCCTTGGGTATCAGTTTTGAGCAAGGACCAAACGCTCTGGTCAGCAGTAGTAAGTGTCTTACATTTTATACAGATCAGACTCCAGTCCTTTCCGCATCATATTCATGAATTTTGCCTTTACATCTCCTCTAAAGACCAGCTGATATATCATTTACCTAGTATTTTTCTCTAAATTGACTCAATTTACTTAAAATTAATTTTTTTACTTAAAATTATTTTTAAAAAGAGCATCTATATGACTACTATAAATAGAAAACCGCTATCGTTTATCCCAAATTAGCAACCTTAAAAATAAATACAACAAAAAATAGTTATTTGTGAAAATAATTAAAATTTCTACCAACACAGAATAGACAGATAAACTGTGACATATTCAAAAGTGGAATACTTTTCTGGGGTTGGGGGGGGGGGAATCATAGCTACTCAGTCCCAGTAAATTTCAATATTAATGTTGTGTGGGAGAAAAAAGATAGCTGAAGAAAAATACATGAAACGCATATAGTAGGATTCCATTTACATCAAGTTCAACAGCACAAAAAAACAGTCAAGAGGTTGGTTAGAGAAGCAAATGCAAGTAGTAATACCATAAAGAAAAGGGAAGTATATATTCAAAATTCAGGACAATGGTTATTTCCCTGTGAATTGGGATGGAAAGGATGGATTGGAGAAAGGAGGGTCAATTCAGAGGATATTCTTTTTCTTTTCTTTTTTTTTAAGATTTATTTTTTAAAAAGATTTTATTCTTATTTATTCATGAGAGACACAGAGAGTTAGAGGCCTGGGAAGAGGGAAAAACAGTCTCTCTTTGGGGAGCCTGATGCAGGAGTCAATCCCAGGACCACGAGATCACAGCCTGAGCCTAAGGCAGATGCTCAACCTCTGAGCCACCTGGGTATTCCTAAGATTTTAAATAATGTCTACATCCAATGTGGGGTTTGAACTCACAACCCCGAGATCAAGAGTCATATATGCTCCACCAACTGAGCCAGTTGGGCAGGCCTCAGGGGATGTTCTTTTAACTTAAAAGTGAAGTGGTGGGTGATATTTTGGGGTCATTACTCTTTAATGTACTTGTGTTTTATAGAAATAATTTTAATGTCCTCATTAACTAACATGAACCACTCTGGAAGTAGTTGAATTCTAGTTGGCCTGCCAAAAGCCTTGAGCCTGAAGCCCACTCATTTTAACAAAGAGATCAACAAGAGGTTTTAAAACATACCAGCACAAAAACAGACTTACTCTCTGATAGAAGCGGGAACATTGAAATAAAACTAAATATGGGACCATCCTCTGTGCATACTTTAATATTATGTACACCCTACATAGGTGGGAAGTGTTGCAGTCATCAATGGGAAGCACGTGTGGAGCATGGACACCATGTTGGAAGGAGACAGCCAGGTTAAAAGAGAGTGCAGGATCCTGGTGAAGGGGATGAAGGCCTCCTTTAGGGCAGTGCTGGTGGTAAAATGTGTAAGAGGGTAAACTCTTGCCCTATTAGGAAGTATAATTGGTAGAACTCGGCAAGGGATGGGTCTTGACAGAAGATGGATAAGAAGGAATCAAGAATGGCATCCTGGTTTGGGGCCTCAGGAACCGATGGATACTGTATCACTAAGATAAGAGTTTACATAAGCTGCAGGGCAGGGTTGGGGATTATATCATGTGCTTGTAGGAGCCCAGAAACTAAGGATGCAAAGCAGGTGAAGGGCATTTGAGGGCCACTCAGGGGTGGGGGCCAGTGGGCATGGTGGGCCAGTCTCAGAGCCATCAGGAGGCTGAGGGGAGCACGGAGGTAATGAATGGAAGAGACGGCTAGTGATTGGGGGACTGATTAGATTGAGCACATATATTAGACTGAGCAATAAGCAGACAAATACATTGAAAATAATGTGAAATAAGACTCTCATTGTCAGAGAAAGTATTAACAAATTTGAAAAGAAAAAAGAACCCTGAGGGGTTGGATTGGTTTTAAGTCATCCATTTTAACTGTTAGAATGAAAGGTATCAGTACACATGCACACACAAACTGTTAGAAAGTGTGTGTGTGTGTGTGTGTGTGTGTGTGTGTGTGTGTGTGGTGTATATATATCTTATAAATAAATAAAAGGGACCAAGGCTTCTTGGAGAGATGGCCAATTACAGGGCTGGACCAGGGAAAATGCAACCTGAGCCTAGAACATGTAGCTGTGATAAAAGGTACAAAAGTGCAGTATCTGATGTGGGCATGTGAAGCACACAAGAGCCAGTATGAAAGGGCTCCCACTGATCAAGATAATGATAGTACTGGATTATGATCCTGCCATGAAAACAAGATAAATCAATAATAAGGGGGATGGGAAAACTTTTCCTTATAGTTGAATGCCAAATGTAGAAGAAGTGATGGAAATAGATCATCACCATTTGGCAACTGTCATCTAGGTGACTGATTTGGGCCAGAGTCATCAATGGATGCTATGGTTTGATGAGAAGCAGGATTGCTGCCATAATCTCAGAATATGCCCACAAAATGCTAACTTACCCTAGAAGAAAACATAGTGAACTTAATCAGAAGAAACAGAGCAGACACATACAGGCCCAACCAGCTGATCAAGAGCACGGTGTTGTTTCTAAGGAAGTCCCACTTAGCCGGAATGACCCGAATCTGGTCGAAGGCATCACCAGAAAGACCCAGGCTGAGGTTGACCTCCTGAATTTAATGCCCAAACTCTTTAAAACTCTAAAAAGCAGAAAATGCACACACTGGGTAAACCCCACAATGTGTCCCCTGCAATCTGAGGAACTGTTCCAAAATGATGGAGTCTGAAGAGATACGTATTCCTGGGAAGAACAGGGATGGTCAGCAGAGAGTTGAAAAGAGGAGTCTGAAGCACAGGTAAAGGTTCTGGATGTAAGTACCATGTGAGTGAGAGTAAGTGGGACTACCGAAAAGAAGCGTGCCTGGATACAGGCCATACTGGGACCCCGGGGACTGTAGTGGCCATTACTGGTTCCCACCCAATCTACCACCTCTGCCTCCCCTTCCCTGACAATGTCCTGATATGGTTAAGGTGTCTTGCCTGGTGCACCAGGCAGAGAGAAGCTGGTCCCAGGCTCAGCTGAGCCCACCTGCACCTGACCACCACCCTCAGGAACTCAAGAGTCCATATTAACAAAGCTACCCAACTAGACTGAAGGGAAGGGCTCAGGAGAGAGGCTCCTCTCTCCTTGAGGCTGTAAGGAAGTACATTACTCTGACTGCCACTGGTAGCCACTTGCAAGGAGAGCCAGAACAAATCTCAGAATGTCAGGACTGTGAAGCAGAGAGCTGGAAAGAACCTGGGTCCTTGATGACATCAATGGACGACTGAAACCAGCCCTGAGGACTGCACAGCCTCTGCATGTTCTTTTATGGGGAATGATAAATCGTCTTAATTTCTCAGTCAATTTGAATTAGATTTTCTGTTGCTGGAAGCTCAATGCGTGTCAAATGAAATGGGGACCATTTTGGGAGTGTTGAGGAGGAAGCTCCCCATAGAGAACAAGCTGGCAAGGTTGGAGAGGCATGAGGAAAAGGATGGGGACAAATGTAGCATTCATGGGAGCCCAGGGAGCTGGAGGCCAACTGTGTCAACCTGGTGGGGAGCCTGAGAAGACAATGAAGTTCTGAAATATTCCTGCTGGGACTGATTCTCTCAAACCTTACTTTTTGATACAGGGACATAGTAGTATTGAATTTGACTATTTCAAAAGGTATAACCCAGGATTTAAAAAAAAAAAAAAAAGAGCTAATTAAAAAAATTTTTTTTGCCTAATTTGAGAGTTCAAAAGATGAACATATTTGTGTCTGAGAAATAGTCCAGAAGATGAGAAATAACATCAATTCCAAAGGAGATTTGAAAGGAGCAAACTAGTGGATGTAATCATTGTAGCACTGGCCAGTGAGTGAGCAGCTAGCTAAGGCACGTCATGGACCGCTGTATAGGTTTCACATCTATCAGTCATTTGATCTCAGTGATAGCCCTGTGGGGTAGGAGCTCTTATCCCCAATTCTTTGACGAGAAATGCTACACAACTCCCTAAGGGGCACACTAGTGAGTGGCATTGCTAGGAAAGAAGCCTGGCTCTATTGCTCCAGAATAGGGCATATATATTTAAAATCCTCATATGGGTTAGCCAGTCGATTAAATTCAACAGTGTTTCGCAAAATAACTCCATGAATAGCACGGTTCGTAGCATAATCAAACTTTTAACTACACCTGAGTCTTTACTGATAGACACCTCTTTAATTAAGGCTTCTGCCAAAAACATTTATTATCTTACACAAAGTGGGAACTAAAAAATAACAGCCTGCACCACTGTGATCACGTGACAATGTGCGATCAAGAAGAGAGACACATCAAAGAAGATTCTGGACAGCCTTCTCCAAAGGAGATTCACATATTCCCTTCCTGGCAGTCCTAGAAGATCTGGGGGAAAAAAAAGAAGTCTGGGGTGAAGCATCTCTGTTGCCCACCTGGGGGGATTCCAGGGCTGCAGAGAAACGGGTTATCTGTTGGACTCTGTCATGACACTGAAAAATAAATCCTCAAGTACATGCAATAGCTAAGCTTGTAACATACAAAATCAGACAGACATGTCGAAGCTGAGTAAATGAAAAAAATTCATTCTTTAACATAATGAGGAAAGTGTGAACAACATAGAGAGTTCTTATTTCTTCCCCATCAATGAGTACTGTCAAGCAGACAAAATTTTCACCTAACAGTCTGCCAAGAAAATGGCCCCACGGCAACTCTCTCCTCAGCCCAGGCTGATGCAATAGGAAGAGCCCAATGTTTAGTCTGAAGACCAAGTTTGAGCCCCAGTTCAACTATTCATTAGCTTAGAAATTCTTTTCAATGACATTAGCAGATATTTTATAGCACTCCTTAACAGTTAAAAAATATTTTTGGGGTGCCTACATGGCTTACCCAGTTAAGCATCTGCATTTGGCTTGGCTCATGATCCCAGAGTCCTGGGATCAAGCCCAGTGTCAGGATCCCTGGTCAGCAGGGAATCTGCTTTTCTCTCTGTCTTTCTCTCCCTCTGCCCCTCCCACTCCCCTGCTTGGCCTTGGTCAAATAAAATCTTTCTTTTTTTTAAACATTTTTATGTGTATTTTTTTATTTGGCTTTCCCTATGTTGCTTTAAGGCATTAATCCTCATTTTGTCGATGAAGTGACTGAGGCTTGCAGAGGTCACACACTTGATACAGAACCAAACAGAGTCCACCCTGTGACTCAACCCCCGAGGTCTTTCTTTCCACTACAGCACGTGACCGTGGGTGCTAACGGATCATCACCCAGATAACCTAACACCTGCTGGCTCAGCGCAACAGGGAGCAATGGAAAGAGTATAATAATAGAGCCAGGCAGCCGTGGCTGGGAGCACGGCTTTGCCACATTGCAAATGTGAGATGTTTAACATGGTTCCTTACCTTTGAGACTCCATTTCTTGAGGTGCAAAAAGTGGGGTAGTAACACCTAGTCTGCCAAGTTGTAAATGATATAAGTGAAAGATGGTGAGACTTAAAGCAAGTACTCAAAGAGCCACTACTCTGATTTTGGATACTATAGTAATTAGCTAGTGAATCAGCCTTCCTCAATAACATCCTTTGATGATAAAAGAATTTCTACAATCACACAGGCTGGAAGGTAAGAGCTGCAGCGAGCTTGGGGGAGAGGGCAGATTTGAGGTTGGCCCTCATGTAGACCCCAGTCAGGGGTGTAAGCTAGACAAGGCCTCCCAAAGCCAGGCCAGAAGGACAGGGAGCCTCAAAGGCCAATGCTGCTGGGATAAACAAGAAGTTGGGTGGACCAACAGAAACAGAAGCCTTCCAATGCTAATAAGAAAAGATTCCTGAAATACATCAAAGACAGGAAGACAGCTTGAGAATCCAGGAGACACTTGATGTTGCAGATGCAGAAAGCAGAGATGGGACACAAGCCAAATATTGGAGGTGCTCTGATTTTTTAAAATCTTTTCATCTTTAACCTTTACTATTCCAAATCTTAGGGCTTCCAAATCCAAATCGTCTTCTGAAGCAGATCATTCAGAAATCTTAGACCCAATAGTGACAAGTATCTCCTTTTCCTCTCTGAAAATATTCATATTCAATCAGTCACCAAATGCTAGTGATATACCTTCAAAATATCTCTCATGTCTTTATTCCTAAAACAATATTCATTTGGCACGGATTTGGGATGCAACCCACCAAGACTTTACAAACTGGTGTTGGATACATTAAGGAAGGAATGCCCAGTCTTTAAGAAAACAACTCCATCAGAATATTTTAAGCAAAAATAAAATTAGGAACTGCACCAAATGCTCTGAAATTGACAACACATTTTTAAAACCAGCCAGGATGGCAAGAGCTGATGTGGGCCAAAAGTGATAGGAATTCACTTTTGTTGGCAGCAATAAAACTGCCACAGAAATGTTCTCCACGGCCCCATATGTCCCCACAGAGGTCAGCTGGCAAGGGCCCCAGAAACGGCTCTGGTCACACTGCCAAGATCTTGTCTGGTAATATAGAGCCGGCACAGAATACAAGAAAAACCTGCTGGTTCTCCTTCCCCTTTTACCACACCATTTACCTTTAACCACATGATTATTTTATTAAATAGATTGGCAATGATGTCTCAGAGAGATCCAAAGGTATCACCTATGTAATTCTATAACATGAGTCCAAATTCTGGATTTTGTAGCACAGAAGACAAATGAGCTGGGCAGATGTGGGTTGCTCATGTACTGGACTCACAGGTGTCTACTTGTGTCTCCAGGAGCTCACCATCGTCAGTGCTGCTAATGGGGCTAGAACGGTTGTGTTTAGCTGTTGGCATTGTTCAGAGTCCACATTCCCGTCCTGTTCTTTTAGTGTTTCAGGCTTACTGAATGTCACACATCAGATTCCTCTTTGCCTTTCCAGTTCAGGTCAGGCCCTCATAACCTCACCAGCTATCTGTATTCTCTCAAGATCCCATCTCTTTTCTACCAATAGACTTAGTTTTATGAACCAGCCTTTTGTGCATCATGTCCCTGCTCAGAGACCTACAAGACACTGCCAAGCCCACAGGTTTACTTCAGATCACGCAGCCTGTCATTCAAGGAGGGACCTGTTATCCAATCACAGTTACCTCCCCCAAATCAACCGATCTGCCACTGATATACAAATGCTATGTGGAAATACAGAAATATAGAAACAGAAATGGAAGGCCCAGTGTTAGTCCACGAGGAATTTACAAGGACAATTTGTCAATAGAAACCCTTAATAACCACACAGACATCCTCCTCACTCCCCATCACACAGTGTGGGCTCCAGGGGCTCTCAAGCCATTCATGTTTTCTTCCTCCTACTCATCCAGTGGGGAAGGCTCAAATCAAGACCCGTGACACCTTTGCTGACTGTTTTCATCCAAAGTGATCGCCCCTTGACCTAAAGGCAAATAGCACTTATAGCTTATTTCAAGTGTTTCAGTTTCAAAAGTATCATTAAATAAACATTTATTGTGGCGATCAAAGAAAGCAAGAACCCTAACACATTTCTAGACAACAAAGAGTGAAAAACTACTTAAAATAAGCACATGCAAATTAAACAATACTACTACTATATCAGGTGCTACTGAAATTCAGGAAATGGAAAGATCACTGGGTTGAGATTGATGAGAAAGGTTTGAGTGGGAGATGGGGAGAACAAACCAGTCAAGGACTTGGAGGCAAAAATGAACCTGACCCATCGGAGGGAAAAGAGTAGAGCCATTTGGTTAGAGTAGCAGAAAACAGTGGGAGGTGTCCCAAACTAGGGACTTTGGTCTCTACTCAAGCAAGGGACTTTGGACCCTATGAGGCAATGGAGAACCACTGAAATATTTTAGCAGAAGTGAACACAGTTTAAATATATAATAGTTAATAGCATTCATCTAGCGACTGTGTTTGGAAGAGAGAGTTGGTGAAGGAGCAAGCTTTAGGGTAAAATAAGAAGAACCATTATGAATTTGCAAAGTTGGAAATGCTGGTATGTCATATAAATGGGATTATCACAATGATAATTTGTGCCTCAGGCAGGAGTTGGTTAACTTTTCCTGTAAAGGCCTGGATATGGTCTCTGTCAGTATTCAACTGTGCCATTGTAGCACAGAAACAGTCAAAGATAATATGGACACAAATGGATGTAGCTTTGTTCCAGTGAAACTTTATTTACAAAAACATGCAATGGGCCTTAGTCTTTGGACCTGCAGGTTAGGAGAGAGGCCTGCACTGGAGATACAGGCTCTCTCATTTCTCATGATTAGAGTTCTTTCTCATGTCTTTACTTAATATGATATGTTAACACTCATTTGATAAAGAATGATCCCAACTTTTAGTTGAGAAGAACTCAAATAACTTAAATACGCCTCCTTACAAATTTGTTAAAAGAACATATCCACTGAAACTTTTTAAGATAGCTTCTTAAAGAGATATTAACCACGTACATCATAAAGAGATTTCCTAAATTCTGAAAAGATTAACAAAATGAATATCTATTGTTTATTTAACATTTATTGGAATTCTATTATTTCATATAGGTCAACTTTAAAATACACTGTTATTTTATTTTTATGTGCCAAATATGCATAATTTTTTATAGTACATGAGTATATCTTTGATAAATGCACACATTTAAAACTACATGGCTTGCAATGAATAAAGTATGGGGTGAGAAGCAAGGTTATCTGTAAAACCGACCCCTGCTGACTTCCTCTATAGACGAAGGCCTCTTTAACAGAATGTACCAAATACACAGATCAATGCCCATCCATAATTCCCTCATTGGCGTCCAAGGCTAAATAAATATCAAGATAATGAAATGGCCCAGGTATGGCCATCTAGTGTATAGATGCATCTTCACTTCTCAGAAAGAAATTGAAATTAATGTATTCATAAGGTTGTGTTCTTTTTTTTAAGATTTTTTATATTTATTCATGAGAGATATGGGGGTGGTGGGCAGAGAGACAGGCAGAGGGAGAAGCAGGCTCCATGCAGGGAGCCCAATGCGGGACTCGATCCCAGGACTCCAGGATAATACCCTGGGCCGAAGGCAGGTGCTAAACCACTGAGACACCTAGGGATCCCCATAAGGTTGTGTTCCTTCAGTAATTCTACCTGCCTGTCTTCTACTGATGACAAGGCACGATCATCAGCCGCCTGGATTGCAGAAGACATCATGGCCAACAACCTATAAGGGATTAGGTTAAAAGAAGCGCTATGTTTTGGGGTGGAAACTTTCACCATAGGATAACTAACCTTAGCTCATAGTATATGGTAGCTCTAACACCTCCCCTGAAGTGTGGGACATTTCAGGCACAAAGAGGTGTCACTTACAGTGGGGGGTAGAGAAATTGCACGGGGTTTAAAGTCAGTCAGGGCTAAGTTCAAATAGAGACTCTGCTATTTACTAGTTTGAGGATCTTAGAATTCTCTTACGCCTCCTTTTCTGGATGAAACCTTGGGAAAAAATCAAGCCAAGAGCCAGAGCAGCTGTGAGGATAAGGCGAGACAACCCACACAGAGAGCGCCCAGCAGAGGGCAGGCGCTCAGGAAGCTTACTTGCTGGCTCTAATGGTGCTTCAGGACAAGAGGTGAATTAGGATTCAGGTTGCCTTCATCTTGCTTTTCAACTAGAAAAATTGGGGAGCTTGAAAAAAAAAAGCCACTAATGCTCTGGACCTACCACCAGAAATCAGTTGGCCCAGAATCTCTAGATGCAGAGCCAAGATCTCTTTATAGCCCCTCAACTAATAAGACAATTTGAGAATTGGAAATCTTTTTTCCCTGGAAAGTTAAATGAGAGGATGCAAGGGCTGGGACGAAATTAGCATCCACGGCAGCCACTCTCCCAGCCTGTCTGCCAGTCAGCTGGTGGGCTGTTGGGGAAGACTCCGGGAATGCCTAAGGCAAATCCTGGGTGTTTACTCCTGACTAGGATTTACCCTGAAGGAAGGCCGGGGCTGGCAGGAGAGTGTAGGTTACTAAGAGGGGGTTGACTTATATGGGAGTGGGGACAGGAAGATAAACAGCAGAAATGATGGGGTTTCCCGAGGCAAATAGTCTATTGAGGAGTAGAGGAACAGCCTACCTCATTGTCTCCAGATAGAGGTAGGGGCCGTGATCTAATGACATGAGCCAATATGATCATCCCTTTGCTCTGAATTCCACTTTAAGATGGGACTCTGGCTCCCCTCAAATGATCCAGGGAAATAATTAACTGAACCATCCAGGGCCAAATCCTCCTTATAAAATCATGATATGGGGCACCTGGGTGGCTCAGTGATTGAGCGTCTGCCTTTGACTTGGGTCATGTTCCCGGGGTCCTGGGATCGAGTCCCGCATCAGGCTCACTGCAGGTAGCCTTCTTCTCCCTCTGCCTCTCTCTCTTTCTCTGTGTCTCTCATGAATAAACAAATAAAATCTTAACAAAAAATACAAAATAAAATCATGATATGAAGTCTAATTCACATATTTGTTGAGTGTTGTTGGCCAGACTCCATCTCTCTGAGGCTGCACAACTCGAGCTATTTTGGCAAATCAAGTCTATGAACATTTGCAAAATCAGGACCAAAGCTTTGAGGGAGACTGGTACTTGAGAAAGCAGCCTGTCTCCTTCCTTGAGTTCTTTCTTTTTAAATTCAATTGCTACACTGATTTCTAGTCCCAGACTAGTCAGCCGCCAATCTACCCTGTGCCCATATCCACCTCTTAGGAAAACGTCAGTCTGGGAGGAAACTGATAATACTGCCTCTGTGTGCTGCCATCAGCCCCTCTAAAGAGTGTGCATTTCGTCATGGAGACCAAGTCACACCTGGGAAATTGGAAGCTGAAGGTCTAAAAGAAATGGGAAAGATTAGGTCGTTGTTCATTTTTACTTCCTAGTGAAATGATTCTACAAACTCCCAGCTTTGGGATACCTGGGTGGCTCAGGGTGTGATCCCGGGGTCCTGGGATCCAGTCCCGCATCAGGCTCCCTGCAAGGAGGATGCTTCTCCCTCTGCCTGTGTCTCTGCCTCTCCCTGTGTGTCTCTTGTGAGTTTATTAATAAAATCTTTTAAAAAAATAAAAAAATAAAAACTCCCACCTTTACCACCTATGGCAGAAGCCCTTAATAGCAGGAGCAGGCTTCTCTTCCAGCCCCCAGGAAAATGGGTTTGTTTTCTGTTCCCAAAGGCATTCAGGCAAGCAGCATTCCACTCAGCCCCGAGTTGAACAAGCGCCCAGCCCTCCCAGTGTCAGTGGCTACAAACCCGGGTCTCTCTGGAAAAAAATTTCCCTGCTTTCCCTTCCCTCCAGCATTATTTGGAAGAAAGAGTTCCCAAACCCAGAAAGGCCTTGGAGGTCATCTATCTGGTCAATCAGTTGACCCATAAAGGAAGAAACTGAGGCCCAGACAAGTTTAGGTGTGTTGCCCAGGATCACAGGGCTGGTGAGAGTGAACCACAGCAGCTCAGAGAGAGCAAAACTACTTTTTCAAAGCAGATGAACCACAGCTCTTAGGTAGGCAAGGATTAACACAAGGAGAGGTCAGGCTTTAGCCTCCTGCCTCAGGAGGGAATCTCTAGGGCCCTTGAATATCCTGCCAGAGTAAAGTGCCTCTGTTTGCCTGGGGGCTTTGGGAACTGGACAATGATTTACGATAAGGGCTTTAAAAAACTTAAGTACTGACCCCTGGAGGAATTAGAAACTACAGGTATTAGCCCGGAACTTCATGAGGGTCTGGAGACCAAAGTGAGCTGTGCAGGCAGTACGTGACTGAGCCCAAATGAAAACTCTGAAAAAAAAGAAAAAAAAGAAAATTCTGGACAACAGGGGGTCCCTGGGTGGCTCAGTGGTTTAGTGCCTGCCTTCAGCCTAGGGAGTGATCCTGGGGTCCTGGGATCGAGTCCCATGTCAGGCTCCCTGCATGGAGCCTGCTTCTCCCTCTGCCTGTGTCTCTGCCTCTCTCTCTGTCTCTCATAAATAAATAAATAAAATCTTAAAAAAAAATTCTGGACAATGGGGTGCCTGGGTAGCTCAGTCGGTTTAGGGTTTGGTTTTGGCTCGAGTCATGATCCCAGGACTCTGGGATCAAGCCCCACTTCGGGCTCCCTGTTCAGTGGGAAGTCTGCCTCTCCCTCTGCCTCTTCCCCTGCTTGTGCCTGTCCCTCTGCCTCTTCCCCTGCTTGTGCTTGTTCTCTGTGTGTGTGTGTCAAATAAATACATAAAATCTTTAAAAAATAAAAAATAAATAAAATTCTGAACAACAAAGGTTTGGTTGGCAATGCTACTAACAACTCACACATCATAAAGGAGGTAACACCATCTATGACTCCAGGGGTGGAGGACAACCAGAAGCTTCACATTTGGATCCCTCCCACACCTTCTTTTGTCTGGTTCTCATGTGTAGCCTTTTGCTACAATAAAACTGTAATTGCAAGTGCAGCACCTTTATAAGTTCTGTGAGCCATTCTTGTAAATTATTGAACCCAAGGGGGTAGTGGGAACCACTGAACTTGTATCTAGCTGGTCAGAAGTGAGGGTTTGGCCTGGGAACCCCCAAACTTGCAGCTGGTGTCTGAAGTGCAAGCAGCCTTGTGCAGAGACTGTACCTTAACCTGAGAAGCTTGGCCTAACTCCAGGTGGTTAGTGTCAGGAGCCAAAGTAGCTCCTTGTTCCTCCATCTCCTGAATTATATCGGACAGCCACCACCACAGAAATCTGGGTGCCTGGGTGGCTGAGCATCTGCCTTTGGCTCAGGTCATGATCCCGGGGTCCTGGGATCGAGTCCCATATCAGGCTCCCTGCATGGAGCCTGCTTCTCCCTCTGCCTATGTCTCTGCCTCTGTCTCTCATGAATAAATAAATAAAACATAAAACAATAAATAAAACATTAAAACTGCCACCTGAATAGCTGAAAAAAGATTCTAGAAAAGGCACATTTCCTACTTCAGTGTCCATGAACCTGCAATGATAGTAAGGGTGGGAGAGATGTGGGTCGAGTCACCAAAGCAGCTTCCAGACTTGTGGAGCTCAGGCAACAATGCATCATCACTCAAGTATCCCTTCCGACGGGGCTTAGCCTATGTCTAATTAATTTTTTTAAGAATTTATTTATTTGTTTGACAGAGAGAGAGAGAGAGAGAGAATGAGCTGGGGCAGCAGCAGAGGGAGAGGGAGAAGCAGGCTGCCCACCAAGCAGAGAGCCTAATAAGGGGCTGGATCCCAGGACCCTGGGACCATGACCCGAGCTGAAGGCAGCAGATGCTTAACCAATCGAGCCACCTAGGTGCACCCTAATTAAGTAGTTAGATCTAACTCTCAATTTACAGAAAATCCAGTTGAAGGAATTAGTGTAATCAGGCCATCAGGGAGCAATTAGACAAATCTGGAAGGTGTTTATAGGGAAACTGGGTTGCTCTCTTCACCAAATCAACATCATGAAAAAACAATAGTGAGAATAGGGTAACTATGGTAGGAAAAAAAAAAAGAAAAGAAAAATTCATGACCACGTGCAACCAGCGTTCCTTGATTTACATAAACCTGCAGGTAAGGACGTTTGTAACAACTAGAGAAATTTGAACATGGACTGCTTATTTTTAGACGATATTAAATTATTACTAACTATTTAGTCGAGATAATGATTCTGGTGTTAAGAAAGCAAATGTTTTTTTGTTTTTTGCGTGTGTTTTTTTAAGATTTTATTTCTTTATTTTAGAGAGAAAAAGAGGGAAAGCAGGGGAGGGGCAGAGGGAAGGAGAATCTGAAGTGGACGCCAAACTCAGTGTGGGGCTTGATCCCCAATTGTAAGATTAGGACTTGAGCTGAAACCAAGAGTTGTATGCTAAACTAACTGAGCCACCCAGGTGCCCCAGAAAGAAAATGTTTTTATTTTCCAGAGAAATATATGGAAATATTTAGAGGCAAAATGTCACAAAATCTATATTTACCTTGAAAGGTTTCAGTGTTCTTGCTTTATAGTTTTGACCTTTGAATCATGTAGATGTTTTATACATTTATAAAACAAAATTAAAATTAAAAATTTTAAACCCCTAAAATCCAAAATAAAATAAATGAATCTGTTAGGTTAGGTTGGCACAAATCACACAGAAAAGGATTATTTTAAGTGGATTTTTAAAACCCAATATTTTGGGATGCCTGAGTGGCTCAAGGGTCGAGCGTCTGCCTGTGGCTCAGGGTGTGATCCCGGGGTCCTGGAATCCAGTCCCGCATCGGGCTCCCCATGGGGAGCCTGCTTCTCCCTCTACCTGTGTTTCTGCCTCTCTCTGTGTCTTTCATGAATAAGTAAATAAATAAATAAATCTTAAAAAATAAACAAATAAAACCTGATATTTTGACTGTACATTCTAAGACCTAAGGGCAAAAAAGAACAACAAATTTTAAAGTGAACTCAGTATTGCTATTAATAATATTGGTGGTTACTTTAAAGCATTAACAAGACTATTTGCTTTATCCATTGTATAAGTTTATTTATTTATGTTTATACTTTTTATACACAGAGTACAAAGCAAATAATTGTGATAACGTCATCAGGAACCAAGATATTCAGCATTAGAAAAATAGGCACAGGAGCACCTGGGTAGTTCAGTTGGTTGTCTGACTCTTGGTTTTGGCTCAGGTCATGATCTAATATGGTTCCAGCCCAGGGTAGGCCTCTTGCTCAGAAAGGAATCTACTTTCTGCTTAAAGACTCTTTCCTGGGATGCCTGGGTGGCTCAGCGGTTGGAGCATCTGCCTTTGGCTCAGAGGGTGATCTCAGGTCAGGGATCGAGTCCCATATCAGGCTCCCTGCATGGAGCCTGCTTCTCCCTCTGCCTGTGTCTCTGCCTCTTTCTTTCTGTTTCTTTTATGAATAAATAAATAAAATCTAAAAAAAAAAAAAAAAAAGACTCCCTCTGCCCCTCGCCCCATTCACACCTGTGCTGTCTCTCTCAAAAAATGGATAGATCTTCAAAAAAGGAAAAACAAGAAAAATGGGGTGCAAACAAAAATCAAAAAAGTAAAAACCCTATAATCTTAAAAATGAACTGGAAATTATTGGCATGAACTCATGTTTCATTGTTTTTCTAAAAGGAAGTTCACTTTCTTTGCCTTTTAGCACTCTTAGTGACTAGATTGGTGGTCTCTAAGTGCCATTTCCCAGTAAAACGAACCAGGACTTTTTGGTGAAATGGCTGACTCCAGGGCTCAGCAGAAAATGTATAATAGAGCCTGACTTTTTTTTTTTAAGATTTTATTTTTAAGTAATCTCTACATCCAGTGTGAGGCTTGAACTCAAAACCCTGAGATCAAGAGTCACATGCTCCATAAGCCAGCCAGCCAGGCACCCTCAGAGCCTGACATTTTAAATAAGGAAACTACCAAAAACTACTAGGGTCACATCAAAGGGACATAGGAGCTAATACAAGGGCTCTCAATGGCCATAGACAAGACTATTTGAGCCCCAAAGAAAAATTGCCATGTAAGTAAACAAGATATTTTAAACCTATTAGGTTGGAATGGTATCAAAAATAACATTTTACCTCAGGAGGCTGCTACGGAATCAACTCATTGCTTCAAAAATTGGTAAATAAAGATAACAAATTAAGCTGTGTATCTAATTTTCCCATATAAACTGTATTTTAGGATAACCAAATAAAATAATTTTGAGTAATAAATGTAGAAGGAATAAGAGAATTAGAAAATAACTATTTTTTAACCACTAATTAAACCATGATGTGAAATGAGAATTTATAATGGATGGACCCACTGGCAATCTGAACATCACACAAAGAGAGACCAACAGGCATTAAGTGCACAGCATCATGGATGAGACATTTTTGTCAAAATAATCAATCTGAACCTGATCAAAATTTTAAAGCCAATAACTACAATTTTACAGGAAATATAGGCAACAGTGCAGTGTTATGGTGTACAACCAGCTAACCTCAAACTGCAGAAAATACTGCAGGACAAACTAACTTTTCCTCTAACAAGTAAGTGCCAAGAAAACAAAGAGAATCAGAGATAATTGTTAATGATTAGGAGACTTGAGATACAGACAACCAAGTGCCACGTGTGAGCCTTATTTGGAACCTGAGTAAAAACAAACCAATTTCAAAAAAGGATGAATATGACAGACATGGAATTGGAATACTGGTACTACTAGATAATGTTAAAAGAATGATTCATCATTCAGGTATTGTAAGAAATTATCATTGAAAGGCACATCCTAATTCTGTGACTAGTGAGATGATTCGAGACCTAGGATTTGTTTTAAATAACCAAATAGGGGCAGGGTGGAAGGACCAGGTACAGAGGATTGGCCATATAGTAATATTTGGACAAGCTGAGTGACAGACCCACAGGAGCTTATATTATAAGACTCTTTCTCATTTTGCCTGTTTGTAAATATCCTGAACTTAAAAATTTTCAAAAGTGCTTCCATTAAAAAAAAAAAAGGAAGAAAAAGATGAATGCAAATATGATAGAACATTAACAACTGTCAAATTCAAAGTCATGGAGATATGGATCCTTATACTTTCTGTATGTTTGGAATGTTCACAATAGTAAACAAAATTGTAAAAGTGCTTAAACCCAGCAAAGACTCAAGAGTTGGCTCAGGTTAAAAGGATTTTGAGATGTAGCCACAGACACCTAAGGCTGGTGTTTGCCAGTGATGCCCTCAGGAGATTAAAAGCAAATGACAAAGTATACTAAAAAAGTTCAAACATGAAGTACTAAATTATTAAGGAAAGGAAAAAGAGGAAACTAGGGGAAAGGACTCCAGCTGACACAATAGTGAAGCATACTTACTCTACTTATGACATAAAGGATCTTCAATTCAATGAAGCCATGGTACAGTCAAAATGAGAGGGGAGATGTTTTATATTAGTTCAGGGCCCATCAGAGAGAGGTCAGGTTAGAGCCCTCGAGCCTTAATGCTTTAAGCAACAGAAGTATAAACCACAACCCCATAGAAGCACAAAGCTTTTATGATTCAGAATTATAAAATAAACTAGGACAAGGCAGACAGCTTGCTTGTTACTCAGGTACGTTAACCAGCCTCTGACACCAGCAGCTACAGAAAAAGCACTGTTCCTTGACCATGAATGCTAACTCTGGCCTGGTCTCACCCCCTCTCTTCCTAATAAGGCTCTTTCCCATACCTGATGATGACACACTGGTTCTCTCTGTCAATGATCATGTTTCTGTACATATTATCTGCAAGAGCATAGATATGTGGTGGGTTTTCATACTGTGCCTAGAGAAGCAAAAAAACAAAACAAAACAAAACAAAAGTAAAACCATGGTCAGATAGAGCAACACATCACATTTCTTTTGTTGGTCTTAGAAATGAATCTGCCACTGTGCCGTTCCCATCTTAAGCGTTGTGTAACACAAGAATTCATAAGCTTGTCTAGGTCATCAGGACTAACAAAATGAAGATGGGTTTGGGAAGGACTCCTCTGTAGGCAAGTGTGTGTGATTCAGCCTTCAGACGTGAACCATGTCTTCAGATACTCCAGCACCACACCCTTCCACCCAACACGCCTCTGCACATGACATTCCATTTCTAAACGTTTCTGAAGACATCTGGGCAACAGGTCTTAAAGAGAGGCCTACTAAAAACCTAGATCTGACTTTTACTAGACTTCTAAACTTCCACATAATGTGTTTCTAAGAGGTAAGTCTGACATGTTGGAACCCCAGAGGAAATGAAGTGAAACTGTCTATAAATGAGGAGAAAACTTAAAAATATTCCCTAAGAAGAGGGCAAGAGGTGTAGTTCTTTAAAGGGATAAACTGGTTTGACCAGTTTGTTTCATCTTCATAGGTGGGGGTGGAGGGGGGGGGGTGTGTGGAAATCCTACCACGCCAAGCTATTCTCCTGGTGCTTTAGTCTCATGAGCTATCTTAGCTATGTCTGGTCTGAATACAGATTCGCCAATAAAATTGTTATGTCAGGATGACTTCGGCCCTACTTTTCTCAATTTCTTGAAGTTTAATACCTCTACCTCAAAAATTACCAAAAATTAAGAAGACTTCGTGTGGTATAAAGCTGAAGAAAAAATGTGCCTTACACTTAAGAGTACCTAACATCAAAGAGTGAAGAACATGGTGGATCCAGTGAGAAGCCATTTAGATTGATCCTTCCCTGGTCCCATCTCTAAAGTTGGGATAATATTGTCCCACACTCAATAATTGGAGTACTTAACTTCTCTGAGCCTTACTTTGCTTATCTGTGAAATGGGGCCGGACACAGTCAGCAACCAGGGCCATTTTATTTTTGCTGTAGCGTAACACAGGACCTAGCACTCAGTAAATATCTATATTTTACAATACTCTTCCACTAGCAGTTAAATCTGTTTCTTAAAACTCGAGGCTATTTCTTTAAAGAGAACTTTTTAAGAGATAAATGGCCTAAAAGGGACTTGAGTGACAATTTTCAGAGAACTGGAGAGAAACAATATGAATGCACAGCACTTCCAGCACCCTGCCTTGGCCTTGGCTGTCATTGAGGATGTGGAACCAGCTCCGTGCCTGCTGCCCCGGGGCCCCACTGCTCAGGGCGCCAGGGCAGGGCCTCGCCTCTGCTGACAGTGTTTCCCTTGTGCTGGGCTCCCATAAAGGCAGCATTATCAAAGGTCTTTCGCGTGGCAGCCTCCTTGGGCTCCAGCTACCAGCACCATTCATCTGGCAACAATGGGGTGGGCTCTTGCTCTGGGTAAATTGCCTTCCACTTCAACTGATGAATTTGTGTGGGCTCCCTTTTGTTTGTTTTCCAGGGGTCAGGATTAATGAACGCTCTCGTGCTTCTGCTGCAGAGGAAGGAAGGGAAAAGATGCAGAGGAGCGGAGTCCTGGCGAAGTGCTGAACCATGTAATGAAATATATTCATTAGATTTACAGTTTCTATTTTTATCATACAACTAAAGTGGCTACAGAACTGGATCTGAATAGGGACCAGAGTTACATTAATAAAGAAGTAATGAAAAGATTCATTTTTCATGTTCCATTCATAGCCACAGCTTAACTAAGGTTCTGATTTGGAGGGAATGGTTCTCATTGCCCTATTTATTTTTTACCCATTACTGATTTTTCAGTCTTTAGAATTTTGTGGCTTGCGGGGAAGGAGGAATCGCTCCTGGCCACCAAGCTGTAGGTCCTACATCCTAATTTTGTATATAATATTTTGTATATATAGTACATATACTAATTTTGCATATAATGTTCTGTCCTATGCTTTTCTGAGCTGCATTCTAAAGAGCAGCACATCATTAAAAATCAAACAATGTCACCTACTTGAGCTTCCCCAATAAATAATTCACAACAAGAAAATGCAAATGTATTGCCAACTTAAAGAAAAATTACCCATGCATCATAAAAGCCCCAAACACTACAGTAATTTATGTGGCATATAACTTACCGCTCCTTGGTACATTTCAATTTCCTTTTCCCCAAAATATGGCATCTGCTTGAAAGGGTTGACTGAGATTAATACGGATCCTATATATGTCTGAATTTATATCCAGTTAAGGTCCAGCATTAATCTTCATAGCTACACATTTTTCAAATTAAGTAACCAGATGTTATCAAGAATTCATAATGACTGTTCAAACAAAAACTCAGATACTTGTGTTCTAAAAGATTATAAATAAAGACAAAAGCAATTACCAACTAGCTCAGGTTTTGTTCCTCTCCAGGAAGAGTAATGAGCTTAATTACCAAGGTGCTACAAAAAGAAATCATTATTTTAAGTGATTTGAAGCACACCCTTTTAACTGACACGTATGGCTAGGAAAAAGCAAAACAACCCAAAATAGAAATGACCTAGGACTGAAAAGAGCAGTTATCATTCCTTTTCTCAAATAATATTTTTTCCTGGAAACTTGCATATCTCTTAGGTATACTAAAAATGTATTCACTTACTCATTGAACAAATAGAGGGATACAAGATGAACTAAATAGTTCTACTCCTTAGAAGCTATGAGGAACTGAGTTATATCTGTAAGACATTATTTGGAGCAGAAAATCACAAACCCACACAGATCAGATTTAGGGAAAGAAGGTATTATTTCTGCATGGGGAATCCAGGAAGGCCTTCCAGAAGAGAAAGCATTCACACTGAGTCTTAACTGTTTTATACAACACATTTTAACGTGCCCCAATAAGTGAAGTATTATTATAACATAAAAAGTATTTCCATTTTTTCAGTAATCAACTAGTTTGAATTGGGTGTCCACAACATGCCAGGCACTGTCCTGGATACTGGGAATACAGCTGTGAACAAATTAGAATCGTTAAGCTCCCTCTTCTCATAGAAGAAAACAATTACTTAAAAAGAGAGGGGGGCACCTGGGTGGCTCAGTCGGTTAAAGAACTGCCTTCCGCTCAGGTCATGATTGAGCCCCATGTCGAGCTCCCTGCTCAGCGGGGAGTCTGTTTCCTCCCTCTCCCTCTCCTTCTGTACTCCCTCTCACTCTCTCAAATAAATAAATAAATAATCTTTTAAAAAAATAGAGAACAAACACAACAAAATTCACATACTCAAAATTGTTTCTTTTAATCAATGATTTCAAAATGTTTGGATAATTTGAAGTCAAAGACATAAAACTGTGATATTTCCTCTCCTGAGGGGATATTTATATATTTATATAAAGGACCTGGGTGTCAAATAGAGCAGCAAAGGGAATCCAGTCAGATTGCCTAGTTGCCCAAAGCCCACTTTGACTCTGACCTTGGGCAAGTCACATCTCTAAGCTGTGGCTAAAGGATGATGGGGTCCAGTAGCACTTACTTATAGGCTTATCATGAGAATGTAATCAACAGTACAGAAGGCTCAGCAGTTTCCTTAATTCATGTACTTCGAGATGCTTGTCTTGTCACGTGTCAACATCTTTGAGACATGGCTTTGGTACTATTATTGAACACAGATGAGCGAAATATGGGATAGACCAGTTAATATTTGAAAACTAATATGTAGACAAGGTGAAAAATGGAATGATTCGGTTGCAATTTTGCTTCCCTTTTCACTGACTAGAATGATCTTCAGACTTGAAAGGGCTGAACATGAAAGAGCAGGAGAGGAGAAAAGGGCCATTGTAAGAGCACACCTGGATGCACCCAGTGCTAACCTGGGGGCAGTTCACGGCAGAAATAGCAAATGCATGTGACCTGCAGAATCCTAACTGGAAATCACTGAAGAATCAGAAGAATGGCCAAGTCTAAGTGCCATAGTCAGGTGAGGCCAACGACAGATTAGTAGTGGTCTTGTTTCTTGAGGCGAAATTTAGAATCGGTAAATTTATCATTAAAATTATGAAGCAGGGGCATCTGGGTGGCTCAGTCGGTTAAGCGTCTGCCTTTGGCTCAGGGTCCTGGGATCAAGCCCACATTGGGCTCCCTGCTCAGTAGGGGAGTCTGCTTCTCCCTCTCCTTCTCCCTCTACTGTTCCCCCTGCTTGTGCTCTCTGGCATACTCTCTCTGTGTTAAATAAATAAATAAAATCTTTTAAAAAAGAAATTAAAATTATTAAGCAGATAAGAAACGTCCATGATGTTTTAGCCAAGACTCCGGAAGTGTTTGTAATATGAACACTGATCGAATACACACACACACTTACAGGGTACAAATTAAGCTCCTAATGATAACCCTATTACCCTTTTACTCTTTTTTTACTATGAGGAAACTAAGGCAGAGAGGAATTTTAAAACTTGCTTGAAAAAATAATTGAAAAGAAAACAAAACTTGCTCAAAATTAAAAAGAAAAAAGAAAAAAACGTGCTCAAAATCACAAGCTAGTAAGTGGCAGACCTATGATTCAAACCCGGGCAGTCTGGTTCTAGAGTCTACACTTTTTTTTTTTTTTTTTTTTAAGATTTTATTTATTTATTTGACAGAGCACAAGCAGACCAGAGGGCAGGAGAGGGAGAAGCAGGCTCCCCTGCTGAGGTCTCCATGTACCTCAGGATTAAAATAAACCTGGCCAAGTATGATCTGTCCATGGAGGAGGGTGTGCCTCCCCCTAGCTGTAAAGGGAATGCAGTGAATGCCACCTCTCCTAGACAAAGCAGCACTGCACTCAAAGAAGAAAGAGCTGCCGGAGGACATGAGCCAAAGCTATCAGCTCCCCACCAACCGCTTCTTACCCAAGCCCTTGGCAATCGGACAAACATGGACTAGACTGCATGTGAGCTCTTATAGGAAGCAGTATTTTAACTATTAATAATCTGCTATATAAAAAAACATCTTAGAAAGTCTGGATTTTCACTAAGTCATCCACATAAATTCTAAAGGATTTAAGGGCCTGATAAAAAGACAGAGGGGAAAAAAAATCTCTTTCAGATTATTGCAAGCCAATCTTGAATCAATGACTCATAGAAGAGGGAAAACTATTAACTATTCCCTCAATCTCCCAGTAGGGTTCTCGAAGTCAATTATTATTTGGGAGGATTCCTGAAAAATAAAGTTTGGTTTGAGATGAATAATGCAGCTCTTGTCCATGCTAAATCACTACACGCTTACTCAGATCAGAAGAACTGAGAGAAGAGAATTAATTTAGAATTTGAAGAAAACAAACATATTTTAGTTATTTCAGGTGTGAATTTGGCCTAATCGTTTCTCTAACAGTCTGCCCTGTTTTTCACCAGGCTACGTCTGCAGAGACCTCAGCTACTTTTTTCAAAGCACAGGTCTCCTACTGGGTTGGGTTATTTCCCAGATAACTCACTCCCACTCCCTACTACTAATTCAAGTGTGCCTTTGGAAAAAGCTGCTCGGGCAGGATCGGAAGGTAAACTGTCTCTACCCACGTAATCTTTGGCTGTGAAGGTGTGGCCCAAGGTCAATTTTCAAAATATATGGAGATATGAGACTATGATATTATACACATGCATACCAACCAGACAAAAACAAATACATGTCATCTTGTCTAATAGAATATATGGAGGAGGAAACAGAGGAGAAGACCCAACAGATCTTTGATTGTTTCTTGTATGCTTGTGGTGGATCTATGAGTTTTCATTGTTCTGCAGCAGGGATGACAAAAAGAGAAACATGCCCTGAATTTTTCATAAAGCTCAATGTATTCAATACAAAGGACTGTCCTTTATTCTTAGATTATCTCCTTTCTACTTCTGGGGTATTAAATTTTTCTTCCTTTTATGAAATGTGATGGTAATACAACTTCTGTAAGTTTGTTTTTAATGGTCTTACAAGCAAAGTTGGGTTTGACTTAAAATTTTTTTTAATAATCAGTGAATTCCCCCAAACCACCTACACTGATCTAGTTGACTTCCCTGGATTTATCAGTTAGGAGGGGCGGGAAGGTAAGGTGACTTGCCTGAAGTCACATATGGGGAAACTGGTCAAGCTGGAACTTGAGCCCCTGACTCCAGCCACCAGACCAACACCCATGTCACTGCAGCAAGCTGCCCCCTCCACTTGAACTGACTGCCAGGGGCCAAACCTCACTCAAAATAGCTGCACTGCCTTGGGCCCTGGTTGGTCAGGCACAAGAGTCTCAACTAATTCAAGGGCTGAAAATGCCAAACACACTTGAGTGTGGTCTTTGAGTAAAAACAAGTTGGAGTGCTTTGCACAGGAACTATTTTCGTCAGCGAAGTGGCTATAAATGATGTCTTGCCACGCACAAGAGCGAATACTGCAATGTTTTCCTCATGTATTTTAGAATGTAATTTTAAGAAGTGTGGCAACATTCAAGAAAAAAACGGATGGTAAATTAAACCTTCCTTGTCTTAGGATAAATAGCTGAAAATTACAGGGTTTTATTGGTAAACAGTGTTAGCATTTTCTAAGAGGATTTTTTTTTCCTAATGTAGAACAAAGAAATGTGCATGCATCCTGAATGTATTAACAATTGATTGTTCCAAATGCTGACCTTCAATGTGAAACTGTGCTGGTAGGAGATGTAGAAGAGGTGCAGTAAGCAATGTTATAACTTAATATGAAATTGAATCTCTTCTTGCCTTAACTATTAAGCTTAGGAGTGAAAGGGGGAAAATCCTCTTCTTTAAAATAATGTTATTCTATGGTAATAATATTCCCATAGCACTGAATGTTAAAGAGGATTTTATCACTTAAAAGAGGGAAAGATCTGCATTTAGACCCTTGGTATTATTTCATAAACATCCAAAAGGATCATCAAGCTTTCTCAAAGCTGAAAGGTGCTCTGTGCTCTTGATGGAAAGCACACGGATGCGGAGTTTCTCGTGTATTGAGTGGGTAGAGATTTCTAAAACATGAAGCCATTAGTGGTCAACTAACTCATTTCCTTGGTAGAACACACGATTAGTCAGCCATTGATTCAAAGGCATTAATTCAAAGGCTCGTAATCAGCCCCCTCTGTGTGAGTCATTTGAAACTTCTGCTGTCTGAATATAAAAAGCAAGTCTTGATAGTCAACAGATTTTCAATGAATGCTTAATACAATGCACCATGCCAAGAATTATGCATGAAACTAAGAAATATATGAGGCAAGATGATGCCATTTTTGTTAAAATTAACAAAAAAGCACACATACACACATATGCATATATGTATATGTTTAAATTGAAAAACATACACCAAGAGGTTATGGTGGGATCTTAAATGATGTTAGTGTTCTCCTTCCTTGACTGTGTTTTATAAATCACGTTAAATGAACACGTTTGCTTTTAAGAAGATAAATGAAAGAATGTCCTTAGTTTTAGGGGTAAATCCTCTTTATGGGGAGAAGTGAGTCTGCCCAGCTGGACAATGGACTGGCTGATGATAACCACTAACATGTTTTTTTCAAAACTCGTGTTTCTATGTAAATAACATAATAAGCTGAACCCATGTTCTAAGAACATTCCAATAAATTTATTCAACTATATTCAGTGGAAATTCACCTTTTATGGGCCTGTCAATAAACCAATTCTCCAATTAAAACAGTTTCTATGGTAAAATGTATTTGAATTTTCAATAAGCAACTTTAAAATTGACTTTTTGGAACGTAACTTAGAAATGTGGAAGGAACTTATACACTTGCCTTAGTATATGCTAATAATAAGTAATGTTTACTGTTACTTACTGCATTCATTATTTCATTTAACCCTACAATAGCTTCATGTGGGACATTTTATTATCATTTCCATCTTACAGGCAAGGGAATCAAGGCACACAGATCACAAAAGGCATAAAAGCTGCAGGAGGTCACCAAGCCCATGTAGAGTTGGGTTCAAAGCCAGGTAGTCCAAATCCATATCCTCCATCCAACCCTTATCACCTGCCAGTTCCCCTGTGCCATGGGGCTTGCACATCAAAGGGATTAAAATGCTTTCATGGTGATAAGCCCAGGTAAAGTGAGCATATTTTAATTTTTTTGACCAAATAAAATGAAAATTTACCACTGAATACAACTGCTTCCCTACAATTAAATTAAAAGGAAGCTCTGCACAGATAACTAGGAATCAGCAAATGTTTTCTCTAAAGGGCCTGAAGGTAATGATTTTAGGTCCTACGGTCCAGTGGCAACTACTCACCTCTGGCTTTATAGCTTGCAAGCAGGCACAGACAATAAGTAAAAGAATGAATATGGCCATATTTCAATAAAACATTTGTTATATAATGGGCAATGGGCAGATTTCATTTGCAGGTGGTAGGTCACCTCCCAGATCAAGATGCTATTATTAATGTAGCTAACAAATCCAAACATATCTGTTAATAGTTAAAAGGAGGGGTTTAGGCATTGAACTACCCAGAGATTTGGTAAAAATTTCCTCTGGTAAATAAGAAACAGCACAGTACTGGTCAGAACCATCCAAGTGTCTTGGAATAATTTTGTTAATTAATTTTGCTGGATGTGTTGAATATATGTATTAGTATATCCTGTTGTGTTGAACTCCCCACTCACGAATGATGAGAAAGGCAGTCCCTGCAAAAATATCATTGCATATGTATGGGCACTTTTAACTCATGGTCAAATGAGTGGCATAAATAATAACAAACAGAAGCTACAGATGTTAAAACTATATATACCTCTTCAAGCTTTGGGGGTTGAAATCTAAAATGTATGTAACGACAGTTGCAAAGACACTACCTTTAATGGTCCTCTGAAATACCATGCCTTCAGAAGTCAACAAGAGCATCACAGTTAAACCTTCTGGTACTGCAATATAGATTTGCACAGACCTTCGCATATCTAAAATTCTACAATAATTTCACTAAGAGATCTTTATATAGTTGTACCAAACAAAACTGAATTCTGTAGGAACTTAAGCAAATATCACAGTTCTCTGTTTATAATGAAGTCAACACACATTTGAATCAAATTTCCATTCTGAATTTTTTAAAGCCCCATAAAAAATGGCATCTGGCAAGCTAAAATTGAAACATAAAGAACAACTCAAAAATGTCAGGCATTTTCAATAGTTGATCTTCACTTCTCATGTTTCCTTTAGTAAACACAGAATGCAGAAAAACTGGCAAAATTGCATATTTTTTGCATGAGGCAATCTTTTTAAAACCTTTTAAGTCTGGACTTAACTGTCTGCTTTGTAATTGGGGAGCTCTATTGATAGAATTCTCTGCAGGCCAGGACTTTCCCTAGGAACAGCAGAGGTTTTAGACACCACGTGCGTGGCTAAAGTACGTCAAAGGTTCAGTGCCATTGATTGAAACAGATGAATATTGGCTGCATCCTGATTTCGTGAAATTCCAGACAAATAATTTAGCATCATCTTTGCCCTTCCCACAACCTCAACTAAGGGACAGAAAAGTACAAAACCATGTTCTGAAATGGTGAAAATGACTTGAGCACATAGTGTCAGTTCAGAATTTCAAGTGGATCTTCTCATGTTAGGAATACGCCACGTTACTATGGATATGGTCATCTCAGAATAAGTCTAAAGAAACTAATAAAGGATACAAAAATGTAGTCATCCATGTATCTCTTCTTTAGGTTCTCCACGATGGCATTCTCTGTGATCTTGGAGAGCAGGACCATGTCATCCACGCCACTGTGTTTAACATTGTGGCTCTGCCAGTGGTACCGGTAGGCACCTTTGCTTCCCTGTGAACATAAAATGCACAATTATTAGGATGGTTTATTTTCTCCTGGTGAAAAAAAAAAAGCCACTAAGTTCCCAAATATTCCTTATATCAAATGCTGCAGAATGAGCACAACAAAGATTTTGTTATCAACAGATCTGAATTCAAATTTCAGTTTTGCTATCTACGAACTAAGAAAAGTGGAGAAGAGTCATATAGGTTCACTGTGTCACTTAAGCTGCTCTTTTCTCATTTGTAAAATGGGAGAAATTAAGACCCACTTCATAGAGTTGCTGTAAGGATTAAGGAAAAATAACATACGAAGTCCCAAAGAGTATTTCGAGTATAATACAATAAATGATTAATGATATCCAATAATTCCTTCAACCTTATTGTTTTGTAGAATTAACAACAAAATAAGCAATAAAACAGAAACTTTCTAGACTTGTTTTGCAAATTATATGACAAAACTCAGAAGCAGAAGCAGTATGTATCACACAACAGCTAGGTCACCTCATCCTAACTTCTCAAGCCATCTAAATTATTTTCCCTCCATAAATTTATCACTATCAACATAATATTGGCCTTCCAGATTCAAAAGATAAGCTACACTTTGATGGCTGATCACTGCTACATTAATGAGGAAATGGACAAGACAGCCTAAATGTGATTACAGAACATGCTGTGGACAGGAGGACCTCATCCAGTCCCACAGCCTCCTTGGAGAGATGAAGCTGTAGCCCTTTTCTTCTTATTGGATTTACAACCTAACACCAGAGGTGGCCTCTGAACACCCTGTGGCCTGCAGGAATTCCTTTCACTTGGCCTTTCTATAGTGGAATGCCCACATGTTCAGCTATGTGCAAGTCCTGGAGTTAGAGGCAGATGGGAGCACCATGGTGGCTGCACTTGGGGAGCTCATGTCCATTGAAGGACACCTAGATATTGATAGGAGTAATTCATGAATCAGCAACAATCAAAATGAAAACTCATATAAAATGGATGTTCCAGGAGTGCAGAAGACTTCTTTGTCTTAGGAAAGACAGACAACTTCCTGAAGGTGCCATTTGAGGTGGATCTAAATTATTTTGAATTTGCCAGAAAAGATGAGACAAGGAAGGATAGTCCTTATAGTCTACACTCACTAGGGCAAAAATCTAATATATATGTGATAATGGTAAATGATATATGACAAGTTATTAGAAGATCCTCCCTTGCCTTCACAGCCTACAAGCATCCTACTGGAGATGTCATGTGCTGCACATGTGTGGTGTGCATTGACCTGAGTGACACTTGGCTCCTGCCCCCATCCTAGGAGTTCACTTTCTTTGGGGGATTTAGATGAAGGAGAAAAAAATTCTGAATAAGGGTAATAAGGGTATCTAGAAAGGCCACGTGCTCAGACATCAAAACTAGGATGAGAAAAGGTCATAAGGAAGTTCTTTGAGATAAAGGGAAGGTGGAAGGAAACAAAATAAATACCAGTTAAATTCCACTTGTGTAATGTTTTCTCTGTAGGATATGTGAGTCCTTCATAAGAGCAATTGTAAGAGGCTCTAGGAAAAACAGTTTTTAAAAACCAGCCAGGAAAGAGTTACCATAGGAAAGGCATACCAGTGCCATGGGCTGAAGCTCCAGAAAAGGGCTCTGGAAGGCTTGCCACCCATGCTGCCTTGCAGAGGGCATCTTTATATGATATATTTGGCTTTTGCAGAACCACATGCAGCATCAGTTCTACAAAACTACCCCAGACCTCACCACACCTTCTTCCTCTTGTGGCACAGCAGAAAGAGAGAAAAAGCATCCAGCATGACTCACTGGATCTCAATCAAATGTCCACAGTCTACTTCCAACCAGATAAAGACTCCAGGCAACTCCTCTCCTTCTCTGTCCTCCCTTCTTTCCTTGATTATTTTTCTGGGCACTCACAGAAATTATTCTGCCTAGAAAATTAGGGCCACAGAGTAACTAACCAGTAGGTATGTTTGCTCTTAACCCCTATAAATACCCACTTACTTAAGAGGCCAAAATGTTATTTTCTCTTTGAAAAATGTAAGCACGGTTTAATAAAACAGAAGGGTATTAACAAGCTGTTATTTAACTCCTGCAAAGGACAAGAAATGGAAGGGCTCTGTGTCACAGTGTATGTGTTGGTACTGATCCACAGAAACTGCCTCCTCAAGGTAACCCCAGTTGGTCTTGGTATCCAACCTAACTGTCTTGATTCTGTCTTGCTGCAGAATGATGTATTACTGTCTGTCCCATTTCAGAGGCAGTGTCCTTTTTATGGTAACTATTTCTCATTAAAACAGGGCTTTGTGGAGTTCATTAACTCTCATGGTCTCAAATATCCCTCGATGCCAAAGAGTCCCCCTTGGGGGCCTTCAGACCTCTATCTATAAATGGATGAGGAACCAATAGTGAGACTGAGTAGTTACTATAAGCAAAACAATCAGCCATTTGATTTGTGGTGGCTTTTATTATTGCAATCAACTCAATGATAGAGGGTTAACATTCCCATGCTACATGGAAGGAAACAGACTTCCCAACTAGCAAGCAGCAAAAACAAGATGTGAACTCAAGTCTCTATGATGATGAATTCATTCAAACATCATTGTTTCTTCACACTGTCTCCCTGGAGACTTTACTGGATATTTCCACCTGTTAAGTTTAAGATGGCCACAGAATGATAGACTGTCTCCAGAACCGAATTCATCATGAAAGAGACCTATAATCTTTGTTAATGACCACTTTCCCTTAGCATCAAAGACTAAAACACTGGAGTTATTTTTTATTTGACGCATTTCCTATATCTAGTTGGTCACAAATACCTTTTCCCCTCTTTCACCTCTCTGTCTCTCCTTCTCCCAGGTGATGATATATGAGAACTCATTCAACCTTCACAATTATCCCCCATACTGTGTATTATTCACTCTCTTACTAATGAAAAAAACTGTAAATTGTCCAAAGTCTTCTGATTGTAACATCTCTAATGTTCCCCACCTTGCTATTACTTTCTCCTTCCTCTTCCCTCCTATCTCTGCCCTTCCTCCCCCCAAAAATCAATTCAGATGAGGTAAAGGGAGAGAGAGCTAGAAAGGGTGGGAACAATCAGAGTCTTTGAGGGAAAACTCACATGTTTGGATTGCCAAGGACAAGATCAGAGCCCACCCCATGGGTAAATGAAAGCTGGACCAGGGCTGGGCCAGGGCTGGGCTGGGCAATTCTAGCACAGGGTGAGAACCTGAGCAGGGAAGCTAGGAACCGAACATAGATGCATAAGCTCTCATCGTTGCCCAGACAAGCTTGATAGTTCCCCACAGTGAAACAGAAAACTGTTTTCTGTTTTTCTGTAGGGGACAAAAGAGTTTGATCATAGCATGACTTTTCTAGAGGTGTTCCCTGGAACACAGCTGAGGACAGGCAACAAGTGGGGAACCCAGCAGGAAAATGGTTAACATTTTACAATCCTAGACAATGTTTCTGGGAGCAGAGGCCAAATGTGACCTTCAGACCGCAAACTACTGTGTTACAATTGCAAGAATATGAGTTGTATTTGTGGGGCAAATAACCTTGACCTCTTTGCTTCTTGCTCTCACTCCTGACTGGGAGGGTGGGGGGCAGGATTGGCTGCCATGTGCGCTGGGAGAAGGAAGGACAGTGACAGGGACTTCCCCATCTGCTTGAGGAGGGCCACTTTCTTCAGTTGGCAAAGGCCTGGCTTACCAGGCTCTCCCCTCAGCAAGAGTCAGCTTCCTTCTCTTCTGTGGGCTTCTTTTTTGGATGGGTAACTCAAACTTTTTGCTTTTTTGCACTAAAAATAGGAATATTTTATTTATTTATTTTATTTTTAAATATTTTATTTATTTATTCATAGAGACACACAGAGAGAGGGGGCAGAGGCACAGGCAGAAGCAGGCTCCATGCAGGGAGCCCAACGTGGGACTTGATCCAGGGTCCCCAGGATCACACCCCAGGCTGCAGGCGGCGCTAAACCGCTGGGCCACCGGGGCTGCCCAAAAATAGGAATATTTTAAACAAGTAGGGGTACTCAGCAACTATGCATCCAACAGTCCTTAAAGAGCATGGTCCTTGTACCAAGGAAGGAATACAGGTACTGATGTGCCAGCTAAGAAATAAAAATGAAAATAACAATAATGATGATGATAAAAGTTACTCTTAGCCCTGACAATTATTATAAATTATGAGGGAAATATTTCCCATTAAGAAGGATTGAGTGCAGACTCTCTTGGGCCTATATTTGGTTTCTTTCTTTCTTTTTTCCTTTTTAAGATTTTATTTATTTGAGAGAGAGAGCACGAGTGAGCATGGGGGTAGGGCTGAGGATGGGGGGAGAAACTCAAGTATACTCCGTACCGGGCACACAACCTGATATGGGGCTCTATCACAGGACCCTAAGATCACACGACCTGTGATGAAAAAGTTGAGTCCGATGCCTAACCGACTGAGCCACCCCATCGCCCCTCCATATGTGGTTTCTAATGATGATTCTGTTTATTAAAAAGCAATGGATTCACACACAAGTTCTAGAAAGTTGAGTATACCCATATCCACGTAATGGCCTGGTTTGTTCCTCACACTTAGGAGGTGGCACCAAGACACAGGAGTCCCTCGTGCAGAGGAAGGAGCCCGCCTGCTGATTCTCTGATTTTAAAGGCAGAGTGTCACTAACTCACATGTGTTTACCAGGGTGGGGACCAGGAAGAGCAAAGGTGAGTCAGCACACAAAGGCAGGGATTGTTCTACCCTGAAACCCTACCTTCGCTCAGCCTTGGGGGGAGCCCCTGCCTGCCACAGCTTCGGTGCTACAAACACTCTTACTAGTGTCTCAGGGAGCACTGTTCTTCTTTGGTTCATCCAGGAGAGAGGAGGAGACCATATACTGGGTGACTACAGTCTTCAACACCCTTCGGACACCCAAAAAAGGGAGGCCATGAAATGTGCTGTTTAAATACAATAGGCCTAGTGTCGGGCAGGGCCTGGCTGGGAGGGGGTGATCATAAATATCTTATAGCCTTCCAGGAAGAGGAAACTGCACAGTATTTTTAGAGAGTAATGTGGAAATAGCTATCAAAATTCTAGCCACGCCAACCAATGTAAAAATAGTTACTTAAATAAAAATAAAACTCACACTCTCTTTGTTCCAGCAATTATTTTTAGGAATTTACCTCAAGATATACCAAGTATGTACACCATGACGTATGTACAAGCCTGCTCACTACTGCAGAGTTTGTGATGAGGAAAACTGGACACGTGATTCGGGGCCACCGGTCAAGAATATGGCACACCCTACAAAGGAGTTCCAGTGGGTCATTAAAAGGAATCTGACAGAGAAAAATCTTCAAGATACCCAGTTTCATGAAAATCACAATCAATATGTGGATCGAAGCACAGAATGACTGCAGACTGCAATTGTCTCAAGTTCTTAAGAGACATCTGTTTGTTTTTTTTTGAAAAATACACAAGTTTCCATTGGGAAGAAAGCCTGGGGTTTGGGACAAGGGTGACTGCTACTTTCCATTTTGAACTTTTCTGCAATTTATTTTCTTTTTAAATAAATGCACATACTTGCATGTGTCAGTAAAATAACCAAATAAATAGAAATGTTGAAAATGATGCTGATACATTGGAGAATTTTCTGGGGGTGGTGTTGGGTATTGATGGGACTATCCCAAAGCTGGATCATCATTGTAAGCCTGGGTGCTGTGCCGCTTCCAGGTTTGAAAAGTGGATTGGGAGGTGTTGCCTGGATGACAAGATATTATCATGTCTGGGATGTTTAGCTGGTCCATGAGCACAATAGGACGGCAGATCTGATTGCCAAAAAAACCTGGGACTAGAAAACTAGTGTATCACCCTAAAAAGCTGATAAACCATATTCTGATTGTGAACAATGGACAATGGGTAATGCTCTAGCCTGCTGTTGAACGGGGCTTGTTTTTTAATGGGATTTTTCTGTCCTAGTGAGTCATAACAGGAAAGGAACAGAACTATCTGTTGTACTTTAATCGTTTAGTTGACAGTCTAGGATTTCTACCTTTTGAAGTTCTGCTATTTGACCAGAATGAAACACTTCTATGGCAAATGATGGGGAAAAAAAAAAAAAAATCAACCATAAATATTTGTTTCCTCTGAGCCAGGCACTGTAAACTCACACTGGACTTGCAATGTCTTTCAACTTTACGGAATTTAGACACCCCCCCTCCACTATGTTGATGATGTGAACATGTATGTATGTGTGAAGCAAGCATACATGGGTATGTTGAACTGCAGTGAAGAGAGTACAAAGAAGTGTTTCTGGTAGAGTGGAGGGTGGGGTGGGGATGAAGCAGTCTGTAACCAACAAATATCCTCATTCCCTTAATCCTCCGAGTAAATGGAACTAACATTTACTGAATCCATAAAGATGTGCTAATATACTTTACATGATCTCATTTATTCTCACAGCCCTGCAAGACATGATTATTATAATCCCTCTGTCACTATTTTACAAATGGTAAAGTGAGCCCTAGGATTGTAATGTACCAAGCTGCCTCTGCTTAGAGGGGCTGGGGAACGGAAGCACACCGCGTGTTTGGCACGTAAAGTGTAAGGAGTCCTCAATGAATACAGAATATGTGCTCACTAGCTATCATTCGTGTTAAGTACATGTGACCTGACCAAAAGTTTGATATTTGTGTAACATTTCTACTGACATGATCTCAGTTAATCCCTGTGACAAAGGGCCAGGGGTTGACTTCCTTGTCTTTGTTCTTTCTGCCACATTACAAGTCACTTCCAATGTGATCATCAAGGCCAAGTGTAGATAGATGCTGGCTCCAGGATCACTAGGGCCAGAGTCTCCTAGCCAGGGTTGGCCCAAGGCAATCTTCCTGGAAGCGACTAGTGCAGACATAATTTATCATCTAAACAGGGACACTCTGAGTGCAGAAGGACTTAATAGCTTTAATAATAAAGCTGGAACATGATGCATTAACTGGGGCTGTCTTGGGTTGCATGGCTCTATCTGTGACCAACTTGATCTCAGAGAAGTCATGGAAAGCTTTCAAAGACCAGCCCTCCTAGATAGGATCCTGTGCTACTGACTCACAGGTCTCCCACAAATCACTCAGTCTCTCAGCCCTCTGACCTACCCACTCAACAGAAGGAGGTTCCTGACATTACACTAACCCCTGGGGGCTGCCATGAGGAGCCTAAGGATCAAATAAGACTGTCAATGACCCTAGCCCCCAATGTCTCTCAGGGTAGAGTTGGTTTTACGTGATGACATAATCAGAGGACAACATGTGGATGGTATATACCAGGCGGGTAACATGGAGTGAGGGAGGGAAAAGAAGTTTGTAAGAAAATAACAAGAGATGGGAAAGTGCCCAAATTTTGTTTTAATTGCATGTATGATATTTTTATATAAAATATCTATGTGGAAATATGGTTCTTAAAACATTGCAGTTGTTGCATCTCTAAGTGTCCTTTCTGTATGGTTTTATTTTTCGCCTGAGCATATATTTATAACATGTGCACACACACAAATACCAGTTTTCAGTGAAAAAAGATAAGATTGGGATCCCTGGGTGGCGCAGCGGTTTAGCGCCTGCCTTTGGCCCAGGGCGCGATCCTGGAGACCCGGGATCGAATCCCACGTCAGGCTCCCGGTGCATGGAGCCTGCTTCTCCCTCTGCCTGTGTCTCTGCCTCTCTCTCTCTCTCTCTCTCTCTCTCTCTCTCTTTGTGACTATCATAAATAATAAATAAAAAAAAAATTAAAAAAAAAAAAAAAAAAGATAAGATTAAGGGACATGAGAGAATCCTGTGAAGTGAAATGAAACACACATGACACTATTTTCTGTATTTTTTTGATAGTCCACATCAGCTCAGGTCTCCAATTCCTGTTGTTTACTCCAGGTTGCAGCTATAAGTAAACTCTTTTAAACACAAATGGATCCTCAGCAGGAAAAGAAGCAGCCTTTCTTTGACTTATGACTTACTCAACCTGGAACGTTGCTTCCAAAGCACCATTTTCTGT
The DNA here is from genome assembly GCF_053574225.1 of Canis aureus. NCBI lineage: Eukaryota > Metazoa > Chordata > Mammalia > Carnivora > Canidae > Canis > Canis aureus. The sequence continues at coordinate 28,969,000 of NC_135642.1, forward strand.
GTCAAAGAACAGTTCAAATCTAAGATGTTATAAATCAACAGTTAACATAGTTCATCAATTCCAAGATGCATTTTCTTCACATTCTAATATTCTGAAATTAGGATGCCTTTTTTTTTTTTAAGCAATCTCTACCTCCAACATGGTGCCCCAACCCATGACCCCAAGACCAAATGTCTCATGCTCCATGGAATGAGCCCGCCAGACAGCCAAGGATGTACCTTAATAATCAATGTCGTGTCACAGCTTAACTGACACTGGTTTCTTTTTTCTGGAGTTTTTTTTTTTTTTTTTTTAAAGCAGAAGAATAAAATAATGATGGCTCTCTTACAACTAGTAGCATCTTTGGGCTTGATGAATCACGGCACATAACCCTTAGAAGGGGTCAGGCACTATTCCATGCACTTCACAAATATTAAGTCACTGTGTAGTATCATCAAAGATAAAAATATTATAAAGATTTGCATTATTCTGGAAGCATCACACCATGGATCAACGTCCCTTCAGGAATTACACAGTAGTTTTACCGATGGGTTGATGACTGCCCAGTTCTAGAAGCTTCACTATGAAAAATGTTTGCAGCAGCGACATGATTTCCTCTCTGATTTGTAAAGGTGTGTTCTTGATTTGTATCTCTTTCACCCTAAAAGTTCCTTTAGTGTTAAGATTATTTGAAGCAGGAGGGTCCCCGCCTCTGCCCCCACAAGATACATCAACCATGGCAGTTTAAAATGAGTTGTGCCCTTTATTCACAGACAACATCCTCCAGAGTTTCCTAAACCCAGAGTCATCTTCAACTATTTTCACAACTTTTCTATACTGTTTCTATGTTTTAACTGTTTCTATGAACTGTCCTAAAAATTCGACTAAATCGTAAACAATCACCTCCATCAAATCACCAGTTTGGTGTGTTAGCTTTATTTCTTCCATACATATTAAAATAATAATGAAGGCATTCAATTTAAAATATACACTGTGGGGTTGTCCATACTGATCTCACCATCCATCTTGGTGCATGTTTCTTTCTTTTTTTTAAAGATTTTATTATTTATTCATGGGAGAAGCAGAGACATAGGCAGAGGGAGAAGCAGGTTCCCTGAGGAAAGCCCAATACGGGACTCGATCCCAGAACCCCGGGATCATGACCTGAGCCAAAGGCAGATGCTCAACCACTGAGCTACTCAGGTGTCCTGGTGCCATGTTTCATATGTGGGGACCCACTGCCATTCTCTCCTGGGTCGCTCCCATTAATTTCAAGTCTAACTGTTGGGTATGTATATATGTATGTATTTTTATTTTAGGTAGGCTCCACACCAACATGGGGCTTGAACCAATGACCCCAAATCATATGCTCTACTGACTGAGCCAGGCAAGTGCCCCTAGCCACAGGGAATTGAAATGGCTCTATTCTATTTCTCAGGTGTATTGTTCTCTGTTGTGGAAAATCCTGCATGGGGGGACCAGATTCCCTTTTGGATAGTAGGTGAGAGTAGGTTTTGTTTTCACAGGTAGAAACTACTCTGGATTCATGTTCCAAATCCTCTGTTCTTTCCATCAGGGATCCCAAGACCCCTCCTCTAGTCTTCTCTCAGTCAGAAAACCCCCCGAGCCACATGTGGGACATTTTAGCGGATTCCAGGGTAAGGGCTTGTCTTGAGGCCAAGGAGGTAATTCTCTCTTGGGCACCTGGAATTTATTCTTTCTAGAAAGCTGGTAAGCACTGTTCTTTTTCCCTCTTAGTCTCTAGGAAATCTAGAATGGTGGCCCTCTCCCCTTTGGGAGAATATTCTTCTTCTCGCACAACAGCTACTTCCCATTACATGCCAGCACTGTTTTGAGTATTTTCTACACGATAATTTATTTGATCCTCACCACCTCACCAGGCAGGGAAACTGAAGCACAGAGAAGTTAAGTAACTTGTCTGGCTCTTTCAATCCCAGGCCATCCGGCTCTCGAATCTTCAAGTTTAACCATCATATCTACTGCCTCTCATAATAAGGTGAGTGGCTGCTGGAAATAGCAATCATTCTAAAGTTAATAGTAATTGTGTGATTGCATGTTTACTATCCACCCTGTATCAGCCTCTTTCATCTGCATGATACCACGAAGCAGACACTTTTATAATTAGTATGGAAGATACGTTGTGCAAAGCCCAGCACCAAGGAGCCCACAGAGCAAGCAGTCTAGCTCTAACATGGCCCCGTACAAGTCAGAGAAAGCTCAGTGCCATGGAATCAACCTTAGGAGAACATCTGTCCCCTGCTGTGTCCCCAGCATGCAGGGCAGTGCCTGATACCTGGCTGGGCTCAACCAATACTAGCCAGGTGAATGAATTCCAGGCCACTGCGCTCATCTCAGGATTAGATACATCTCATTGAGGCAGCTGTCGGTGGGGAAAATGGGATTTCTGGGCCCAGAAACTGTCACAAGTTTCCAAAACTCTCCTATTGCCCCACATTGGGAGATCAAAGGGAAGAGACTTTGCCCCTAAAGACAACTCACCTTAATTGTTCATTGTCATCCAGGTAAGGAAAACAGGGTATTCTCAACCAATGGATGAGGACATTGCATGCTACAGCATAAAATCAACAACTGTATAAAATCCCCTTATAAGACAAATGCTACTTTTACTTCTGCCTCTATTTATATTTTAATCGAGCAAATGATGAAGGGTCACACAGATGTCAGTCTCTATCTTTGCAGCTGTGGCTCTGCTAGCTTGACAACATCCTCAAACACTAACCAGTCCTTTCAGGGGCTTCCTGGTCAACACTCCTTGTTTTTTGAGTACAAAGGTTGTGGAATACAATTCTTCTTACTAATTCAGCCTTGATTAGTATCAACAGACTTGAGTTCAAGGACAGGATCTACTTCTGTGACCTTGGGCAAGGTGCGTTTCAGGGAATTTTATTCTCCACAATTAAGGCAATCTATTAAATGCTATATACTTAAATGTGATTTAGGGTTTGTATCTCTACTGACAGGACTTTCATTAACAGAAGAACCAAGCAAACAAAATCTTAACAGACTACGTGTTGTAATTTTTAGTTTGAAAATAATAGTCCCTGAAACAGTGGTAGCTGTTCAGTAAGTTTCTTTAACTGAATTCAGAAGTCGAAGTGATAATACAGGCAGACCAGCATTAGCAACACCAGTGTCTCTTGTTCATATTATTAATTGAATTGGAAATAAAAATAGGGAGGTAATAGAACAATTTCTTGACACAAAATGAACTATTGCTCTGTACCAAAAAAGAAAAAAAATCCTAATTTAAATGCTGTTCTGCAGAAAAATAAATATGCAGAGACTTGCCAAGAGACTGCAGCAGAGTTGATATCAACTTGATTAAAAATAGTCTCCCAGGACTCAGTATCATTTACAGCATCTTTCTATTCTGATTGCAAAATATGCATTATTTATACCATGCAAAATGGTGGAGGCATGACAACCCAAGATAATCAACTGATTTTATGTTTTAATATTATTTAATTTTTTGGGAAAATGAACTATTTGGGCATATCCGAATGAGAAAACTGAATATTAAAAAAAAAGTTGACAATTCGTTTCTTACCTCAAATTTTTTTTTTAAGCCCATGTAGAAATACCAAAAAGGAATAAAGAGTAGGATTTTCAGTGGATATGCACCAGGTACAGTGTTGCTGTATCATCTCCTACTCAGGGGTGTCATTTCAGGATGTGCTAAGAGAAGGATCATGGATGGGATGGGCTGTCTCAGAGACACGGACAGCCTTTGTCATGGATTAGCCATGCAAATAGAGTCTAAAAGCAGAGCTCAGGGGTGAGCGCTCATCCCCTGAGCACCACAGTCACTAGCCAACACTGAACAACAAAGTACAGAAATGAGAAATACCTTCTACAGGTAGAAATTACTCTGTGTTCATGTTCCAAATCCTCTGCAAATCCTTCCCACCAGAGATCCCAAGACCCCTCCCCTAGATGGTGAAGGCTCAGAATAGCTCCAGGTGTGGAGACAAAACACTCAATCTAACCTCTCACTCCTTTTCATCACCCTGCAGAGGACACAGAATCCATCCTGCCATTTCTTCTCAGGACTCACATGTTGAACTTCAGGACCAATGGGGCTGGGCTGAAGGGGGCAAGGAGAATCCTGTGTACGCTTGATAATGTCATTAAAAGCCCCACAGGAGACAGCAAAGCAGGCGTGGTCTCCTGATGCCCTGTTCTCAGCAAGCCATACCTCAGAAGCCACACCTGGACTGTGCAGGGCCAGGGGCAGGGTGTGGGTGTGCAACAATGAGGAGCCAGAGACAGATCTCATCAAGTATTGATGTGTCCTGTCCCAGGAGAACTTCCAAGGGGCTTACTACCTACTGCTGTGTGCCCCCCTCCCCAGTTCAGTAAGCAAAGTTTGGGGATGAATTTGTAATAAAACCAATGGGGGGGGGGGGGTCAGCACAGCTTCACTCTGAGCTTATCCAAAGACCCCTGCTACTGTGTCCTTCCAGGTTTGAGGGAGGCCACCCACAGGTAGACTTTGCCTTCCTCTGACCAGCTTAAATCCTTAGTAAAGGTTCAACTGTCAACAATTACAGATTTGTAAAGCTATAGAAATTGGGAAGGGAGGTAAAGGGAGAGGGAGAGAGAAAACCCTCTCTCCGAGGGGAAGAGGAAGAGCTTCTAACAGAACAGAGATCTTAGTAGCCCTACGCCTAAAAAGACTTTTTTAGGAAGTTAAGTGTTTCAGGGCTATTTCGTAAAAGCAGCATTGCAAGAACTCTAATCTCTAAGCCTCGGTTTCTTTTTCTATAAAATGAGGATAGTAACAATATCTACCACTCAGGGCTTTTGTGGGAATTAAATAAGATAATGCATAGAGGGTTCATATTACACTGCCTGGCCTACCATTAGTGCAAAGTTGTCAATAATAGTTGTCAATAATAGCAAGTGACCTGGGGAGGCTGGGAGCCAGGAATCGTGCTCTGATTGGATATCTGATGTTTCAAGAAAGAACTGGGGAACTGTCTCATCGGGCTGATAAGAAGATAACAGCAGAGACAGGACTCAATAAAGAAATATGGAACTTAAAAAGTTTTGTGATGCTCAAATGATACATAATTTTGTATGGCATGTGAGACATTTGAACCCAGATTCTGAGAATTGGGATGTACTGCAGCAGAGCAGAAAAAAGACAGTCACTGCGAGAGAAGACACATAGAGAGCTGAAGAGGCTAACTAAAAAGGAAGAAATACAGTAAGGATCATTTGAGCAATAGATTAATTCCTTACATGAAAAAAGTAAAGGTGTTCAAACCAACTACAAAGGAAAAAGGCTAAGGGCAGAATGCTTCTATATTTACATTCTGAATCCTAAATTTTTAGAGCTGGAAGGGGCCTTGCCTATAGATCAACCTCCAAGCTTTTCCTGTACTGATGAGAAATCTCAGACCAAGGGAGGTGCATGCATGTCCATGGTGCCAGCTACTTAGTTGCTTAGCTACTTAGTTCACACACTAGAACTCCGGTCTTCCAGCCCCTTCCCAGCACTCTGCAGCTCTCTGCAGCCAACCCCTCCTGAGCAGACCTGTGGCAAAGGTTTTTTTTTTTTTTTTTTTCTTTTTTTTTGTAGCAAAGGTTTTTATCACCCACAGAGGTTCTGGAAAGAACAAATTAAGTCTAAGCATATACATATTTTAAATTTCTCAAATAATAAACACTATCATTTGTGAACCTTGACCCTCTGGCAATAAGACTACATGAGCGGGCTGGTATCCATCTAAATATTAAATATTTGAAGAGCTTAATTTCTTAGTTTTTAATATTAAGATAAACAGAAGTTTTAAATGTGCCTTCCAGGGGGTTATCTAGTATACAAAAGTGCACAGACCCCACACTTTGGGGGCCACTTTCCTGGGACCCTCTGCCTTCCACCCAAGATATAGGCCTCCATTTATGGGTGGCAGAGGGGGTAGGGACTGGTGGAGGGAGGAAAATCCTGGCATTGGCTTAAAACTTAGAAGTAAGTAGGTAAAGGCAATCTCCAGAATATGGGGAGAAATGTAAGAAGAAATTGGAAAGCCATAATCTAACTAGAGATCTCTGGCTGTAGGATTCCATGGTGCTCCTTCTAGTTGTAACTTTCTGCTGCCATAATCACTAAAATTGAAAACAAAACACAAGCTAACCATGTCTGATGTGATTACGGGCCATGGGTGGGTCACACCAACTTAAAGTTCACAACTCCACAGAAAATCCGGGATCCCTGGGTGGCGCAGCGGTTTGGCGCCTGCCTTTGGCCTAGGGCGCGATCCTGGAGACCCAGGATCGATTCCCACGTCAGGCTCCCGGTGCATGGAGCCTGCTTCTCTCTGCCTGTGTCTCTGCCTCTCTTCCTCTCTCTGTGACTATCATAAATAAAAAAAAAAAAAAAAATTAAAAAAAAAAAAGAAAATCCAAGAATTCCCTTGCTCCCTGTATCCTGCAAAATGTGATACAGCAGGCAACCCCTGCCATCAAGAAGTGTGATCCACAATGTTTGGGGAATAGGAAATGGGCACAGCTACCTACCACAAGTCAAACACTATGTTAGGTACTTTGTTTCACTTGGTCTCAAAAGAATTATAGAACCAGAGAGGTGCACTGATCCCTACGTAACAGATGAAAAAGTTGGCCAGAGAGAGTGTCACAGAGTCCAGATCTGTACTTGGGTTTGGTGGGTTTAGAAACCCACAGCAGCTCCCTTTGAGGCTGTGGTGGAAGACAAAAGAAGTAGATTCTCCATTCTGGGAAACTCCCCCAAGGGAGCCACGTCTTCTGACAGCAAGGTTTCATGTACAGCACCGGAAGCTGCCTGTAGGTCCTTATGTGGCAAGTTGGATGAAGGAACACTTTGGCTATGGAACAGAGGTCACCACTCTACACAGAGGAGCATTTCAGGCACACTGCTAGGACTGACTCATAGAGAGATAATGGGTGCTGTGACTGGCCCCTCACTGGAGCTCAGAGGGCAGAGGGTTAGAGCTACTCTGAGACATTGTGCCTCTGCCTCTGCTCCGTCTCCTTCAAAGTACTCCTCACAGCCAGCTTCAGATAGAACCCCACCCTCTGGTCTTCAGTATGTGTAGGCTTCTCATCCAATGTTCTTTTGGGAATAGATGATGGTTTCCCTTTGTGGCAAAGGTGCCTCCTACCACAATGAAGACACTTAAGTATGTTCCAAATAACCTCACAGAAATTCTCACTCAGACAAAATAGGCAAGACAGACGTGAATTCCCAAAACTGTTGCTGCTAGGGTTCCGCTGCAGGAACCTGCCACATAGCCATGCCAGGTGTAATGGCATAGCTACCTTCAGACCTGCAAAGTCAAGAGCAAGAAGGACACTCTGGTCTTCCTTACAGTAGGGACAGGAATGGGAGTCAAGGGGGCTGGGACTGACACTCAAATGATCCCAAGGCAGTAGTGAGAAATCACTGTAGACAAGGAATCAAGACAAAGTGAGATCTGCTCTCTGTGTTAGGCAGAGTGTGCCTACCTAGTTATGGAGAAAACTGCTCAATTTTGGGCAGGACAGTGAATGGACAACAGGTATCAACATCACCACCTCACAAAGAGGGTTGTGCTCAAAAACTGCCAGCAAGACCACACGTGGATTTGTAAATGCATTTGCATGGTTTCTGGTTGCAAAAATGCTGAGAGAATTTGACCACACTCTGCTTCCAAGGGCACAAAAGTCCCTTTTTACCTGAGTTCCAAACCCAAAATATGAGGACAAGTAGCACCAGAAGTCTTAAAATATGCTCTCTCCGGCTGTGACCTCTTCTCTTCCTGGGAGTTGCATCAAAAGCACAGTGTTACCTACTAATCAAATAGCCAACACCCCTAGATACCTGGAAGGGACCACATATCAATTAAGGCTCACTGGAATCAAAAGCAAAAAGTTTCACTGTTTGTTTGGTGGAATTTGGCTTTAAGATGCAGAAGTAGCTACTGGTTTTACATTTACAAGAAAATCTCATTTTGATTTTTTTTTAATTCAATGGAGCAAGAGTACAAAGGTTAGGAAAGAGAAATAGTTTGAAATCCTGAGAAAGATAAAAGGAAAATGATTTAAATTAAACATGCGGGAAACATTAAAGGAGAGAAAGACATAAAACAACCCTAGAGATCTAAATATACAACATAAGAAAGGTTGTTTGATCATAGAGCAAGCGTGTGAATAAATAAAATAAAATACTATAAATGTTCTCAAGGAAAAAAATTAAATTAAGAAAAAAGCTTCCTTCCGACTTCCATTCTAAGGAAATCACAATTCTTTTGCTTGGTACAGCTACAGTTTACACACTAACTGGTTATAGTCAGCTTTGAAAAACCTATGCCACATTCTCTAGTTAAAAAACATGTAAGTGAACCAATCATTGTTGGTGGGTAAATCTTGTTTGGTGGATGGGTTTATTTTGAGCAGCTGTGAATAAAGGCAAGAGTGATTTTATTTATTTTATTTTATTTTATTTTATTTATTTTATTTTATTTTATTATTTTATTTATTTTTTGGTCATTTAAAATTTTCACCCTTAAAAAAAAGATCTGTAGTGGTTTTAGAGGGCTCAGCTTTGAAGAGTGCTTTGAATATTTTTAAACGTACTCAGTTGGTGCTCCCCCTGGTCTCCAAATCAAGACTCTGTACCACCTTTTCCTAAAGGTATTTTTTCTACAGGATTTTGTACACTTTCTGGCTGTAGAACTGTTGTTATTATTATTTAAACTTACATCAAATGCACTTCAACTGGCAGGCATGTGAGTCGTGAAATTAAAAGTGTTTTTGGGAGGAAAGAAAGTATAAAGTTGGGCACCAGGATGGACAGGCATGCGCAATGCTACAGATGGTGATGGGAGGCCTAAAACAATGTGTCATTCCTTTCTATTCTGTTTTGTCCCATTGTGTTTTGAATAGACTGAATCACTGCCCAGCTTTGGGACCCAGCCTCTGAAAGGCCCCATTGTAAGGGATATGCTTTCCCCCAGCAGAGTTAAGGTTGCTGTAGTAACCTTCACTATGAATTTCCTCAGCAGTGTGATGAAAATCTCAACTGAATTGTGACATTACTATAGTTACAAACAAGACTGCAAAATGAGCATGGGCCCATTTCGGGGGTCTTTTCTTATCTGAACATAACCCACTATCTGCTGTCCAAGTCATCCACATAGCCAAAGAAGGGATGGAATTTCAAGCCAGAGCTTGAGAAGTGAATCCGTAGAGTATAAGGGAGGGTCTCTCTGATTTGTGTGCAAGTGGTAGGAAAACGGGCGTTTGCAGACCAAGGCAGGGACCCCACAGTTCATGAACTACTTTAACCATAGAGTTTGCTGGGTTAGGAAAGCCACTTTTCTGTTGCTGAGCAGAGAGGCATGGGTACCCAAGGTCCAAACGCCACAAGCAAAGAATAAGTCTGCACTTTGTTTGGAGAAACAGTTCAGGATTCAGCAGTGCCCCTCTTACTCTGCCATGAAAAAGAGACAGAAGGGGACGCCTGGGTGGCTCAGTGGTTGAGCATCAGCCTTCAGCTGAGGGCATGATCCCAAGGTCCTGGGATCGAATTACGCATCTGGTTCCTGATGGGGAGCCTTCTTCTCCCTCTGCCTGTGTGTCTCTGCCCCTCTCTCTGTGTCTCTCACGAATAAATAAATAAAATCTTAAAGAGAGAGAGAGAGGCAGAAAGCAATCATCCCAATTTACCAGATGGCATTACACCAGAGTGAAACCCCTGTCCAGTGACTTCTGTAGATGGCTCACTATGTATCAAACAACATCCTAAGCTATTTTATATATTAACTCATTTACCTGTCCCAACAAACCTATAAAGTCAACATTATTATTAATCCCCATTTCGAGGATGAGAAAACCCAAATACAAAGAAGTTACATCACTTGCCCCAGACCAACACCAGTGAACAAGTATTCTCCTTCCAGCATCTATACTCATAATCTCTTCTTGTTTGAACTTTTCCACGTTAAGCACTTGGTGTTCAGATCTGGAGCTCTGGAACTTGGGAGCAAGAAATGGGCCAGGAATATCAATTAGAGAGTCCACCACTGGCTACTAAAAAGTTGTTGCCATGGACATGCATGAGCTTGTGAGGAACAAGGAAGAAAACAGGAGATAAGAAAACCAAGGATAGGATGCACTTCATTCGTTCGTTCATTCATTCCAACAGTTATATACCTACTAGGAGGAGCCAACCACTGCTCTAGGTGCTGGGGTAACACTTGCACACTATACAGACAAGGCTCCTGCTTTCATCCTGCATACTTTCACTGGTGAGGCAGAAAATAGTAAGGGTAGCTAGAGAGATAGGAAAATAGAAGCAGCCAAGCAAGGCCAGAAGGCCAAGGCTGAGGACTTGGCACTGGAGACAGGAAACAGGCAGGCAAGATGGAATCCCCATCAGAGGGTGCAGCCCAGGTCACACAGAAACACTGTCTGCCTTCCAAAGGAAACAAGCCCAAACTCCCGTAGTCAGATCCCCATCCAATAAGAGAAATAAGGTCACCTCTAATCTGTATATTGCCTCCAGTGTCTTGCTACTTAGCTGCTGATCATCCCACAGGAGACCTCAAGTGGCTCCAAGAGGTAGGCCAGGAACAGGTATCACGATCTACATTTTATAGCCTGGATCGGCTGGCAAAACGTCCCTGATACTTTAGAGGACCCCAGAGGAGTGGTGGGGATTTGGGGAGGACCGAAGAGCAAATTTCCGGTTGGGCTCATCAGCTTTAGGGGACATCCCTCTGTTTATCTGTCTAGCACGGTAATGGCTATGCCACTCATTGCGGGATATTATTAAGCTGGGCTGTGAGCCTCTCTGTGTGCTGCGTCTCGCCTACTTCGAAATAAAAGAGGGGGCAGGAGGAAGGAACCAGAACCGGCAGCAGAGCTAGCCTGCTTTTAAATCTAGAGACAGGGTGAAAACAAACAGCTCTTTAAAAACACAATTCCTAAGCTTGCTGAAAGGTAGCAATCCCAGCCTAAAAGCCTCTCAGCTGGGTAATACGCTACACCAAAGAGAGGGCAAAAGTATCAAGGCAAAGAAAAGCAGGAGACGTCAGGCTGTGGATGGAGGCCCTGCTCCATGCCAACTTCTAAGTCAAATGAGGAATTACAGTAACTCAGCCCACAGTGATTTCCCGTTTTAACCGATGTTTCCTGTTTTCTATGCTGGGCATCGTAAGGATATTCAGAACCAGACCCAGAGTTCACAGGCTCTCCCTTCACTGGGCTACATTCTTTTCTGTTCACTCATCGCATTATGTGCAACATGACAACCCAAAACAGATCTGTTTTCCTAGCGACCTCAATTTGCGACCACCACTACTGCTGCTGAAATGCGTGGCTCTGGGGGCCGAGACGGGGAGAAGAGCCCTCCTGTCCAGCGGTCCCCCAGGCCCGTGGCCCTTGAGACAGAGTTGGGACCTGCTGGTTGGTGTCTCCGCAGGAATCATCCACAACTGCCTGGGAGGTTATGACGCAGGAGTCAGCCTGAGGGGCAGAAAGGGAACAAAAATCTCTTTCCAGTCCTTTGGGCTGATTGCTGACCCATCCCAGCAGAAAAGAGACAACTGATTTTCTATTCATTTTGTTTGTTGATAATGGTAGAATTAGAAAAGTATAGTTTTTTAAGCCCATTTTTTAAAAATAATTTCACTGTTTCAGAAAAGTCACAAAAAACATACAAAGGATTCTTCTACTTGTTACTGATCTGTAACATTTTGCCAGACTCGCTTCCCTCCTTCTCTCTGTATATATGCAGTTTTTTTAATATAAACCTGTTGAAAATCGGTTGTATGCATCATGACCTTTTGTTCCTTTATACTTCAGCATATATTTCCTAAGAAGGGACTTTTCTTATATAACCAGAGTAAAAAAATCTCAGGAAATGGAACATTGATACCATAGATGCCATACTTTTTATCCAAGTCAATAATCCAATTTCATCAATTATCCCAATAATGTCCTTTGACAATAATTTTTTTTTGGCTTCGTGCCAGATCATCATGTGTTGCATTTAGTTTTCATATTTCTTTAGTCTCCTTTAAATTTTTTTTTAAGATTTTATTTATTTATTCATGAGAGACACACACACAGAGGCGGAGACACAGGCAGAGGGTGAAACAGGCTCCCTGCTTGATGCAGGACTCAATCCCAGGACCCTGGGATTACGACCTGAGTCAAAGGCAAATGCTCAACCACTGAGCCATCCAGGCATCCCTCACCTTTAATTTCTAACAGCTCTTCAGCTTTCCTTCGTCCTTTATAATGTTGATATTTTAAAGAATTCGGGCCAGTTATTTTATAGAATTTCCCTCAATTTGGGTTTGTCAGATGCTTCCTCATAATTAGATATAGCTTTTGCCTTTTTTTTTTTTTTTTTGGCTAGACTTCTAGTCAAGTGATTTTGTGTCCTTCTCAGGGTATCATGTCTGGAGGTACACGATGTTTGTTGATATTTGTGGATGATACTCATTTTTGTCACTTGGTTAAATATTATCCCATTTCCCCACTGTGTAACTTCTATTTTTTTCTCCTTGTAACTGCTAAGCAATTTGTGAGAAGAGACTCTGAGACTATGTAAATATCCTGCTCCTTATCAAACTTTGACAACCAACTTTGATGGAATTAGAATTTTAAACCCAGTTATTTGGCATTCAGGGAGAATGCATTACGCTCAGACGCTGAATGTTTCAGACAGACAAGGGCTATAGAGCATCTATGCGGGCTTCTCCAGGACATGGTAGCTGGTTCCTCACACCTGCTGGGTTCCAGATAGATTGAGGTTCCTTGAGTGGCCATGCTCCTCGTCTGTGACAGCGAGTTACACCTCCACAGGGCATGAAATAATGCATTCCTAGAAGCTGAACTGAAAACCAGAAGTATGAGTCACGGTGATTCCTAATGGCCCAGACATCACCATGGAAGGAGGTGTACAAGGAAATCAGGTCTGCCCATATGTAAAGCTATTACGTGAGGGATGTTTATCTCTGATTTCCTTTATCAGTGTGCCTATAAACCTCAACCTCACCTTAATCCCACCCCTCTTCTCTTTAGCGCCAGTGCTGTTGAATGAATATCTACTTAGATGGTGGACTTGGAGGAAGTCCTTTTGGACCAGAAAGCTTAAAACCCGGTAGGGACAAGTGGGTTGGGGGTAAAGAATGATGTGAATGAAAAAGATGAAGTCCAACCAGTCATTTCAAAGACGCTGCCAACAATTGTTTTGGAGACCTTTATGTCCAACCTTAGATTCCAGACATTCTTGTTCCCACAAGGGAATCCGCCACCACCTGGGATAGTCCTTAAACATTTTCTTTTTGTTGATTATTTTTGTGTGGAAATATTACCTCAGAGGACTTTATTATATAAGAGCCACCAGTAGATGGCCACTTCCACAACCAGAGTGGCTGCGACAGAACTTTGGGAAGAAGCACAAACAGTCTGAAGAACAAATTATCACAGAAATAAAGATCAGTGAGCTTATCTGGAGCTCAAAGATTCTCCTTCCCCTGTCAGAATTACAGACACATGTTCTAAGCCTGGAGCCCATTCCTGAAAAGTATGTGTAGGTTAGTGATTTTAATAGCTATTGCTGAACCAACGCCAGAAAAATAAACCTTACACCTTCCAGATAAAAAGTTTATATATAAGATTCATTTTTTCCTCTCCTAGCTAGAATAATGAGATATAAAGTATTGGTAGCGTACTCCAAAATTCTGAAGGATTTATAAACAGGAATTGGCAACAATAATAGTCATTGCAGGAATGGTATTCTTTTCATACTGACTGTACTCTGTGGCCTTTTTCCTCAACCACATCCTATGTTTTTTTTTTTTCACTGATTCAGTCATTCATTGATTCAGTCACTTAACCCAGGCAACAATACCTGTGTTGGGTACTGCACCAGCCCTGGGGACATAATAATTTTCTTAAGAGATATAAAGGCTTACAAATTAATTACTCAAGTCTGCAATTGCAACTCAAGTGTGAAGAGTGAATTCTATTGATGTTAGATTCAGTTCTTTGTTCACATAAAAATACTAAATGAGCTGGTGGCTACCAGGAAGAGGAATGCCCAGCACAGCTGACACCTAGTTGTGAAATATTACACTGGCCGCCAGGTGAGCTGAGGAGACATGGTGCACACAGATCATTGATCCTGATCTTTGGTGACAAGTGAATTCTAACCTGAATGACCCCATTTTAAGAACTCTGTAGTTAATTTCATTTTAGGGGCAGCCCGGGTGGCTCAACGGTTTAGCGCCGCCTTCAGCCCGGGGCGTGATCCTGGAGATCCGGGATCAAGACCCATGTTGGGCTTCCTGCATGGAGCCTGCTTCTCCCTCTGCCTGTGTCTCTGCCCTTCTGTCCCTCTCTCTGTCTCTCATGAATAAGTAAATAAAATCTTTAAAATAAAAAAAATGATAATTTCATTTTAGAAACACCAGCCCAGCTCTGTCAGACAAAGATTAGCTCAAACCATTATTTATTCCATTTAAATTAAGTTGGTTAGATTTCCCCTGAAAATTGTGGGTATTTTTTTTTCCACTTCAAACATTATTTTTTTTTTTTAAATCTCAATGCCCAACTATGAAGCTCAGAAATTTGGTGTGAGGCATGCTATTCCATCTCCCATCTGGCGAGAGGTTTCAAATATCCTAACTGGAATCCCTAAATCTTTAATGTGATGTAAGATCTTTGTCAGATATACTTTGTTGCCACTGAGAAGCTGAAAAGGCATTTGAGCAACTGTTTACTACAGACCAGTTAGCTACTCCATAATTCATTACCAGGTAAAACACTAAGTGTTACATGCCAGGCTTTGGGTTCTCTCGAATCTCTTCTAGAGGAGAATCTAGGGCAGCTCCTCCCAGCCAGTAGGTCCAGCAAGACCAGTCCTTGGAGCAAGGCTGAGGGTGGACTGGGATTTCCTGTTGCCAGGGCTCTCCAGCCCATGCTGAAGGCTCTCCCTTATTTGACATCTTTATTGGCAAAAGATACTACCAAGCACTTAGAACCATTTAACAGAATCTACCACCATTCTCAGCCCCCCATCCTTCCCACCTGCCCTCACTCTCAAGACTTAATCAAGAGAGGAAGCGAATCTACCCAATTATGCCGTCATAATTTTTGAAATCTGGAAGTGGACCCCATGATATGAAAGGAAGTTAAATGCTAGTGGAAGACCATGAGTTCCTACACCTGTCTAGAAACCTGTGATTGCCTTCGAGTTATAAGTCTTCCAGGGTTCTAATTTAAAAAGACATTCCCCAAATGCCTCCTCTGTTTGGAGGTATGGTTATCAAGAATTTTGTCAGGTTTTCTTGAGAGGGCTCATGGACTAGCTCTAAGAGGATATCTAAATGATAGAAACATGATAATAACAAGAGTGATAGAAAAAATTAACTCTTTAAGGGGACTTATACCTTTTCTTTTTCTTTTTCATTTTATCAGTAAAAGCACATGAAACCTTGAAACCTGTTTAAAATGTCTCCCTAGTTAATGACCTACATTTGTTAATGTACCCATAGTCCAGGAAGCGACCTCTGGCGGAAAATCTGGACTCCCAAACAGATCTAAGCACTTTAAAATAGATAAATTTCCCCATTTGGATTGTGACAACTTGTCACCAGAGTTCACCCTTCTCCTTCCTCAGAACTGTCTGCATTCCTAGGAAGTCTTACTCATCTGTTGCAATCCTGAAAGCTAGCCTTCCTTCCTGATGGACTCCATCCCCTCACAGACTTTCCAACAGGAACCTATTGGTGAAAGCACTTAGTATTGTCCCCAGGGCTAATCCCAGAGGTTTTGGTTCATAATTGAGAAGTTTCTCTTGGATACTAGGAGAAATAAAGTAACAGCCACTCTGAGTACTTGAGTCAACTTTATGAAGGCAAAGTCCATGTTCTGACACAGTCTGGCAAAGAGCGAAGGCCCAAGACTGAAGAACAGACTCCAATTTCTTCATCTGCCACTCACTGACTGGGTGGCCTGGGAGATTTACTTAAACTCCCTTTTTTCCCCACCTCTCAGGGTTACTGGTGAGAGACCAATGAGATCGAGGGCAGGAAAGTCCTTTGTAAACCTTGTGGTGTCATAACAACGAGTTCTGTTGATATCACCAAGAGAGAATGAGGACATTATATAATCTGTTAGTTTCTCCTAATTTATGCCCTTACACTCATTTGTGATACACTTTGTAGAGCCTACCTTCCCCCATTCTCAAACCTGTTTCCAAAAAAATGCAAGAACACCTAAATGAAAGTAAACTTGTGCACTGCCTGCCAGAGGTAAAGCCTCTACTGCAGGTACTGAAAGAGGATGGGGTCTAGCAAAAACTCCAGTAAAATCCTGGGTGGGATGAGTGTCAGATACGGGAAAAGGTGAAAACAGTACACCTCAAAGCTAAAAGAAGCTGGCATGCCAATGAGGAGACCAGTTAGCTACCAAGGAAGATTTGGGGACATGTCCAGATACCTCAGGAGCTACCAAGGAAGATTTGGGGACATGTCCAGATACCTCAGGCACCTTCCTAAATGTCTGGAGGAAACAGTCAACCCAAAATATAATTTCTTTATAATCCACAGAAATGAATCTGTCATCTCGATACGACAACATGCTATAAGGGAATGATGACAAGGTAAGGGAGATGGAGCAGCATGCCCAGGTGGAGAAGGCTGGGCTTATAAATCAGACCCCCTTCGCTGGGTGACCACAGCAGCCACTTAAGGCCACTTGATCTGTCTCACTTTCCTCCTCCATGAAGAAGTTGTCACAACCAAACTCACAGGGCCAGTAAGAGAAATGTGCTATACCTGGGACCCATCTCAACTGCTGGGTTTGACATGCTGTCTTGATGTGAATTGGATGTAAACACAACTGATTCTCTAACTAGTCCTTGACTGCCCCGCGGGCAAGGATACCTGTCTCTTTTTCTCTTTAATTCCCAGTCTACCCATCTCAGTGTTCGGCACTCCTTGGGACTTGATCAACTTTATTAAATTTATAGTCAGTGAGGTGTAAGTGCATTATGAACGGAATATAAAGGTCTATAAATACGTAAAGGTAAGGCTTGAAGGCAAACCAAAGACCCTTGCCAATTTAAAAAATAAAAATGGTATTTGGAAAGCAAAGACTGGTTAGGGTCTCTCTTCTGCCCAAGAGACAGTGACATCATGACCAGGGCACCCATGAATTTTGTCTGCTAGGCTAGGGCATCTGTAGGGTGGAGAAAGGAGACTCTCTCAGGTGTTGTCTGGGGAAACTACCCCTTAGCATCATTCCAAACTACCTACCATATTAACTGATTCCCACATAAAAGAAAATGTGACGCGCTGGCTGGTTTTTCTAGAAACTATCCAGCTTGACAGGGAAGCTCCATGCTGCAAATAAAGCCTTCAGTTTCTGATCCCAGTCAAATCTAAATCTGACTGGTACAATCTGTTGCCAACTTGATAAAAATCTATTGTCTGAAATACAAAAGAGGCCATGGTGCCTTCTGGGTTTCTGCTTGGAGCATGAATTGCATCACCACAGCTAGGTTCATGTCTCCAAGCAGCAGCACTAAGGTAGAAACATCTCCTCTAACATGGCCTTCTACGTCACTCAAAAGAGTGCTTAGTGAAATAAAGTCTGGGCTCAGAAGCTGCTGATTATCCTGAACCAGCTGTGTTCTCCTAATAAAACAGCAACACCAGGAATGTAATGGTTCCTTTCCTGAACATATGGCACTTCACATGTAAGTTCTCACTTACATATCCTATCAGAGTGAAGCCTAACGTAGTTGTAAGGCAGCCATCCCTATATGCTTTTTCGAAATGAGGAAACTGGTAGTCAGGAACTTGGCCAAGATCCCAAATAAAGCAAAAAAC
Organism: Canis aureus; assembly: GCF_053574225.1. Classification (NCBI taxonomy): domain Eukaryota; kingdom Metazoa; phylum Chordata; class Mammalia; order Carnivora; family Canidae; genus Canis; species Canis aureus. The sequence continues at coordinate 28,986,894 of NC_135642.1, forward strand.
AGAGCTGGATTCTTACTCCACTACTTCAGGTAGCTTCTCTTCCTCTTTCCACAAAAGTGGGGTGACAGTGACCCTGGGAAATCACTAGAGCTGAAATAGGTCTTGGTTCTAGGATTTTCCTTTAGACTTCAGAAGCCCCTGAAAACTTCACAGAGGCTGTTGGGGAAGAGTGCTATGTTCTCATTATTTAGGTATGACACTACATAAGTCAAAATGTGACTTTTTGCCTTTTGTTTTTTCCATTCAGATGAAATGGAACTTTCCTTTCAAGAAGGCCCTGTTGAAACTGCCCTGGTTTGTGTAGAAATGCCCAAGAGTCAGGCTCTTGATTCAAATTTCCTTCCGAAGTACAGAGAAGTAGGAATTATTAATGCAAATGTCTTCATGATGTAAATTAGGCTATAAATTGAGCTATTCATTAACCTCAGCTCAAAGAAAATCTTAGAAACACAGAATTTGCCATTATTTTCCCTGTCATAATCAAAACTGAGCACCTCAGATTTATGAAGTGCAATTTAATTCACTTTTTCTTTTTTTAAGTAGGCTCCATGCCCAGAGTGGAGCCAAACGCAGGACTAGAACTCACAACCCTGAGATCAAGACCTGAGCTGAAATCAAGAGTTAGATGTTTAACTAATGAGCCACCCAGGTGCCCCAAGTGCATCATAATTCTAATGTGTCTTTTTTTTTTTTTTTAATTTATTTATGATAGTCACACACAGAGAGAGAGGGGGGCAGAGACATAGGTAGAGGGAGAAGCAGGCTCCATGCACCGGGAGCCCGATGTGGGATTTGATCCCGGGTCTCCAGGATCGCGCCCCGGGCCAAAGGCAGGCGCTAAACCGCTGCACCACCCAGGGATCCCTTAATTCTAAAAACCACTTTCATATCTTTCATTAATCTTCCCAATCTTGTAAAGTTGATCTCACCATCTATGATTTACAGATCAGGAAACCAAAGCTTTTAGAGGTTTAAGAGACTGGCCCAACCTGGCAGTGAGGTCTCCTCTAAGTGAACCCAGAGGTTCTGAATCTATAGGGCAGGATTGCCCCTTCCACTATACAACACGTCAATGTCTTCCAGCCAAAGACGACCAGGAACACACTTAACAGCTGCACAGTCTCACTCATTATTTGTCACAGTGAGGGAGAGTCGGCACAGTGGGGCCCCAAGGACCTCCTCTGTAAGAGGGTATTAGAATCTCTTACAGGATTCGGACTTTGGTGGTGGATTTGGGTGGAGGTCTAAGGAAGCAAGAATTTGCTCTAGATGGGGTGCTGTCAGAAAGTAGGGCAATTCTGTGATTGAGTATCTCAATAAATGTTATCTGCAGGGAGCTGCCCAGAGCACAGAGGGCGGAAAAATGGTAAAGCAGCTGTGGCCACTCCTCCATTAGCCACGTCAGGGTGGGAGGGGTTGACAGGTATATCATGGGTTGTAAAGGAGCCTTGGTTTTGTCTGTGTTTAGATGAAATTACACCATGGCCTTGCTTGGTCTGATTTGACCATGGTTTTAAGAGGGAATTCGTCTGAGGCTCGTGTTGTGTACACTTGCCCACATCCAACAGGAGGACAACATCGCCTAACTGTGAGTGCCAGTCCACCTTCTAACAACACTGAAGCTTAGCTGTGTCCAGCCAGAGGACATCAGGGCTTGCTTTGTTCCTTTCTCAAACAACTTCCTCTGAGCAACCTTTACATCTAACAGAAAGTCAAGGAAGATAATTCACAAATAATTTAATTTAAATGAAACCTTTACATTGTGAAACCAAAAAATACAATCAGCATTAAACTGCTGCAGGAACTCCCTAATAGATGCAATAACGCTTGAGTCACAGTCTTCTTGCACCGTCTTGTCTCTCCTTCCATTCAAACTCCCTCCTGTCTGAACAACTGGTTCACGGGAAGAGAGGGTTGAACTGTGGCAGCACCCTGACATCTAGGCTTCCTTTCCTTTGGTAACACAGTGTCTGGCTTTTAGTTGGGCACATGGACACTCAGAATTATGTATTCATTCCCAGATTCTTGTGCAGCTAGGTGTGGCCAGTGATGTAAGTGGAAGAAGTATGTGCAAGCTCTCAGGCACATCACAAAGTGGGGAGGGGACACGACCTCCTGACCCCGCCCTTGCTCAATTTTGGCAGGTGGTAGCCAAAGCACCACAGGGGCCCATAAGGACCAGTGCCACACCCTCAGGGTGGCAGAGCAGGAAAAAGTAGTCTTCACTCCAGGTCAACCATAGTGCTCCATACCAGCCTTGCACAGCCTATACCCAGAATGTTATAGAATGTGGGAGAAAAATAAACCCACACACCACAGTAACAATTAAAAAAAGAAAATTCACTCAAGTCAATTATACTTCCATAATAAATTAATAAATAAAAAATATTAACTCATAATTGTTGCTGCATCTTCTCAGGTGGAAGCTTTTTTTCCATTTAAATGTGATAAAATTAAATTTAATACCAGAAGTTCCTCTGTAGCTCCAGGCTTACACAGATCTTCCCTACTTGAATTCTTTTGCTTTGTGCTAGCCCCAGCTCTCTCCAGTAAGGCAAGATACAGGTAAAAACCTGTTTAAAACGTTGCTGTATATTGCTGTGCTCACTGTTTCATGAGTATATTTATGTTTTATCTAATTATATATATCTAATTTTCACCTTTTTGTCTTACTCTTTCCCAATAACACAGGCTCACTGATGGGGCGTAAAGAACTGAGCAAATGTCTGTTTTAATGAGCCTTTAAAGACTCTATAATGGAATCATATTTTAATTTCTACTACTTCATCTATTCACCTCTTCTCATCTTCCTGTGGGATCATCACATTCATGGATGGATGAAAACATATACCTCAGCTAAACTGCAAATGGCTATGGGATTGCTCCTTTGCTTGGCAAAACCTCAAATGTTAAATTTGTGAGGGCCAAGAGTTTAAATACATAAAATGCCTTTATTTGTAAAAGGCCTCAAAGGTTTTTTTTTGCACTGTTGAGTCATTATATCTCCTACATTTGTAAAATCATTTGCAATTTACAAAGTGCTTTCATACTTATCATCTCATAGTCCTTGTAGTCAGGCTGGATATTAGTAATTTCTGTGTTACAAACCAGGAGCTAGAAGCATCCTGAGACAGTGAGTCACTTGCTCATGGTAGCATTCATCTAAAAAAAAAAAAAAAACCAAACCTGTCAATGGCCCTTTGGGTTATTTTCCTGGTTTCTTCATTATGAGCAATATTGCAGTAAGCCTTCTCATACCTGTGTCTTTGCCCCTTGGGCTAATATTTCTGTGGGACGAAGTCTAAGGTGGAACCTCTGGTCTAGGATATGAGGATGGGATATTGAGCAGGAAGAGAGGGCACTGGGAAAGCATTCCCTCCAGCAGCTGCATCAACACCTACATCCCAGAGGGAGGAGGTTCTGCAGAGTTGTTCTCTCTTGTAGAAGAATGATCCAGGGGCTCCAGCTGATAGATAACAGCAGCTGAGTGGCTGGGACCATCCGGTGTGGGCAAGGGACAGAACGAGCACCAGATTCTGCGTCTCAAACTTGATCTCCACTAATCCCAATTATAATTCTGATAGTTCCTTCTCACCTTCACTCTCACGGTTTGCTACAGATATTGCCAGATCCCTGATCCAGCCCACGGGGTGAGTGTGCAATTGATAATGATTCCATGGAGTTTAAAGCAAATTCTCTGCAGGACTTTGTTTATAAATGTATTTCTCTTTATTTATATGTGTTTTACTTCCAGAGGGATAGAACGGCAGAAAGATTGGCCATTCTGGGCCATTTCTGGGCCTGAGATCCTGGAAGGAGACAGAGGAGGAAGATTGAAGAGGAAGGGAATTGGAATGAATAGTGTGGGGCACCAGCTCTGAGTCGTCACCTAACACACATCAATTGATATTTATCCTCACAATAATCCCGTAAGGATGGTGTTGTTGGTCCATTACTGATGCAAAAATGGAGATTGGGGGGCACCTGAGTGCCTGCTTCTCCCTCTGCCTGTGTCTCTGCCTCTCTCTCTGTGTCTTTCATGAATAAATAAATAAAATCTTCAAAAAAGAAAAAGAAAAAGAAGAAAGAAAGAAAGAAAGAAAGAAAGAAAGAAAGAAAGAAAGAAAGAAAGAAAGAAAGAAAGAAAAGAAAGAAAGAAAAGACAATGGAGCGTTGAGAAGTTAAGAGTCTTGTCCAAACACTAACCACCACCTCTGAAAAACAACAGGATTTCTGCCCTGCAAGAATTTTCCATGGTTCTACAATTGGGAAAACCAAATGAGATGGTGGATGCAAAAACTAGCTCCTGTAGGGTGAGAGAATATTATGATGGTAATGCCAGGACCCTGCAACTTCTGTTCTCCAAGAAGGTCTGAGGTTCCCTGGAGGTCAACCAATCGCCCAGTCTGGCTGGCTGAAGGCTGCATGATGGCTGGATGAGGCCTGGATAAGGGCTGGATGATGGCTGGGAACTGACTTGCACAAAGGGCCCACTGGGCTGCCCTTGGCAGGTTAGTGGTGGCCAACGCCCTAGACAATCACACTGTGTTTACAAGAACCTTCTCAGTTTGGTTGTGGGCCAAAATTTGAGTCTTTTGTCCCTTTTGCCTTTAAAAATCTTTAGATTATCCATAGATTTCTAAGATTGCTCCTTACTTTCTCCCATATTATTTCCTTTTTTATTACTCTCCTTTTCAGGATAATGAAGCATAATTGCAGTTAACTCGGGAAGGACAAAGGAAGAGAAAGCCTCCTCTAGAAAGCCTTGTTTATCTTCAAAACACGAACATATATACATGTATAACATATAGATAGTTATCATATACCTATATATATATATATACACACACACATGCACATTTTTCAACAGGCTAAGAATTAGCCTTAAGCTCTTCCTCCCTACACCCAATCCTACTAGTTCTACCTTGGACCAGTTCCTCCATGCTACCCCTCTTCTATTCTCAAGTCACTGCCTCGCTCAGGGTCTCGTTATTTCTCACCCACAGTAGGGTACACCTGCAACTTCTTATCTCCAATCCTAACTGGTCTTTGGGTCAGTGTCCCACCTCCTGCTGCTTTGCTCCTGTGCTTCCTTCCTTCCTAATTACTTAAGTGAGCTGCCATTTCACTCAAGGTGGAGGAAGCTCCCTAACTCCCAATGGGCACATTCCTGAGGCCAGTAGATGAGCTGGATACAGCAGCAAAACCATTACTATCTTAAGCCCTAACATACCTAAGATGTAGCAAAGTAAGTGTCTGTTATGGGTTGAACTGTGTCCTCCTCCAAAAAAAGATATGCTGAATTACCAACCTCCAGAACTTGTGAATGTGACCTTATTTGGAAACGGGGTCTTTGTAGGTGTAATAAAGTTAAGATGAGGTCATTAGGGTGGGCCTCCATCCAGTATGACTGCTGTCCTTATAAAAAGAGACAGGCATGCACAGAGGCCATGTGATGACAGTGGAGAGATAGGAGTGATGCAACTAGAAACCAAGAATTGCACAATACCATGAGCCAAAAGAAAGACATGGAAGAGATTCTCCCCTAGAGCCTTCAGAGGGCGCATAGTCCCGCTGAAAGCTTGATTCTAGATTCTAGCCTCCAGAAGTGTTAAGTGAATCAATTTCTCTTGTCTGAAGCCACCTAGTTTGGGTCATTTGTTAAGGTAGCCCTAGGAAATGAACACAGGATCTTCAAAAAGGAGGGAAGAGTTGACCGTCAAGAAAGAACCCTTCAAGTCAAAGCTCCTTCATTAAGTTTGCCTCTGCTACTTACCTACTCCATAAGAAGCCAGTGGCCTCCAGATCTATGGTTCTAAAAAACATACTTGATTATGTCATTCCCTTTTATAAAAAGCCTCCCATTTTGTGCAAGACAAAGTCTAAGTCCCCAATGTGCCATAGAACATCTTCACAGTCTGGTCCCAAACTGCCTTTCCAAAATAAGTGCAATCTTTCTGCCTCCTCCCCAACCCCCTCCTACATGCTGACCCCCAGTCATCACACTGCTTTGGAGTCCAGTGACTGATTCACAGGCATGGTGAAAGCAAACTGGCCAGGGTGGCCCTGGGAGTAGGCCTGGGTATCCACCATACTGAGCAAGCCCATGATCTCCTTTCTCCAGAAGACCAAAAGCTGGGTAATGCTGAATCAAACAGAAAGATCTGCTGCTTTGGGCATGGAAGACACAGAGGATTACCATATCAGAAGCATAATTTGGTGCGTAAGTATCAGGCAATACCACATAATGGGATGTGCAGCATTCTATTTCCTCTCTGAATTCACTTTGGACCTTCATCAGTCAATAAATTATTGAGCTACCTACCATGTACTTAGCCCCATGCTCAACACAAGGACACACAGAAGAGTACAAGAGGTGTGTCAAGCTCATTAATCCAATCAGTCTGGTCTAGTCGGGGAAAGGACAAACACGCGATGTATGACACAAAGCAGGAGATTCAATTCTGGGGCTTTGTTGAAGAACTGGAAGAGCTCAGAGAAGGGAAGTGACCTGAGTGGACTGGAGCAGTCAGGAAAGAGTAGGTGGAGGAACGGGAACCGAGGTGGGGCCAAGGTGGGGCCTGGCAAATGCAGAGGACTTGGCTGGCCAACGGGAGGACGGAGACTGCAGGGACAACACAAATCTTCATCTGTGCACAGAAGCAGGAGAGGCAGACATCACTACTACTGGGGAAATTTGGTTTTCAAAGCACCGTTCTTGATTTGTCTAGTTCACAAAGGGGGGCTCCACATCAGCAGTGCCTGCAATACCTGGAAACTCGACAGACTAGGCAAAGTCTTGGCCCTGCACCCCCCAACCTAGTGAATAAGATGCTCTGGGTGTGGGGGGGTGTTTCTACACATTCTCCAGGTGATTCTCAGGAAAAGACATGTTATAAACAAACCTATAATATCTATTCCTACAGAAGAAACCTTTAAGTCCTCTCCTACCTCTAATTCATTTCATTTAGTTTTTGACAGAACCTAAATGGCAGCACAGCGACTTGTGCCAAGCACAAGGCAGAGACAGCTGTGCGCACACATGAGGATGTGTGTGCCCAAAGACCAAACCAGCTATCAGACTGCCAGGAAGCAACTGTTACTATACATCTGAGAAAGATCTAGAAAAACCATTTAAGGAAGCAGCACTTGTCTGCTGTCACAGTCCTATAGGATAAGAGATTTTATAGACTAAAGATAAAGACAGTGATTTAATGTGGTTACCACCCAGGCCCCAGAAACGATAATAGTACAGATAGAACTACTTCCCTTGTTACCCCATCATCTTTCTGTGATCATCTGATGACTAGTTCTATTTCCTCACACCAGAGATAAGACCTGCACACTCCTCCGTGTTCGAAGCTTCTGTATTTGAGGATCGCTGACAATCCCCTACTTTCACCACTCCTGCCAAACGAAGGTTGGGTTTATTTTGATTTGTGTTGGGCCTACAGCTCCTCGCTAAGTAAACTAGGACTCCGCGTCTGGCCAATGCATTCAAGAAGAGAAAAAGAGAAAAATAGAAGGAATCAAAGTGAATTGTAGGGAGGGAAGGAGGGGGAAGTTCCCTGGAAGTCTAAAAGTAGGAACCAAGGATGGTATTTTTGGCTTGGGACTTTCTGTACCACATGAAATTATGAGAATGACTTAATTGTTCCTGTGCATTCGAAACCGGAGAGAGACCATAATGGCTGGGTTACACCCAGACAGGACTGGAGCAGGAGTTAGACAGAGTGGCCTCCTGCCAACCAAACCTGCTCTGCAAACATGACAGACTGGCTGCCTGGTTGTGTTTTCAGGGCCAGGCCAAGTCTGATGATGGCCAGCTTTGCTTTTCCTCCTCAATCTCCCCAGAGTAGACAAGGTGCTAGGTCACAGATGGCTCCCATTTTGGGGCTAAGCAGAGGGCAAGAGGTGTGCTCCAGAAAGCCAAGGTTCTAGTCTTTTTCTCTATGTAGTGGCTAAAGGCATTTAGGCAGCAATTTTTACTTTTCTCTGTCTCGTCATCTACTGGAAGAGAAAAGTATGCTGTATGTGCCTTGGCTATATCACAGAATGGTGGGAAGAACGAAGAAGAAAAAAGACATAAAGAACATCCTTTGGATAGTGAAAGGGAATAAAGGGGAAAGGAGAAAAGATGAGTGGGAAGTACCAGAAAGGGAGACAGAACATGAGAGACTCCTAACACTGGGAAACGAACTAGGGGTGGTGGTGACTGAGTGACGGGCACTGAGGAGGGCACTTGATGGGATGAGCACTGGGTGTTATTCTATATGTTGGCAAACTGAACACCAATAAAAAATAAATTTATATAAAAAAAAGAACATCCTTTGGAAAATTAAGATTGTTAGACTATTGGGAATTATTCCTAGACTCTCGTTTTCACCTGGTATCTTTTGCACCCCTCTTTTCACAGTGGATGCCTACCGGGCTGCCTGCCCTGCTTCCCTTTCTGCAGAATGTCATGGTCATGATGGTTAATGCCTCACCACCTGGCCACAGGAGAAGACCCCTGACCCAAGCCAGACCAATCAGATTATCATTCCCAGGAATTTGTAACAGAGAAGCTTAGCAGGCTGATTTCCTGGTGGCTTAGATTCATTACACTAGTAGTTCCTATAGGGGGCACTTTTACTCCCCGGGGGTTGGGGGGTGGGGGGTGGAGAGCATTTGGCGATGTCAATTTTTGGCTGTCACAATGAGGAGGGGCTGCTATTGGCATCCAATGAGTAGAACTAGGGGATGCTGCTAAACATCCTCCAATGCGCAGGAATAACAAAGAATTATCTGGCTCAAAATGTCAGTAGTATCAAGCTTGAGAAACCCCGCACTAGAGAAGTGGTTGCAAGGCCAACAGCTTCTGGGGTCAGGCAGATACAAAAGGGATGAGGCAGGCAGTGAGGAAGTGAGCTGACTGGCATTGGAGGGTCTGAATAAGAGAGCAACCACCCTGCAGCTCCCCAGCCATTTGTCACCACAAGGGAACGAGACTTAAACTTGTCACTTCTCAGTTTTCTAGACAAGCTGGAAAACTGGATTTTCATGTGAAATCTGATTTTTTTAAAAATTTGTTCTTTTTAAGTAAGCTCTATGCCCAACCTGGGGCCTGAACTCATGACCCCAAGATCAAGAGTCGCGTGTTCTGCCAACTGAGCCAGCCAAATGCCCTGAAATCTGATTTTTAAATGCCAGCTCAGATTTTTTGAAACATATGGGCCAAATATGTACATCTCCAGGCCTTGTGGAGGCTGAGGTCTGTCACTAGTTTATAACCTCTGATCTAGAGAGAAGACCCAAAGCCTCCTTCATATGAACACCTAGAAGCTTCTACCTCTTTCCTCCACTACCTTGGATTTGTGAAGGAGCCCAGGAGGTCCCCTTGTGCCCCCAAAGTCTTCTCTAGCGCACACCCCTACCATTCTCTCTCACACTCACTACACTTCAGCGACATCTTGGACCTGATGTGCCATCTCCTCCCAAATAAGAATTCAATCATTCAGGATTGAAAGAGACCCTGGAAAAAGTCTAGTCTCGACCTGCCAGGAAAAATATTTGATATCTTACTTAACCCCTCTGAGCCTCAGTTTCCTCATTTGTAAAATTTAGGTAATAATAATAATAATACTTCTTCAGGCTGTTGGGAAGATCGAATGAGTTCATACATCACTTCAACCTCCCTCTTGAATCGTTAGCCTTTGGAAAATAATGCTCCAATGCTACTGCTGCTGTTAATAAAAATAATAAAACAAGCACACTTAGATGAAGATTAATGTTAATATTTGTTTGAGGCTTAGTCTAAAAACTCACACAGGGTGGAACTTGAATATTAAATCACTTTCCCAGGACAAATAAGCCATGTCTCATCAGTTACTTAGACACATTCTTGGAACCCTTTACAGATGCCAAAGAATATTTTGTGTTGATGTATGGTAGACCAACAAGTACCAGGGTGACTTGGCTCATGGGGATTCTGAGAAGGGGCATGAACAGCAGGAGAGACAGCGAGTAGAGAGCAGGCAACTGTCAAGCCATCCAACCACCACTCACAAGAAAAGAAAAAAAAAGTATACAAGAAATTCTCGGGCCAAAGTGCAACAATCTCTCACCATCTTAAGAATTTAGTGAATTCAGGTTTATGGCAAATCTAACCTGTCACAAGGGCTGTGGCATTCTTTACTACAGCCAAGCCATTCTGGCCTGAATTCTTGCCAAGGCTACTTGACCCTCATAAAAATCCTTGACAGTGGAGTGGGTGCCATTTTTTCCTTCTGCCTTTGAAAAGCTTCCTTGACACAACACCCGTTACAAAGAGAATAGGGTCTGCTCTCCAGACTGGAGGCCAAAATGCTAATTAACTAATACCCAAGTCTGCCAAAAAAAAATGTGGATAGAACGCTCTCCTTCCAGCAGTATTATAGAGAGAAAAGAGAGAAATGGGATGAAAATGAAGAAAATCCAGAAAGAATTCTGATGTTAAGACCAAATGGAAAAAAAAAAAAAAAGACCAAATGATAATGTATTTTTTCACAGTTGTCCTTCCTACTTTACTTCTGATCACTTTTGCCAATATAAACTGGTCTTCCAACGACAAAATCATTTCATCACATGTGGATTGGATACTGGTTCTGTTGCTTTCCACAGCCAACCTCACAGAAGATGTATGTGAGTCTTCTGGGTTCATTAGCAATTCTGTTTCATTATTTCTATAAAAGCACTGTGCTATGTCAGGAAGATATCTTTTTTTTTTTTTTTTTTTTTATTTATGATAGTCACACACAGAGAGAGAGAGAGAGGCAGAGACTTAGGCAGAGGGAGAAGCAGGCTCCATGCACCAGGAGCCCGACGTGGGACTCGATCCCGGGTCTCCAGGATCGCGCCCTGGGCCAAAGGCAGGTGCTAAACCGCTGCGCCACCCAGGGATCCCCAGGAAGATATCTTATAAAGCAAATAGTGCGTACTAAAAATTGAAACTATATTAGGAAAATAAATCTGGATTCAGTCCAAGTACTGGTGAAAGCTAATATTATTAAGATATCACTCATAAATGCTAACAGCTAACTTCCCACAGCTTTGGCAGTAGCAGGGCCCCCCAAATAACCCCGATAGCCCAGGAGTATTTTTGGAACATTAAGTCGCATTCTTGTGAGGAGTGGTTTTCTCCCTAGGAAGGAAAGAAGGTGAATCCGATGCTTTGCAATTTGGTAATGCAGAGGGGCCATTATACTTTCCAATCTTGCTTTCTCCATCCATTCAATAAATATCCACTGAATGCCTATTATGTGCCAGACAGTGCTATGAGTTGGGTGATGGAGATGAACAATACACGTATTTTGTCTGCCCTCGTAGAGCTTACAGTCCAATGAACCAAAGAGACAGGTTAACAAGCAACTCCAACGGTTGGGAAGAGTCATGTATGGCAAGACAGGCCCTTCTCTTTCTCCTCCCCAAAGAAACTTGGAACAAGGGACTGCAAGAATTTAATCTGATGTGAGTCATGGAAACAGTGAAGAGTCTGGGAGCAAACTCTAAACTCACAATCACCAAGGCAAACCAACAGAAAAAATAACTTGAGAAGAGAACAGTGACGGAGACCTCCATAAGGAAGAGGAAGCAGAAATGAGGGACAGACTTTGGAGATCAGATTGTCTGGCTTGCTGGGAGCCTGCGGTCCTAAGAAAAACAATGAGAGCAGTGCCAGGAAAGAGAGTTGGTGGCGCATCAGGGAAGGTGTGGGATACTTTTTCCAAGCCCTGTTCACAGGCTAATTCAACCGTAGGATAACCCCGCAAGGCGGGTACTGTTAGTATCACCCCTGTTCTATGAATGAAGAAGCTGAGGAAAAGAGGGTACAAGGGTACAAAACGTGTCCAAGCTTGTTAGTAAGTCATGGTGCCAGGATTCAAGCATAACCAGCCTGGCTCTAGAGCCTTTGCTTCATGCTGAATGTGTGTCAAAGATTTTAGACATGCCTTAGTGGAAAATGAGAGTCACAGAGGACTTTTAAGCAGGGTACCATGTAATTTAAACACTGGTTTCAGAATTCATGTAGTCACTGAAGGCAGAATGAACTGGAGGGGAAAGGGAAAGGCAACTGGCATTTAAGGAATGCCTCAGGTGTGCCCAGACCTCTTCAGACATTATCTTATAACTCTACATCAGTATCCAACGATCACTCCAAAAGAGACAGGTTTCCATTTTACTGACACCAGAACTTAGTCTCAAAATGGTTCAGTAACTTGTGTATTCACACCTGTACGTGGTGGAATCAGATTTTGAACCCAAGGGAGGCTACCGTTAGAGTCCCTGCTATTCCTACCACACTGTCCCAGAAATGCTGGAGGCAAGCACTACCAGGTGGTGGATTTTTAAAACTGTCAAAGTGAGTGGTCATGAGAATTAGAAGAAGGGGTGGGTGGGAGGCCTGATAACTTACTGGACACTGAAGTCAAGGGAAAGACTGAGGCGGGGCAGCCCTGGTGGCTCAGCGGTTTAGTGCCTGCCTCCAGTCCAGGGCGTGATCCTGGAGACCCGGGATCGAGTCCCACGTCGGGCTCCCTGCATGGAGCCTGCTTCTCCCTCTGCCTGTGTCTCTGCCTCTCTCTCTCTGTGACTCTCATGAATGAATGAATAAAATCTTAAAAAAAAAAAAAAAAAGAAAGAAAGACTGAGGCAAAAGACCAAAGAAACGACACAGGATAGTGAAATTATTTAACTTGAGTTTGGGAGGCAAGAAGTAGTGGGAGAAGCCTCAGAATGCTGAGAGTAAAAAAAAAAAAGAATGCTAAGAGTACTGGCATTTACTGAACATTTACTGTTTGCAAGGCATTGTGCTAAGGGTTAATTAACTTATTTCTCACAAAACTCTTCGTTATCAACATTTTAAAGACCAGGCAACTAAGTAAGCTACCTGAGATCGCATAGTGAATAAACCATGGAGCAGAATTTGAGCTGAACAGACATGTTTAACGTCACATCTTATAGAAGCTGGACATTTCCTATACGTCTCAGAGGAAACAGATGACACGATAATGGGTTAAAAGATTTGCATGGCTGGGGAATTCCAGAGAAGCAGAAACAGCGTAAATGGATAAATGCCACAAAAATAAATAAATTTTGCTCAAACATGAAGTTTCTGTGGTAACCTGTATTTATGCTAATTTCAAAAGTAAATGGATTATACAAAATTCTTTTTAAAAAGAAAGATGAAAAAAAACACAGTTGCCTTCACATTTCTAATGAGTTAAGCCGTTGAAAAATAAACAGGCTCCCTTCTGAGACATGAGCTCTTAATCACTGGAAATATTCAAGAATGCTGTCAGAAACTGTCAGAAGGATTTCTGGACAAGGCAAAGCTGTCACAAGAACACTGAGATAGAAATCTCCCAACTGGAGGATCCTTCCTGCCTTTTTTATTTCCTTCACTGGCCATTTCTCAATGTCACCCTTCTTACAGGATGATGTTACCAGACTCTACAGAGAAAGTGTGTCCTTTTTGACACCTTAAGCTATAAAGAACCTGCCACAGTGAAGTACCTATGCGTACAAATTGCTTTGACAATTTTGACCTTATAAGCTATCTCTCAGGTTTCTTTTCATTTTTAAAAAACATTTTAAAATTTTATTTATTTATGAGAGAGAAAGGGAGAGAGAAGGAGAGCAGAGGAGCAAGCAGACTCCCCACTAAGCAGGGAGCCTGATGTGGGCCTCGATCCCAGGACACCGAGATCATGACCTGAGCCAAAGGCAGAGGCTTAACCAACTCAACCATGCGGGTGTCCTTATTTCTTAGTTTTGAAAAGTGAAATGAAAAGGAAAAAGAAGTCCACAGCATATTTTTAGATAGAAAAGCCCTAACCTTTTCTGGTTAAACAATCTAGATCATGTGAGAATATAGTCAAGTGGTCATGTGTTTTTCAGGTTCAAAGAGCTAACATTGAACGTGGGTAGGAAGAAAACCAAGCGACAGTGATTAGCTGGAAGGAAATTGTCCTGCTTACCTCGCCATTCTAAAAACATGAGTAACTCTGTCAGAGGGAAAGTGAAATCTAATTGAGTTCTGATCCAGGTTTTATCAATTCTAAGAAGCAACTGAGGGTGGGAAGGAGGGAGACGCATCGTTTTGTTTTTGGATTTTAACGCATCTGAAGTCAGACTCTCGACTTCCACCCATCACATGTCTCAATTTTGCTAGTGGCATTTTTCTTTTCTACAAGTACATAAAAAATGGTGCTTCTTAAAAATCAATGGCCATAGAAACCGGAAATAAGGTTGACAGAAAGTAAACATCAGGGTCTTAAAAATAGAAACAAATAAGCCAATGGAATCTGAATCTTGATGAAATATAGTAATTTCTGAACTAGCTGCATAAAGAAACAATTTCCACATGAGAATTACAATTCAGACTTAAGCGGTAAAGCATGTGACTCTGGATCTCAGGGTTGTACGTTCGAGCCCCCACACTGGGTGTGGAGATTATTTAAAAATAAAAATCTTAAAAAATAAAATCCAATGCGTAAAATAAAATTCAGAGTTAAGAATTAAGGACGCGGGCAGCCTGGGTGGCTCAGCAGTTTAGTGCCTCCTTCAGCCCAGAGCGTGATCCTGGAGACCCAGGATCGAGTCCCATGTCGGGCTCTCTGCATGGAGCCTGCTTCTCCCTCTGCCTGTGTCTCTGCCTCTCTCTCTGTGTCTCTCACGAATAAATAAATAAATAAAATCTTAAAAAAAAGAATTAAGGACGCTATGGAGAACATCTGTGTGCACTTGTCTGATGACTGCATGGGCACTGGTGTGTGTTGCAGGGTCCTACCATACTGAAAGGAGGGGGTGCCTTAGAGTTTAGAGAAAGCAAGAGGCTTGGGATCTGGCTGGCCCATAAGAGCATCTGGGGAGCTGTCACCTTCTATTATTACTAAAACTTTTGGGGGCTCTGGATTTCTTAGTTCAGAGCTACAGAGACCCTTCACATGCCCTCTGTGACTCCTCTGGTCCTAGAAGCCAAGCCAACTACCTGGAGACAGAAGAAGCATCAAAAAGCAGAATGAGGAGCATCTGAGTGGCTCAGTGGTTGAGCTTTTGCCTTCGGCTCAGAGCATGATCCTGGGATCCAGGATCAAGCCCCACATCAGGCTCCTTGCAGGGAGAGGACACAGTCTCCCTCTGCCTGTGTCTCTGCCTCTCTCTCCGTGTGTCTTTCATGAATAAATAAATAAAATCTTAAAAAAAAAAAAAAGGCAGAATGAAAACAGAATCCGAGTTATCTGAAGTTCAGGACCTAAGGAGGGGGTGGGGGTCGGGAATCTCCCCTTGCCCCAGCTGTATATTTGAATGAAGTGAGGCATCTTTCCACGTGCCCTCAGTCCCAAGTGGCAGGACCCACACATTGGCCACAAACCATAAATAGGAAAAGGAAGCTCAGCCAGAAGAAGGAAGGGTAACTAGATTTTCGGAGGTCAAAGAGCGTGGCATGAAGTCAGACAAGTCATACACCTGTGTGGACAAGAAGGCAGAGTATAGGACACCTGAACTGCTAGAAAACAGAGTTAACTCTGCTAGACGGCGTCCTTAGTCTGTTAGCACACAAAAGTGCCAGTGAAATCCTGAATTACATAAAACAGAATAATTTGCTTTTTAATTAAAAAAAAGAACTTTAGCATATCAGACTGTCTTGGGAATCAGCCAGGTTTGGGGGAATGATGGGGTGCAGGAGTAACTGGGTTACTTCAAGGTGGGAACAGGTGGGGAAGAAGCATCTCAGAGACAGAGCAACCCAAATTCAAGGAAAACATTCTCGTCCCTGAAGCCTGTGGGTAGGAGAAAGCCTGTGTTTATCCTACTCAAGCACCTGGCCCAGAAAGCAGCAAACAGCGGAGCCTCAGAATTACTGGCTGAAAGAAAGTCCGCATGTTGCACCCACTTCTCCGGAAAGTTGAATGAACTTTAGATGTGAAATGGGGTCTTGTGTCCTAAGGATGTTAAGAGGCTCCTAAGAGTCTTACTTCTAACAGGGAGTCATGAAGCACAGGGAGGAACCCAGGTTATTTCAATTGCAAGTTGCAAATTTAAAATAATTGTTGGATTTGTTTTTATTTTTGGCATTCTAAGGCTTTTTGGAAAGAACTGACTTTAGTCTGGGGAACTATATTCCCTTTCAGCAGGGTTTCACAATCTAAACAATTCAATTTTCCTTTCCTATTAGGACAAAAAAAAAAAAAAAGCCTAATTACATAACCAGGGATTTGGGAGAAATGGTCACAGCTTGACAACAGAAGGCCTTCAATTCCTATATGAGTCCCAGTCAGCAGGGTGTGTGAGCAGCTGAGTAGCAACATCAACTGCTGGTTGAGATGATTTATATTTCAACTCAGGGTCTTTTCGAGTTTAGTGCAATCCTGTAACATATCCTTTAAAACAGAAGTACATGGGGATCCCTGGGTGGGTCAGCGGTTTAGCACCTGCCTTTGGCCCAGGGCATGATCCCAGGATCGAGTCCCACATCAGGCTCCCTGCATGGAGCCTGCTTCTTCCTCTGCCTGTGTCTCTGCCTCTCTCTCTCTCTCAATCTCTGTGTCTCTCATGAATAAATAAGTAAAATCTTAAAAAAATTAAAAAAACAGAAGTACTAAAAATGAACGTCCAGTCGCTTTGCTAGCTTTTTTTCTGTGAAGGCAGAGTAGCAGCTATTTTTAAAAACTAACCCAGCATTTCCTTCTTATATTTTTAAAATTAATTAGATTCATTAAAATCAAGCCAGCATTTCTTTCCTAAACTGATCAACCCAGAGTAGAAGAAAGCTGCTGAGCGTGGAAGCAGGTGTTCTGTTCACGGCACCTATCGGAACCCTGTGTTAGTTTAGGCAAGTTCTTCGGACTCTCAGTACATGGCCCCGGTTTTCTCACCTGTCAAATCAGGGATGCAAATTGGCCTCTGCAGCCCCTTCCAGTGCTGACCTCTGGGACCTGCCACCAGGGCTGTCCAAGGAAGCACAATGTGGAGGTACTAAGTATCTTCTCATAGCACAAAAGGTAACACTAAAGCTTCACAGAAATAGGAAAAGGAAAGCCACTATGCATTCTTCATGGTTTTGAATATGTTAGCGTCCAAACTCGAGGCAAGCTCAAAGGTCCAGTTTCTCATCATTGGGTACATTTTTTATTATCAGGTGCCTCCAAGGGGGAAAAAAAAACCACAACCCAGACAGTTATCTATTTCTCTCAATACACAAGTAATTCTCACTTCCTCTAGAAAATTGCCCAGAATTAGGTGGGTGGTCAGCCTGAACCTACTTTCCAACTTAAAATCATAAGATGTTTCTCAATGTCACATCAGCTGACGCTACCTGTCATTTCAGACTAAATGGCTCCTGCACAATGGATATACATTTTTATGATTTTACTGGTTTTTTGGTCTATGGACCTTCCTTTTGTGTTAAAATATGCATTGTAACTTGCATATTTTATAGCTCTGCTTTAATTAAAGATGATGTAATCGCTACATAAATTCCTCCCTTGGTCAATATAGTAGAAAGGACACTGGAAAGTGTCTCATGGGGGAGGTATTTTCCTACTTGACTTTTTAATCACACTACTCTGCAGGAGTCTCCAATCTGGTCTTCCACTTTGTGAAGAATAAGACATTGCCTCTTGTCTCCATGCATCCATCACAAGTGCTGCCCCAGGTCACTACCGGGCACTGCCAAGACTCAATTCCCGCTTACCTTTCCCTACACCTATGTCATTTTGTAAACATTTTCAAGAAATCTAGAACTGAGTATTACTTCATATGCTGGCAGATAGTAAGTATTATGTAAATGCATGCATTTATTTACTTTAAAAACAGCACCACTCTGGAAAATGCAGGAGGGCAAGTGTGGAAACAGAGAGACCACTGGGAATATCCTACACCATTCTAGGTGAGATATGGTGGTCACTGAATTAGGATGGCAGCTATGGAGTGATGTAAAGCTGTCAGATTCCGTTATCTTTTTCTTTTTTTTTTAAGTAGGCTCCATGATCAGCATGGTGCCCAACATGGGGCTTGAACTCACGACCCTGAGATCAAGCCCTGAGGGGAGATCAAGAGTTGGACACTTAACTGACTGCGCCACCCAGGCACCCCTCCATTATTTTTATAAGTAGAAATAACAAGACATTCTGACTGAGATGTAGGGAGTGAGGGAAAGAATGAAATCAAGGAAAGGCTAGGTTGGGCTGCCATTTCCAGACACATCCTGGGCAAGGGTGAGGCTCCCCATCAGGGGGCAAAGGAATGTTAACCAAATGGGCCTCCTCTTCCTCTTCCCTCCCCAGCACTATGAGAGCTGTCTTGAGAGAGAAGGTAATGGGTTCAAGAGCACAGGCAGGAGGTGTGGAGGCTCACCTCTTGCTGAAAGGAGGCAGAGGAAAAACAAAGCCCTACAGAGGTTCCTACCTCCAAAGAAACGAAGCTGGCTGATGGGACTAAGATGGTGGGGCTGCTACCAGCGGGAGCAGCTATGGTGGTGACAGTTCCTGATTCCTTTGCACTGTACCCAACGGACATAGGGACAAGTGTCATCAGCAGAGAGAGTCAGAGAAAGAGAAAGCTGACCCCTGGGGATTAACTGGGCAGCAGAAGGCCTAGCAAGGTTTGGCCCTTGTTTAAGCCAAAAATAGGAGGTGGGAACAGACCAGTATACTTTCTTGCACTGGGAAGTGGCTTTTATTTGGACCTGTGCCACCTCCCAGAGTGGATTGCAAGAGAGACTCTGCAGGAGGAGAGAGAACTTGATCCATTTCTAGGCTCAAACTATACATTGAACCAAAAGGGTGTAGGGAAAGTATCAGAATATGCACTTTACAGCCTCTGTGAACCCTTAGATATGTTGCGGTTGATGGTGGTATCTCTCCAATTCATATGGCACACAGTAATACTAGTAGTATTTTATAAAGACAAACCGTGGAAACTTAAAGGACATATACAAAGCCATATACAATGCTTTTCATAAATGAGCCTCATCAAAAACACAGATGTTGGGCAGCCCAGGTGGCTCAGCGCTTTAGCGCCTCCTTCAGCCCAGGGTGTGATCCTGGAGACCTGGAATCAAGTCCCACGTCAGGCTCCCTGCATGGAGCCTGCTTCTCCCTCTGCCTGTGTCTCTGCCTCTCTCTCTCTCTCTCTCTCATGAATAAATAAATAAAATCTTAAAAAAAAAAAAAAAACAAACATGTTTTGAGCAATGTGGAAAGGAAATGGGGCCACTCGTCACAAACCTTCCAACATGGCTGTTCCCTGGGGAAAGGACTGCACCAGACCTCCACATATTGAGCAAATGTGGAGCAAACCCCCCAGGGTTAAGCTGTAAGGGCATGTGATAATCCAAGAGCTGGGAAAAGGAGTAGAGTAGGTACCAGGGTCATTCATATCCACATATTCTTGAGAAAACCAAGGCAAAGAGACAGTACCCACTTAACCTCTGTGAGTGGACACTACCATCCCAATTACAGATGAGGAAAGTAGCTCTGAACTTTACCCATGGCTAACGAGGGCAGATCAGGATTTGAACCTAGCACTCTGTGGAGAGCACAGCTTCATAAAGATGACTGTCATCAGCAGAAAGGTAAGGAGAGGGACTCAAAATGGAACTTGAGTCTAAGGGTAACATAAGAAATAGTAAATATGAGAGTAATATTAATAATAATAACTTTAACTGAGTGCTGTGTAATAATTAATTTATCAAATATTTCTTGAGTTCCTACTATGTGCTGTGTACTGTTATAGACGATGGGAATACAGCTTCCCCATGGAGCTTACATTTTCATAGAGGAGATCCCATGCTAGGTCCCATGAGTTATTCCTTCTAATCCCTAAGCAAAACTATGTTGTACATACTATTATAACCCCCATTCAGCGAAGGAATCAGAGGCGTTAAGTGACTTGTCTAATGTGCCATAGCTAAGATGTGGTGTGAAGCCAGGACCAGAACTGTCTAGAATCATATGACTGGTCCAGTTCATTAGCTACCCCAAAAGCGACCCTCAATGTACACTGCTGGGAGAAAGATGGATCAAAGGCTCAGAATATAAACATTTGGGGCAGCTCCAAACCAAAAGATTTTGACGTCTGTTCAAAAGAGCTGCAAGAACACTTTAAAGGATATCCCAGGACCTCTGCAAATAGGGGAACAGGGAGCCCACCCAAACGTTCCCATAATTCAGTGTTCCTTCCAAGTTCATGGCATCATATGACTCGATATGGAAACTGCCAGCTGTCAAATACTGGGCAGGGCTGCTTCCTGTATAACCTCAGCTTTTTTATTCTCTCTTAAGGTCTTTCAAAGAGCAAACCACAGCCATTCCCACTTCCCAGAACCCTCTGCTGATTACAGCGAGATCAAATCCCCCATGGATAGGGAGGACTGGTATTTCAAACATGAAACACTGGAACGCAGATTAATAATTTACCAATGACTCTAAACAAATATCGTTCGTGGGGGGAAAAAAACCTTCACTTTTAAAAGGGAAGTCACAGTCAGATTACCTCAGTACTTTAAAAAGCAAACTGCAAAATAACCTTCTTAGAATTCAATATTTATTAATGCTGATGGTTCATTTTTTAAGAATTAATCATTCCCAGCTTCAATATTCTGCTTCAACATAAAGTTCACTTTATTCGCATGTGGATTCCTGTACTCCCTGCCCAAATAAATTAATACATATTCCAGAGTCTGGGGCCATGATCAATGAAAAACCACAGTAAATTCCTAAGCGGTAATAGATATTCCACATGGCTTGAAATGGTTGGAGGAGAATTTTCTTAAGGTTAAGAATCAAAGTACTGTAATTGAAGATCTTAAAAATCAAGCAGCAACAGCTTCTCAAGGTATCTGATGTTGACTTCAAGGATCATTTAAGGTAAATTTCCTCTCCTAGTCTTTCTTTGCTCTCTTTCTCTCTCAGCTTCCAGCTCTAAGAGTGGTATAGAGTTGGCATTAGGTCAGTGGCATTAATTTAAAATGACAGTGCAATGTGAAAAATGGCAGACTACGTGTGGAGAAAAGTAAATACTTGAGAAACTATTTGAGGAAAAGTAAACACTTGAGAAAAGGAAATATTCCTAAAGTCTTGCCAGGCCTTAGCCTAATCCAATCTATAGGTACATAGTGTGAAGAAGAACTGAAAACTGTGACAACACAGTCTTCTGTAGGTCAGTTCCTTAGCAAACTGAAAAAAAATCTATCTTTGATTCAACTTTAGGGTACTGACAAATTAATACCATAAATTAATTAAATGTATTCCATTGAATACCATTAAGTACAACTGTCATATCTGTGTGGAAATGATGTAGAACAGGGATCAGCAAATTACAGTCTGTGGGCCAAAATCTGGCCCACTGCTTGTTTTTCTAAGTAAAGTTTTATTGGAACACAGCCATGCCCATTCATGTGTGCATTTTCTGAGGTTATTTTCATATACAATGGCAGCGTTGAGGAGTTGCAACAGAGACCATATGGTCTACTGAAATATTTCCCATGTGACCCTTTATAGAAGTGTGCTGACTTGATGTGGAAGAAAAAATTGAGGAAAATCACAAAAGATATTAGAGCAGCCTTGCATAGTTCATAGTTGTGCTCACGGTATTGTGAAAGCACTATGTGGAGACTGAATCATCCAGAGAAGTGACAAGCCTTTTTCAAACTGTACTCTGCAATTATTTTTTTTAAGATTTTATTTATTTATTCATTCATGAGAAACACAGGAGAGAGAGAGAGAGAGGCAGAGACACAGGCAGAGGGAGAAGCAGGCTCCATGCAGGGAGCCCGATGTGGGACTCGATCCTGGGTCTCCAGGATCACTCCCTGGGCTGAAGGCAGGTGTTAAACCACTGAGCCACCCGGGCTGCCCTGCACTCTGCAATTAAAAGAAGCAAGATCTTGAACTAAGGGAAGAGCACTGATACGTGAAATTAGAAGTCAACAAGATGTCAGAGGAGAAGCACTTTAGAACTGAGTGATTGCTCCATATTTTAGGATGAGATGGAGGAGGTACAACACTATATACAAAAGGCAAGACCAAGATGGGACAGGATCCCTCTCCTATGGATTGCGGTCAATTTGATCATCAATGTCAGCCCCAAATTGTTTTTTTCTTCTTTTCTATTTTTTTTTCTTTTTAAACGTGCAGCTTGAACTCACAACCCTGTGATCAAGACCTGAGCTGAGATCAAGAGTCAGACGCTGAACTGAGCTGCCCAGGCTCCAGCTCCAAATTGTTTCTTTCTTTCTTTTTTATTTTTTTAAGATTTTATTTATTTATTCATGACGGGGGGGGGGGGGGCGCGGGCAGAGACACAGGCAGAGGGAGAAGCAGGCTCCATGCAGGGAACCTGATGTGGGACTCGATCCCGGGTCCCTAGGATCACGCCCTGGGCTGAAGACCACGCTAAACCACTGAGCCACCCAGGCTGCCCATCCAAATTGTTTCTTAATGGGAAATTATATAGGCACATCAATCTCCTACCTCCAAAAATATTGAGCTGGAAAAAGAAATTTGTGTCCCAAATTATCAGTACATATCCCCCACAATTTGAAATTTACATCTGTAATTTGTGCTCCACAAGTTGGGAGCACATCTCTAAAAAAAATGTAAATAATCCTGTTAGAGCTATAGCAGTCATTTTCACCTTGATGAGAGTAATTTTATTTTTAAAGATTTTGTTTATTCACGAGAGACACAGAGAGAGAGAGAGGCAGAGACAGAGGCAGAGGGAGGAGCAGGCTCCATGCAGGGAGCCTGATGTGGGACTCGATCCCGGATCTCCAGGATCAGACCCTGGGCTAAAGGCGGCGTTAAACCGCTGAGCCACTGGGGCTGCCCGATGAGAGTAATTTTAATCAGACTGCTTTTCTCTTTAACCTATAGTGAGTTCTGGCTTTCCAATTCTATAATTTCACAGTTTGATTTCACTACTTGCGGTTCTATTTTATTATTGAAGGATAGGGTGATGTTCAAAAGAGATGGAAGAAATGGGCTAAAGTAAGGATAAAGTAGGGCTAATTCAAGGAAAATGAATGCTGAGAGCTCTCTTTCTTAGCCTAGAATCTTGGCCCTAGATAAAAATTGATGCATGAGTACAAAGCAATTTAAAAGCAAAAAGTACCCTACAATTTTGCAGTACTTTAGCTTTTATCTTCTTTACCATTTTGAGCCCTCAAGCCACCCTGTGACTGGAAGTAGACATTATTTCCATTTTGCAGATGGGGAACTGTGTTCTCAGAGAAGTCTCAAAGTCACGGGTTAAGTATTCAACGGTCCTCTAATTGTTGCTACTTTGCTCGTGAGAAAAAGTGCCTGATGGGATTACAATGTAATTTAATGGAAATGAATTCTGGGCCTTTCTATGGCTCTTACAAACACATTTACCTTCTCAAAATCAGAAGTAAACCCAATATTTCCAAGTTATGACTCACAGACCAGAATAACTGACCCAGGGCTTCCGTTATTTGCTCGTCACTAGGGAAGGTGATTTTTTTAAACCTTTTCTTTTTTTTTTTTTTTTAAGTTTTTATTTATTTGAGACACACAGAAAGAGGCAGAGACATAGGCAGAGGGAGAAACAGGCTCCCGGTGGGAAGCCCGATGCGGGACTCCTAAGACTCCAGGATCATGTCCTGAACCAAAGGCAGACGTTCAACCACTGAGCCACTCAGGCATCCCAGGTAGGTGACGTTTATCCTCACTAGAATGTAGATTCCCCTAAGTGACACCAGGAGTTTATAGTTATGGGTATTTCTAGTTGTAGTATTCCCCATCCTATAAATCCACAGGAGAATTGTCATTGACCTAATGCTAAAGCTGCATAAACTAAATTTCTTCATCACTTAGGTCACCTGGATGTTACTACTTGACAGAGATTTCAGGAATTGACTTTGTTGGTCTTCTACTGGATGCAGTCAATTAGACTGGCTCCATAGTGTCTTCTAATCAGGTATTTCCCATTATGTAGGCAAACCTAATAGCATCCTCCTCCATGGCCTATACACCCTATACCTCAAAAAAAGGTGTTGAGCTGAAGAGAGACATGAGTCCCAACTTCTTTCCTTTTCATGAAGAATTGATGGTCTTCTTTATCAGGACTGGCATGTATAGTAACCTCACTAGCTGACTGTTGCTTAATAAACACAACCTAAGTGTAGTCTACTATGAAATGTCACATTTCCTCTAAATTCCAAGATTCTATATTCCTACTCCATGTCTTGCTTGCCAAGTTTCTGCTGTAACTATCCAGCCTCATTGCCATCTACTTCTATAGTCCATCCACTTAACCTTCTGTACACATTGTAAGACTTCCTGCCACCAGTGGGGCATCTAGGGGGTGAGGGGGGGGGCACCTGTCTGACTCAATCAGTAGAGCATGTGACTCTTGATCTCAGGGTAAGAAGTTCAAGTCCCACGTTAGGTGTAGAGATTACTTAAAATAAAATCTTTAAAAAAGACTTCCTGCTACCACCCATACCCCACTGCACACAGTAGACATATTTTCCATTGGTGGTGTGTCCTTCATCTGAACAAACTAATTCCCCACTTCTTTCTAGATCTATTCTCTTCCTGCCTTGATTTCAGCCTGTTTTTTTTCTTTATTCCTATAATGTTTGTGTGTGTTGTCTAAGTAGGCTCCATGCCCAGCATCAATGTGAGCCTCATGACCCTGAGATTAAGACCTGAGCTGAGATTGAGAGTCAGATGCTTAACCAACTGAGCCATTCACGTGCCCCCTATAATGTTTATAGTTGAAACCTGAACCACAAGAATGGTTCAATAAATACCTTTTGAGCTTCTATCACATGTCTAAGTAAAACTTTGGAATAGCATATCTTCATAGGAAAGAGTTACTTTTTCTCCCTATGAAACCCCCTGGAAATATGCCCAAGTAATGGGGAACAGCATGAAAGGTAAGAGACTTCTTCACTTCTTCACTGAATAGACTGATTACATTAATCGGTTAACTATGTGGTGGAGGATATAAAGGAAATACAAAGAACCTCTTATCCTCAAAATTTCTGTGAGCTTACAGGCAGTTAATTTTTAGCTACTTGGAACTATCCTCCTCCAATTAATTCCAAAATGTCACCATATTTCCATAACTCTCCACTCATTAATGCCCTTGGTGTTTATGTAAATAGACAACTCCTTTCTGGAAGCCAAATATGGGATTCCTCTCAAAATGTCATAGGCATATACCCTATGAATCAACAATACTGTTGCACAGAGTCTACCTAATAGAATACTAGGGGAGTGTTTAACAAAAATGGAAATAACCTAAACCTGAATGTCCACCAATATTGAATATTTCTGAGTAGCAGAGAACAGCAGCAAGTGGGGAACAAAGTAGTGGTTGATGGTGACACTCAAGATCCAATATTAGAGGTGCGTGCTAAGAGTGGGTAAAGATCAACTTCATTCCATCCACTGCGTCACCAACAAACAACACCATATAAAGACTGGAGTCTAGTGGATTTTCCCCACTCTTGGTCTTTGAAAACCAATGATCCAACCAAAAAGCCACCCACCCACCAACCAACCAAACAAAAAACCCCCACACAAATGTAATTAACTATGGGAATTGCTTATTTTTGCAGCTGCTCCCAGGAACTCCTTTTCTACTTGATTTTTTATTTACTCACTCAATTCAACAAACTGAGCTCCAACTCCATGCCAGGCACTGCACTAAGTACGGGAGAAACAGTAGTGAACAAGACAGGGCTTCTGCTTCCCTGGGGCCCAAAGGGTTGTGAGACTACAAGACCAAATGGAAGACGAGGCCAAGGGGACCCGAACATATCCCCATGATCTTCTGTTAGTTCATCTTACTCATTCTTAGGATGGACAATATAATTTCAAATTAAAATAAGTTATCAATGTCTCAGACCCAGTCAACAGCAGCTGAATGCTTTGCTCTTCGACACACGGCCATTATGGACAAATTCTGAGATGAATACAAGGAAACAGTTACTGAATGTCATCTTTTTCCACTCTGGTAACAGCATTTTCTCCTCATTGGTGACAAACTGGCAGAAACTGCTACAGGCCCAAAGCAGAATCAGATGGTAGCAATAAAACTGCCACCAACTTCACCCAAATATTCTCCAAAGCCTGTGAAGTCTCCATAGATGACTACACAGAAATCGCTTGGCAGAGCTAGCCAGCCCCTTCTCATTACATTGGTAGGTCTTCGGGTTCAAATAGCAGAGTCAAAAATAGTAGAGGATCTGAGAAAAACCTGTCAATTCTTGAATACTGATGATTAGAACTATTTATTTATCAGATTGGCATAAATGTCTCCTTCATTTTGTGCTCCATTCACCTGTACGTGTGTCATTTTTGGGTACAGGTTCAGAAACCTGAAAGGAAATTAGTAAGCAGACAAAGGCAGCTTATTCACAAAAGACACATCCACTAACCCCTCCTTGCTGTGAATATTGCTGAAGAAGTTTTAAATAAATGTGTTAACAGTCTTTAGCATCTCCTATCAGAAATATGTAACATAATCAAAGACTATCAAAGAGAAGGGCATTCACAGGGGACCCGAGCCAGCCTGGAATAATCTTTACTCATTCCCTCCATAGCTCATGGCCTTATACTTTTATTATCAAACAAAGTATAAATTCAATGTTAAAATTTTAAAAAGAACACGACTTGGCACGACTTGGTGGGTATATGTACTATTCTCAGTATGTTCTGAAAGGTGGACTCTCATCAAAGAGTTTGTTAAAATTACTTGAAACCACTTTCAGACACTTTGCTGGCAGGCACAGGCTACTGCAGGATGACATGTGATCCGCCAAATACCATCAGAATACAAGATTTCAGGGATTTTGAAAGAAGCAAGTGATGATTCAGTGGCCACATTAGGAGTGTGTGTTTTTTGCATCAACAGACCTGTGCTGAATATGAATAATAAAAAAAAACCTGCTTGGTTGGGCATCAAGCGGGCTGCTTTTCACTGTCATCCCATGCACATGCCACATGATGATCATCAGGGCTGGAAAGGTAGAAGAGGCCTGACCAGGCTCACTTCCAGATCTCTCTGAAGTCCAGCACCTGTTTTTCCCAGCTACTTGGAAGCTAGGACAGACTAACACGTAAAGTATATTGTACTCCATGCCCCAGAGAACAGCCACTGCTGAGCAATCTGAGTATTTATGTACCAATAAACTTTGGCAGGCATGACAGGGGCGACAAAGAAAAAAAAATCAATAAATTCAAATGACTCCCCTTGAGGATGGTGCTAAAGAACTGCTATCACTTGAAAGTGTGACAGCCCGAGTTTATATTATATTTTTATTTTTTTTAGCCCGAGTTTATATAAAGGATGGTACAAGTGTCATTTAGGATATATATGGAGTACCATTTGCACATGTGTTTCTGATATTCTTCCCATGTGACAACCTCCTGGTGGTGTGATGTGGGTATCACTCTGGTGACATCAAAAGATGGGTCCCTCGGTGATCCCTATTTGCTACTCCTCTTCCCACATATACCCAGCAAAAACCAAAGCAAAAGAAAATCTTGAAGCTTCCTCATGGATTAAAAAAAAAATCATTCAATGTTTATTTATGTCCTTTAAAATCTTGATCTCAGGGGCGCCTGGGTGGCTCAGTCAGTTGGGCATCTGCCTTCAGCTCAGGTTGTGCGTAGTCTCAAGGTCCTGGGATCAAGACCCACGTCAGGTTCTCTCCTCAGTGGGGAATCTGCTTCTCCATCTCCCTCTGTGCTCATGCTCTCTCTTTCTCTCAATGAATAAAATCTTTTAAACTAAATAAGTAAAATCTGGATCTCAGAATGCCATGACAACTGTTTTTTTTTTATTTTTTTAAATATGTTTTTATTAGGACTTAAGTTTTGGACACATGTTGGACCATCTGGAAAATTCTCTGGTACCTCCAGCAATTCATACATCACACCCCTAAGAATCCCCAGTTTTAGTTTTAAAGCAAATCAATGCTTATAAAATGCTTCCTTATAATTATTAAATTATTTAGGATTTACAACATACTTCTAGATAACTATTTTATTTGAACCTTATAACAACTCTAGGAGGTGATTTATTATAGGAATATTATGAACAAACCAAAGATATTGCTCTAAAATGACAAGAGCCAGGATTCAAACCAAGCCCTACACTACAAATTTCCACTGAATAGTTTTTAAGTACAACTAAATCTAATTTACTACAGATATGAAAATAAAACACATAAAGGCAAGCAATTAGGATGAAACCGACTTCATTTGGCAAAAGCGTAGTGTTAGCCATATCTACAAATAGTGAGCTTGATTATGATTTTTCTAAACATGAACATCCATCAGATTTAACTTTTATAATGTAAAGCACATGGTTTTATTCTGTTCCACTGTTTCACATTTGGCAGAAATTAGAGCCTTAGCGTGCAGTACCAGAGTTAAAAGAACATTCAAACTACCATAGCCTAAAATATCTTGCTCATAAAGTTCTTAAAGGACAAGGTAAAAACCTAAGCCAGAAACATCTTCACTTAAGTAATAAGGCAAATAAATCACTTACACACACTCCCTACACTTCCCCATCCCTGATGTGGCTAATGTGGTTAAATTAAACTAGTTTTTTTCCTCCTACTCAACTGAGAAATGTCACCCAACGGTGTAAATTAATCAAACTAAATCCTTCTGAAGGAAGTAAAGCTTTGTGGTATTTGCAGATTCAGCTCCTAGGTGTAACTAAAGTGGGGCCATAGCAACAATTGCACTGTGAGGCAAAGAAAATGTAGTTAAATTTGAAAAAAAAAAAAAAAAAGTAATAGATGGCTTAGGAATTTGGTAGCCTCTTTCATTTCCATCCAAATTTCTGTTTTCATGAACAGGAATTCTTTCTCTCTTTCTTTCTTTCTTTCTTTCTTTCTTTCTTTCTTTCTTTCTTTCTTCTTTCTTTCTTCTTTTTCTTTCTTTCTCTTTCTTCCTTTTTCTTTCCTTCCTTCCTTCCTTTTCTTTCTTCTTTCTTTTCTTTCTTTCTTTCTTTCTTTCTTTCTTTCTTTCTTTCTTTCTTTCTTTCTTTCTTTCTTCCTTCCTTCCTTCCTTCCTTCCTTCCTTCCTTCCTTCCTTTCATAATAATAGCCACCTAAACTAAGTTAGTGTTCAAACTCTCCTTTTGCTTCAAAGAGGAGTTGAGATGCCTTACTCGGCACACAGTACATTTCTGACTCCCAGATCTGTGCCAAGCAAACTTTCTGTTTCAACCTGCTGGTCAGAGAGGAATACAGTATCAATCCATGAAGGCACATCCTCTGCTGAATTATGAAGTGGGAAGTTGTACACAAAGAGCTGTTTCCTCTGTGGTTTCTGAAGACCTCCCTCTAAGTTTGCTCCATGAGAGGCTGAGCGAACTCGGCTCCTCAAGTGGTACCCCACTCCCAGCCAGGACTGTCTCTACGGGCTCTCAGGAGGGCTGGGGCTGGTGACCACCTAGAAGGGAGTAAGGGAATCTCAATCCTCTCTACTCCGTAACCATTTTAACATTCAAAAACAATCTCACGTCTACTTATTTCACAGAGCAGAATATAATGTAAAAATAGGAAGATGAGAAGAGTAATTTAATGGCTGCTTCTCCCTCTGCCTATGTCTCTGCCTCTGTGTATCTCTCATGAATAAATAAATAAAATTTTTTTAAAAAGAGACAGAGATTTTGTTTTGAAGTTTTGACATGATGATCCTGAATTTTATCTGGAAGAATGAATGAAGATGAACTGCCAAGAATTCATTTAAGAAGGAATATATATTAAAAAAAAAAAAAAAAGGAAGGAATATAAATAGGGAGGTCTTGCCCAAACAAATATAAAAACATATTCTAAAACTAGGGGATACCTGGGTGGCTCAGTGGTTTAGCACCTGCCTTCGGCCCAGGGCATGATCCTGGAGTCCCAGGATCGAGTCCCACATCAGGCTCCCTGCATGGAGCCGGCTTCTCCCTCTGCCCGTGTCTCTGCATCTCTTTCTCTCTCTCTCTCTCATGAATAAATAAATAAAATCTTAAAAAAAAAGAAAAAAACATATTCTAAAACTAGAGGAATTGCACAGTATGGTATCAGGGCCTGGCTCAAGAATAGAGAAAAGGAAGAGAATAGAAGAGGCCAGAAACAGAATACAGATGTGAATGTAATAAAGGATAAAGGCGGCACTTCAGAACAGAAGATGAAGAATGCATACTTTAATAAATTATCTTTAGAATCATTATTTAAATATCCATTTGGAAAAAGTTCAAGGGGGTGTGGTCTCTCACACCAGAAAAGTAAATTTTAGATGATACAAGGAGCTAAACTTTAAAACTACATAGAAGTTCTAAAGGCACCTGGGTGGCTCAGGGGTTGAGCATCTGCCTTTGGCTCAGGTTGTCATGATCCCAGGGTCCAGGGATCAAGTCCTGCATCGGGCTCCCTACTGGAAGCTTGCTTCTCCCTCTGCCTATGTCTCTGCCTCTTTCTCTGTGTCTCTCATGAATAAATAAATTTTAAAAATATTTTTAAAAAAAAGTTCTAGAGAAAATATGTGTATGACTGTATAATTTAGGGGTAAGAAAAACAATCTAGGGAAGACCCCTGCCCACCCCCCCAAAAAAAACCCAGTGCTTATGATATAACACCCACACTGTTTTCAGTTCCACAGACATGCAGAGCAGTGGTTCTCAAGCTCTCAGGAGTCACCCAGAACACTTGTGAAAAACAGATACCTGAACCTCATGCAAACATGAAAATCACCTTCCCAGGTGGAAGGAGCCCCTGCCATGTTTCGGAGGCCTCTGTTCTAGGACACAACACCACAGTGGGGAGGAGGTGGAAGGCTGCTAAAGCCAGGCCACCACTAAGGGCCCAAGTGCTGTTCGCACAGAGGTTCTTCTTTTATAAGGTCCCCTGAGAGCTAGTTTCCCTTTTACAGAAGTCAGATGCAGTTACCAACACTACCCTGATATATATTTACTGACTGATTTGCATTTGATGTTGCACCAAACGATGGCATAACCGACAATTTGTAAATTTCTACTACTAACACCGAATCTCAACCCTGACTATTTTTAGGAATCACCCAGGAAATTTTGAAAGGTAATACAGTTGAGTTCCACCCAGGGAGCTCTGATTTTAACTGGTCTAGGATGGAATCCAGAGACTAACATTTTTAAAAGGTCCAAGAGTGCTTCTAAACTAGAAAAAAAAAAATAAATAAAATAAACTAGATTAAGACCGCGGGCTAGTGTGCAAAACAAGCCCTGCTCTCCAGAAGTCCACATCCTAGTGAGACATGGAACCTGGGTGTTCTAATACCAGGTAGACCAGGATGCATGAGATGAGGACATTTTCAACAGGTGTCATGATCTCAGGGTCCTAGGATAGAGTCCCACCTTGGGCTCCCTGCTCAGCGGGGAGCCTGCTTTGCTTCTCCCTCTCCCTCAACCCCTCCCTGCCCCATTCATGCTCTCTCAAATAAACAAATAAAATCTTTAGAAATTTCATTTTCGTTAGCAATTAATTCTTTTATTTTCCTACCGTAACTCCTGTGATGAACATCTAAGTATGTATACATATGCCTCTTTTATTTTTTCAACTTGTAATTTTAATTTTCTAACAAGTGATTTTTGTCATATTTATGAAAAGGATATAATCATGGGTTTAGCATGCTTTAGGCAAGGCTGTCCTTCCTCCAGCCCAGGAATAAGGCTGAAAAGGCTGTCTTTCCGCACTTCCAATAATACACTTCGAACAATCTACCATATATAAAAGGCTGAACTGAACTTGCTCTATTCAGAAAATTCAAATGCAATAAGCCTTCTTTAAATTACCCAGCCAATTATGGAGGAGGGTGATGGAGAAATTTTGCCAAGAATTTTTCAAATAGGCAAGCTACCCTGCCCAAATTCAATGAATTCATTACTAATTCATTTCATTCTGTGATTTCTCTTCTCTGCCATTCATTCCTCCCCAAACTACTAAGAAGTGAAAATTTGAGGCTGAGCAGGTCAAGCAGAGACGTGCCTATTTTCTTGAAACATTTCTAACTTTACTCAATTGATTCCAATTTTGATGCATTTCCCTAACAGGTAACACAAAACTCTTTCAAAGACAATCTGTTAAAAGACTGGAGATAACCTCCATAAAGCATAGTGAGCCAGGCCTCCCAAGGTTGTTGGAAAAATACTTCTGTAATAGCTGTATTAGGAAGAGTTGCCTGCAAGCTTTGAGGGGAGGCAGGAGAGCCAGAAAGGAGGGGCATACAGTACAGAGCTTCAACTGTGATAGAGTTGTGGTACTTTGCATGTCACAATGATTGTATTCAAAGCATTTTATAATGTTCTTATTAATACTCAATGCAGCACCACTAGAAAAGAGAATGTAGGCTATTCTTGCTTCCTTTTTCTTTTTTTTTTTTTTTAATGAAATTCAAGTACAGAGTCAAATACTTTGTTTACTTAGTTCCAGGAAACATAAGGGGGTGAAAAATCTCTTTCCCCATCACCAGACAGGCTCCTGCCTCCCTCTCAGAGTGGAACAGGTCCACTACTGCTGCCTCAAGTGGCTCCTGACTACATTCACATAAGGAAGATTCATGGAGTCACAATGGCATTGACTTTTATTAACTATGATTGTACTTGGATTAGTGGAGAAGTGGGAGTTCCATGGACTCAGCAGAATGAAAAAGAGGGACATAAAATTCAGAAGGACAAAGCTTATAGCATCCATCATTTCAACAAACCGTAGATGACACAAAGAGAAACCAGATGATGCAGGACCTGCCCCAGGGACCCATGCATTCCTGAGAGGAGGGGTTCCTGACCCACAAACAAGCCTAATACCCAACCCAGGTGCTGTGAATGAGCCGCCAATGACCTGAGAACAAGAAGGGCAGGCAGGAAAATGTGAAAAGGCCAAAAGGAAAGATGCTCAATTCTGAAGAGTATAAAGAAATGCAAATCTTTTCTGACCTAGAGGGTTATAGTCTATCTCTGCAGCATGATTCACACACACACAGAGCATTGCAAGATTACACATGATTAAGTACCAAATAAATAACTCCAGGACAATGGCTATGATTTGAAGAAGGAATGAACTCAGTGAGCTAAATCAAAAGTTTCCAGGAAATGAGCCTTTACGTGGGCCTCAGAGGATTCTGATAAATGACAAGAAAGGGAAGGGAGGCCAGTCATGAAGAATGGCCTGACCAAGGAGTGAATTTTAGCCCGACGATAAAACATTGACAGGAGAATCTGCTCACTCATTCATTTGTTCAATCAACCAATATTTATTGAGAACTATTATGTGCAGGCACTATGTTAGGAGCTTATAGCTAGGACAAGGCATTCAGGCTGCCCCATCGTTGTTTACATATTCCAGAAGGATTACAGGAAAATAAGAATTGGACAGGAACAGCCTGCAAGAGATTTGAGACTACCAAATTTTGGCCTTTGGCCTGTTTTCTATAAGAGCTGAGAGTTTTTGAGTATGAGTGACAGGTGCAAGGCTGTACTACCAGGAAAATGGTTCTGGCAATGCTGTTTCTGTGAATTACAGGGGGAAAGACAGTGAAGATCACTTAGGAAACTTTGTGACAGTCCCAGTGTCAGACAATGCAGATTCAAACCAGGGTGACAGCTGGGAAAAGGATGACACACTCACAGGGTTTGGGACCAGCAAGAGTCCAGAAGGGAGGAGGGCAGACAAGAACCCAGGCATCACCAGTCTAGATTCTGGGGAAATACTAAAAGGAAAACCAGTTAAGAAAAGAAAGTAAAGAAAGGACTTTCTCTAGCCCCAGGCTGGGAATTTCTGGAGGCCGGGCTCTTTTCAATGACCTCCTCTATTTTTGCTACTGAATCCCCACTCTGGATCTCTTTCTCTGTGTCCATCCTGACAAAAACTGTTCTTGGGTGGCTTTAGAATGTTTGATAGAGCAGTTCCCAGTAAGGTGCTATGAACTGACCAACATTTTTATCAAGAACAACGCAGTAGCTCAGAGGGACCAGTAATGGTAAAGCTTGGCACTGACAGTAGCCACCAAGGAGCCATTCTGGGTGGAGGGCTTTCTAAGCATGGTGTCAATGGCCATTGATTCCATGCATCTGACTCCAGAACTGCCTCAGTCCACTCCTGAGCATTGCCCTGTCATTTTTGCTTCAGTAAGATAATTAGAGATGATTGATTGGTTGCATCCCTATCCTTGTCAGATGATGTGCTGGAGGACAACCACCAGACTTCCTCTGAGGACATGTTTCACGGTATGTTACCTTGCTTGGCCTGTAGGGTTCCTGTGCACTAGTGCTCTCCATCACCTGGGGAGCTTGTTGAAATGCAGATTAAGAATCAGTAGGTCTGGGATGGGCCCTGAGAGTCTGCAGTTCTCATGACATCCCAGGGGGCACCTATGCTGCTGGCCCAGGGACCCACACTTGTTCTTTGTATAGGAACAGACAGCTCCCTTCCACAGTAGACCTTCAATTTAGGTGACCCTGAATTTAAGTCTGTCCTCTGCCACTTTTCAGATGAGTGACTGTGAGCAGGTTACCTAACCCATGTATTTTGTTTCCTGTCTGTAGAAGGAAAACTAATACCTACCTCAAAGGAGGTACTACAAATGCAGGACAACACAGAGTGGGTCCTCAGTAATTGTTCATTCCAATAACAGATTTCTCTTCTCTTCTCTTGGATGGCGTGAAAAACTGTTAAATTTACAGCTGCATACTCCCACAACAAAAGGTAAGGTCTCCAGAGGGAGTTACTGACAATGCAAAGCACAGAATACCTTCAGAAACTAGATAAGCCACTGAAAACTTTGATCATCATGTAACCCTGCATGATTACAAACACAGCCAAAAATAGCATGAGCCCACACTTAGCAGTGATTTATAATATCAAGATCTGCTACCTGATTTCTTAGCTCTGAAATATATCCATACTCCAGTTTGTAGGAAAGAAAGCATTTCTTTTCTTTTTTTTCAAGATTTTACATATTGATTTGAGGAAAGGAACAAAAGGGCAGAAGGACAGAGAGAAGAGACTCCCTGCTAAGTGTGGAACCCGCTGTAGGGCTTGCTTGCGGGGCTCCAGGGGCTGGGGGCGGGGGTGGATCCCAGGACCCTGAGATCATGACCTGAGCCCAAAGCAGGCATTTAACCAACCTCAGTGTATTTAAGCTTCTTCAGCCTTTCCTTGTAAGAGTCTTCCCTTCTCCAAAGTCAGATTCCACCCTGAATTATTGTCCTAACAA
Source organism: Canis aureus (assembly GCF_053574225.1). Lineage (NCBI taxonomy): Eukaryota > Metazoa > Chordata > Mammalia > Carnivora > Canidae > Canis > Canis aureus. The sequence goes on from NC_135642.1 coordinate 29,022,149, forward strand.
ATTACAAAGTTGTTTTTTTTGTTTGTTTGTTTGTTTTTATGATAGTCACACAAAGAGAGAGAGAGAGAGGCAGAGACACAAGCAGAGGGAGAAGCAGGCTCCATGCACAGGGAGCCCGACGTGGGATTCAATCCCGGGTCTCCAAGATCGCGCCCTGGGCCAAAGGCAGGCGCTAAACAGCTGCGCCACCCAGGGATCCCAAATTACAAAGTTTTTTGATCCAAAATGTGTCACATGAAACTTACAAAAAAATGCATTTACTACATGAACCAGATTAGTCTCATATTTGGAATTCTTTGTCATAGGTGAAGAAATAAACCTTCTCTACATTTCTACGTTTTGAAAAGCAAACCACAGCTCTGTAAATGCACGGTTTTTGTCAGGCTAAATATCAACATTCCTTTGCATGCATTAATCTTTTAACCCCAAAAACTCAAGTATGTGAGCCAAGTGAACATAACTGCATAAATATCAGGCTCCAAAATAATCTACTGCTTGTTGTGTAGATATAGAGCACAAAATTTCTTTTTTAAAGCCCTTCCTTTCACTCTCTCTATCCCACACCCAGAAAAACTCCTATTGAGAGAAAGCCACACCTATCACTAAGAGCTAACCAACCTTTCAAAAAAAAAAAAAAAAAACACATTAGGAGCAAACGTTAGGAGCCATTCAAAACCAAAGGAAATGCCAAGACACACACACACACACACACAAATTGGTCCTACTCTCAATGCAAATGAAGCCACCGGAATTTGGGGGGAGCAGAATAAACAAAATGATTAACCATTAGCATGTCTCCTTGGAGACAAACTGGCCTTTGGAAGAGGGCAAAACCAGATCCCACTCAGGCAGGTGAGTGGTGAGTCCACTAAGAAGAAACAAAGGCAGTAAATTCTCCTCTTTAAACCTGAACAGACATAAAGTTGGTCAGGTAATAATTTTACAATCTGGGGATGCCTGGGTGGCCCAGTGGTTGAGCATCTGCCTTTGGCTTATCATGATCTCAGGGTCCTGAGATCGAGTCCCACATCAGGCTCCCCGCAGGGAGCCTGCTTCTCCCTCTGCCTGTGTCTCTGCCTCTCTCTGTGTCTCTCATGAATAAATAAAATCTTTTAAAAAATAATAATAGTTTTACATTTTGATGGTTCACACAGCTGAGCAAGGAAAACCTTATCTTCTCTGGTAACGATCTCTTATATCACCAAAAACGGTCCAACCATAACCCTGCAACAGAGAAAAGCCCAAAAGCGAGGTCCCAAGTCACACCTGATGTGGAATTGGCTCCCTTTGGAGTTGGGAAACTTTTCATCAAATGGCCTGGGTGAATTTTGTTTCCCTGTCAGCTAGAAAGGAGCAGCACTACCCCTTAAAGGGGCCAGTTGGGGCTGGTTGTGTGGCTTCAGGCAATCCTGTAACCTCTCTGGGTCTCAGCTGAAGGAGGGTTATCCTGAAGAGAGTAAGACGAATCAGCTATAGAAACCATTCCAGCCTACCAGCTTCCCTCTGCAGCCTCTGACTTCCAGGAGCTGAACTGAAGTTGCTAATATCCTGTTCTATTAAAAGAAAACTCCAAAGGAAGCCCTACTGGTTTTATTGGAGGGGGCTATTTTTATCTTCGAAAAACATTTCCAGTTTACAATTAGTTAACTGTCTACTTTAATCCACCAGCTCTCACCACTCATTCGTTGGAGGCTTCGACACCACCACCAAGTTGCACTGGAAGGCTTTCCACTCTCTCTGCATTTTTGGCCTACTGGGAACAACAGTTTGGCTCCATTCAGCAAAGTTGCGGCTTCCACTGTGCCAGGCGTTTTGCCAGGTGATGGAAACACAAAAGTGAGGGTGACACAGTGTCCCCTTTAGGAGTCTACAGCCTAATTGTGATGTGGGAAGCAAAAGCAAAAGAAAAATTCATTTCCTTACCACTTATGGCCCTTTCACAAGTCCTCAAAACAGGCAGAGTGACATTCCTCTAGGAACTCAGCTGCCTTCACATTAATGCTTTGCTAAAGTCAAAAGATAATCTCAGCTGGACCCTCCAGGATCCTGTAAGTCTCCTTCAACATGTAAAAAGCCCTCTGGAAACTTCCTTTATCTCTATCCCCCAAGACACATGTTGGCAATCATTCCCCAAGCATATGGCCCACCAATATAGATCTGAAGGGTCTCCTAAGGTTTCATATAGACAGTAACAAAAAAACTTTTCCCAACAGTAAGTTGCCCCTCAAGGTCCTGGAAACCCTGCTTCCAAAATTCTGTAGAGACTTACATTATCCCTAACCCTCTCCCAACTTGAAGTATACACAGGCCACTCCTCATGACCTCGTACACCTTTCTACCCTCGGGTCCTGTCCCTGTGCTTTATTAAAACCACCTTTTTGCACCAAAGACGGTTCCAGAATTCCTTCTTGGTGGTTGGTGTTGAGACGTAACATCTTTCTTCCATCAGTAGGACAGGACAATAAACAAATATTTAATGAATTAATATCACTCAAAAACCTCCCATTGGTAGGAGGACCCCAAATAACCCTGCCTGTCTCAACCCTGCCATTCTTGGTCTAGAAGCCACTTAAAATCTCACTCAGAATGCCTGAGTGGCTCAGTGGTTGAGCATCTGCCTTCAGCTCAGGGTGTGATCCCGGGGTCCTGGGATCAAGTCCCACAGCAGGCTCCCTGCAGGGACTGCCTCTGCCTATGTCTCTGCCTCTCTGTGTGTCTCTCATGAATAAATACATGAAGAAGAAGAAGAAGAAAGAAGAAGAAGAAAGAAGAAAGAAGAAAGAAGAAAGAAGAAAGAAGAAAGAAGAAAGAAGGAAGAAGAAGAAGAATGTTCTAGCTGGTGACCATTCATATCTTTCCAGACCCCACCAGTTATTCAGACATCCTCCCCTTCTTCCTGCCTCACCTTGGAGGCCATTTCTTTTATACCCTGGAGAGCTCAGAGTTCCTCACAACCCATCCACCTGGAGCAGAGTGTGGAAAACAGACTCCAAAAAGCTCACAAAATGCAAGTCTGCCCATTCTGCTATAGTTGATGAGCTCCAACAGAAAGATTTCATGAGGACAGTTTGAATGTACCAGTATTCGGATTACCTGTGAATTTTAAACATCTGAATTCAACCTGTCTCCAAAACCACAAGCAACTTAAAAAAAAAAAAAAAAAACATACTGTCTGCTTCAGAATCCCCTTTCGATTCTTTCAGTCCCTTTTTCCATCCGTATCTCTGCCTGTTCCCGAAACATCCACACTTGTGAAGATCACTGGCAACAGATAGAATAGATGCCATTTTCTGGGAGAACTACCTCTTTTTACAGATTCTGAAACAGCTGGGGGGCCAGGCGGGGGTGTTTGCTCTGGTTTCAGCATTACAGCTGGCAGGTGAGTGAAGACAGGTCTGATGGGCAGACTGATTCTCCTGCCTTTAGTGAATGAGCGGCTCAGCTTTCTGGTGCCCTTTTAAGTATCTTCTCTCTGTCCTCACCGGTCCATCTCTCCAGAGGCAAGCTGAATGAAGTGAAGAGTGATGTCGACATCAGACAACTTCATCGTTTCCAATGAAATCAAAGGCTCTGGTAATATTTGAATCACAGGGTGCTTTCACAGCTTCACCCCTCCCTGGGTCACTCCATTAGCCGAGTAACCAAGAGCAGCGGTTTACTGGTGGGATTTAAGTTGCATTACACTGTGTCGGGTGTTCTATCCAATGGCTACTCAAAATAGAGACCAAGTGGGTGGTTTTAAAGACTATATTCACACACAGCAGAAGGAAATACAGCACGTATTTCCCCCCAATATGTTTAAAAATAGCACTGGGGATGCCTGGGTGGCTCAGTCCATGAAGCATCTATCTTTGGTTCAGATCATGATCTCAGAATCCTGGGATCAAGCCCCCTGTGCTCTCCCTTCTGAGTGGGGAGCCTGCTTCTCCCAGGTGCTCTCCCTCTCCTTTGCCCCTCCCCCTGCTCATGCTCTCTTGCTCTCGCTGTCTCTCAAATAAATAAATAAAATCTTAAAAAAAAGAATTCAAGTATTGAGAAAGTCATATGGAATATGGTTGAAATAAACTTAGGTTTATTTAGCAAATGAAATAAACCTAAGTTTATTTCAAACTTTCTAAAAAAAAAAAAAAAAGATAGCGCTGTATATCTAGTAGGACATATCACAAAACAAGGTAGGATACAAAGATGAACAACGGCTCTACCTGAAAAGTAACTGACCAGAAGAGAAGATAAAACATGCATAAACAGTCATGAAATCTTTGCAGCTAAGACAGCCATGGGATTTTGAAGATAACTTCCAACTCTAAGACTCAATAAGGTGGAATTGGGACTCGCCTAAAAGGAGAATTAGACCATTGGCACGGGGAATTAATTGTAGCTAAACATCAGCCAAAGTGAGAATATCTAAGCCTGTAAGGGGCACACCAAGTAGTTGGACTTGGCCAGGTGATCCAGGTAAGACATAAAAGAATAAGGTAAACTGAAGCAACACAGCAGAGGTCGAATCCATAGGATTCAGCAACTGGTGGAATTTTTCATTTGCTACAACCTTACAGTACATAAAATACACCTTTGCCACCTGACAGTTACATACAACTGCTGCAAAAACTGAAGACTGTTTCATCGCCCCAAACAAAGATGACAGTGTCTACTGTCTCTGTAGACCAGACAACAATTGACAGGCTGGCACTCCCTAGTCACGGGAGAGGTGCTAAGCAGGCTTCCACCGAGGATAGGAAAGAGGGCTGTGACCAAGGTGGGAGGAGAAAGCTGCCTTTCTTTTGGAGGACTTCATTATGTGTCTCACTTCTGGGCAAGTGCAAACTTGGTTTCCTGCCTTCTCCAACCCTTCTGCATCTAGAAAGGCAAGGACCTTGTGAAGAAAGAACACGACACTAGATGGATAGAGGATGTGGTTGGGGCTTAGGTCAGGAGAAAGATGGAAGAGGTTATCCGAGCTCCAGTTTTTTTTTTCCCTACACTCCAAGCCCTAATCCTAGATAATAGAAACAGGACACAGAAGTCTGTGCCAGAGTCCAGTTGTTGAAGCCCAGCAATTTCCTTCTCATTATGTGCCCTCAATTAATAAATATTAATTTTATAATTAATAACAATAAATCCTTACCAGGAAAATAATGAGCTTTCAATTATTTACATAAAGTCAAAACCTTATGCCCTTGATTTATATTTGAAAGTCTATATTGCAGGTATAGACTCTTCTCTGTGATCACTGGAGAATTTAAAAACATAATAAATATAAGACCAATGCTGTGACTCTGTTTTTATGCCTTATTTTTATTCTGAAAAATCAAGTTAGTTGCCAACAAATGATACCTACCATTACTTCATGGTAACATATTGGTTTAGTGTCTATGGAAATCTTACCAAAAAAATTTGACTTACCACCTTCCACCTCCCTTCTCTCTAGTGCTTTATTATGTTTGATTTTCAAACTTTTCCAGTAAAAGCATGTTTTGGACCAAGATCCCTGAATTGTGGCTCAAGAGACTTATAATTCTAAGTCCATCTCTTCTATTAATTTGCCAAGTGACCTTGGTCAGGCTATTTAAATTCTTTGGACTTTAGACGGTCATCTAGGGAGGCCATAGACCACTTTGGGGATTTACGAATATTCTTCCCAGGGAAAAAAAATGTGCAAAGGAACATAGACACAAACTTCAGCAAACAATTTCATAGGACCCCCAAGGAGTCTCCAGGATATTTCTTATCCTGACAGTATACATTTAAATGCATCTGATCATTGAAAGAAACAAGTATTATTTGTAGAGCTATCACCATGATGCAGGCACGTGGAAGAAGGAATGAAGAGACCAATAACCATGAACTGGTTCTACCAATCCTACCTAAGCAAATAGTGCCTGAGTACAGCTAGGACTGCAGGGTAGGGAGCCACCCCTGTTCTGCAATCCAAGACAATGTATGCCAAGATATCACTGCTCCATACTCCTGCAGGTGAAACGGGGACAAGTATCAAGAAGACTGCCCAGTGACTGGAGATGTCTACATTATTCTGTAAAACAGAGCTCCTACTGTTAAAAGTCAAGTGGAAGCCCAAAGAGTAGTTAGCGCCAAGAGCTGAGTTTTGCTTATTTAAAAGCCAACCTAAATACAGATATAAAGTGATATCTAAGATTTGCTCCAAAACAGACTAAGGAAAGGTGAAAATACAGAAAATGGGGTTGGAACAATTGCATGCTGATAAATTAGACAACTGAGAAGAAATGCATAAATTCCTAGAAACATACAACTTATCAACACCAAATCATGAATAAATAGAAAACCTAAATTATTGGCAAGGAGAACGAATCAGTAATCAAAAAAATCCCAACAAAGAAAAGGCCAGGGCCAAATGGCTTCCCTGGTAAATTCTACTAAATATTTAAAAAAGCATTTATACCCCTCTCAAACTCAAAAATGAAGGAGTAAGGAACACTTCCAAACTCATTTTACAAGACCAGCCAGCATTACCCTGATACCAAAACCAGACATGAACACCACAAGAAAATTACAGGCCAATGTCCCTGATGAACAGAGATCAAAAATCCTTAACAAAATCCTAGCAAACCAAATTCAATAATACATCAAAATGATCATACACCAAAATCAAGATTTATTCCAGGGATTCAGGGATGGCTCAACATCCACAAGTCAATCACTGTGATACACCCCATTAACAAAAGGAAAACAAGATCAGCCATGAGTTGCCCAGTGTTGAAGTTGAGGGATAAGTTTTCTCTCCATTTGTGTAGTTAAAAATTTTCCATTTAAAAAGACAGGGAGAAGGAGAGAAAGTCAAAGTGAAAGATCCATGATTTTTGAGACTGTGTTCAAAACCAAGTTAATCCTCAATTTACATCTTGTTCAGGAGCTCACAGACAGCAGTCTGTGGCTCACAGAAGACGAAATTGACACGGGGTTATTTGGGGCCCCATCTTACTGTCCGAAAGATATGACTTTCAACCAAGACAAAGAAGTATTTTTGTGTGTGTGAAGTAAGTCTTTGTCCACATGACAGCTCAGTGCTGGCTGAAAAGGCAGAAAATTAGGCAGGGAACAGTATTGTCCCCACCTGTTCCAAACAGTATTGTTCCACCCTTATGTCCAACAGGCCATCCAGCCCAGTCTGGTTTGGCATGATTCACTGCACTCCCAATTTGGACTTATTTCTAAAATATCTGTTATTTTCACAAAGCTCCCCTTAACAGATAGAAAATTATTTTTCTTCTGGTTGTTAGCTTCTGCTTTTACTTTTTTCCTCCAATAAAAAAAGTAATGTAAAGATCATACTGAGTCTCCATACTGCAAAAGAACTGCAGTTCCAATTCCTGGTGCTTTGGGAAAATAGGAGCAGTGGACCTATCAAGAGCCATGGTGGCTTCTGTCATACAGAGGGTCAGCCAGGGTAAAGCTGAAGCTGCCACGGAAACCATTCCTGCCTCAATGTATTCACCCAATTAAGGCAAGCTGAAAGAAAGGCTGAGGGTGGGGAACTGTAGCTCAGCCCTCAGGTACTCTTCTCCCACACTACTTTGGGCTTGGCCATGTGACTTGCTTTGGCCAATGGGGCAACAACAAGCATGATGCAAGCTGAGGTTTAAAAAAATGTGTGTGTGCTGGGGCTTGCTTTCTCTTTCGCTAGTTCTTGGGAACCCTGTGTCCACTGCTATGTAAACAAGCCAGGACATGGCCAAGTCATCTCCACTGCCCCAGCTGAAATCTTGCCAGCTATCTGACACGGATGGGAGTGAGGACATCCTAGATCATCCATCCCTAGCCAAGCCATCAGCTGACCACAGGGTTCTGAGGAACCAGTCCAGCCCACAACTGCCCAGCCAATGCACAAATCATGAGAAATAATGTTTATTACTTAAACTACCAAGTTTGGGGTGGTTTATTGTACCAAAAGCCAGCAGACACAACGGGACAAAAAAAAGTAACTGATGTACTGAACATCCTGGGATGTAATCCCTAATGACACTTTATATAACACTCAATGGGACTTAATAATGATTTGATTATATGTCAACTGTCATTAAAATAATCTGATATAGATCCAAAATTGACCATACTCCCTAATATTCATCTCAACACAATGTTTGTTCCAACTTTTGGAATGAAATAGTATGGGTTTCAGAGGTTTATGAACCTCCTAAAATTATATGAAGAATTTGTATGTTTATGTGTCTTTTCTTAATTGGAAAAAGATGTCAAAAGTATGGAGAATAACATAAATATTTATGCACACACTGGCCAGAATTAATGATACAATTTTACTGTATGTGCTAATATATAAAGCAAAACATTACCAATAGTGTTAAAGTTAGTCAACTGACCCGGTCTTCTTCCTTTGCTCCATGTAATCTCTACATTAAAATTGAGGCTCAAACTCACAGCCCTGGGATCAAGAGTCAGATCCTCTACCATGTGAGCCAGTCAGGAAGGCCCCCTCCTTCCCTCTTTAGCAGCTTGAATTTGGTATCTTCCCAGTCCACTGGTTTGTATTTTTTAAATAATATATACATTAATATGAATATGTATCCCCAAACAATATAAATAGGTTCGTGTTTTTAAATTTTCCTTATATGATTTTTATTATACATATTTTCTACAACTTGCTTCATCACCAAACACAACTTTTCTGAGATCTATCCATATTGATACCCAATTATCAGTAAGATGCATATACTTATGCATTTCTCTACTAATGGATATTCAAATTATTGCTGTTTGTTTTTGCTTTTACTATTACAAATGCTGTCAGGACAGGTCAATATCTTCCAACATATTTTCAGAGGACCTCAGGACAGCCTCAAATATTAGGAATCTCTGATAATCTGATGGGAGAAAGTTGAGTTGCTATCATTTTGTAGACATATTTCTGCATTTGAGCGTTCCCAAGTTCTGGAGGAAGCTATCTTTATTTACATTCTAAAACAGCTCAATGCTTTTATATTTAAGTCCAAAGGTCTGCATCTACTTGGGACACTAAAAACAACCTTATTTCTTTGTTGTTGCTGAAAATCCCTACAATCAGACAATGATACTGTCCAAATCACTCTGTTACCAAGAAATGTTATGCTAAGTTGCTATCAACATCAATTGCTAGTCACGCCAATTAAATCACTAAGAGACTAATGATACGGTATCCTAATTTTTTGTTTTCTGTCATGTACAAGGACTAACAGGCTATATTTCTTGTGATTATCTTGTTTCCCTTATTTTCTCCTTTTTTGACCTAATTGAGGTCAGAGGGCTTTCTAGCATGACTTTTCCTTTTACACTTATTCCCAGTGTGATAACCAGTATCCAAACTTTATGATATGCAAAATCCCAAAACAAGGAAATTAAAGCCCAGACCCTTGTTACTCATAATAGGCAATGTTCTTGGGTCTAAATTATCCCACTGTGGTACTACTGAGTAAAATTAACTAAGTTTATTTTTTAATCAACCTTGCCTTCCCTCAGAAGTGTGTGAAATAATTAAACATTATACAGATACCTGGATTCAGAAATTTCAAATTAGAAATAATTTATTCATTTGCTTGTGAAAGAGCATAAAATTAAAATGTGGTTCATTACTTACATAGGGTGTAGGTCCCTGAACAGTTCTCTTTCTTTACCTTCCTACATTTGGGTTTCTTACCTATAAAATGGCAACAAAAACCATCACTGGTGTTAAGAGCGAAATGAACTCATTTCGCTCATCATTCGTCCATTAGGCCATGAGCTCCTCATAAAGTGGTGCTTAATTCATCAATGATTTCTCAGTGGTTGCCACCATATTCGGTAAGGATTCCTACATATTAGGCAAGTCTGCTATAACCTCTTTTTCAACTACTGTTGTCTTTTCCACTTTGGGGTTCAAAGCTCTCCATCCATCTCCAATTACTTGCGTTCTCTGATAAGAGAACTCATACTCATCAAGTTGGGACCAGAGGCCTGAGCATCTAGTCATGTCACACATTTGAGTGTCAACAGCATAATCTATGAAGAACACCAATAGCACCCACCTTTGAACCAGGACTTGGGAGTGTGGAGTGTCCCCCAAGCCTGCCTGTCCTGCTTCTGACTGCACCAAAGAGGGGGCTACCATGGCTTAGGAGCAGCAGGAGGCTGAGCAGTTCATTACTGACCAAAGAGATTCCAGGGGGTACAGAGAGGGTCTACCTGCCCTGGAGGCAAAGTCTCTGTACAGTTATGACAGGCTGGACAATCAGGCTACATGGGAATTATAATGTCACCACCTAAATATGATAAATATGCTCATCAAGAAGAAGAATTTATAAAATAGGTGGGAAAATACCGAGCCCAAATTGTACATTTGCCCCATAATTACAACTACAGAAAAATGATGTGCATTTGGATAGGCTGGAAGGAAACCCAGAGACATGAAAATAATTACTGTTCAGGTAGTGGTATCCTGGGTGAATTCTCCTAAATTTATTTCTTATAATCTCTTTTTTAAAAATTTTTTAAAAAGATTTTATTTATTTATTCATGAGAGACACATAGAGAGAGTCAGAGACACTCTGAGGGAGAAGTTGCCTCCCCACAGGGAACCTGATTTGGAACTTCATCCAGGGACTCTGGGATCACGCCCTGAGCCAAAGGCAGATGCTCAACCACTGAGCCACCCAGGCGTCCCTCTTAGAATCTTCTAAAGTTGATACAGTAACGAATCAAAAATAAATGACCTTCTACCTCCAAGTAGGCTTTTTTGCAGGAAAGAAGTAATTTCCAGAAACAGCTGAGAGGGACTTGGTATGAAATCTGGTGAGTAAGATGGGTAATCAGGTGAACACTAACATTTTAGGTCATAGAGGAAGTTAAAAACAAAAAAAGATTTTCTTAAATGGCCATTTAGAAGTGCTTTGTACATTAATGACATTGTTCCCTGGTGGCAACTCAGAGGGGAGGGCCGACTTCACTGGGATGTACAGTTGCAGGTTCCACGGCTTGTCAGAGCCAATACCTTTATTTTAGGGAGCACTCTTGACTAGTTCTATTTCTCTCAAGTGTGGCTGTCATAAAGATAGGTTAAAAAAAAATAACAAAGAAACAACACTTTGCTAGGATGCCCAAAACCCTTTTGTCTCTGCCAATATAAATTGTGAGGTTGAAATTCAAAACACAATTTGCTTATTACCATTATTACAGAATGTGCTTGTAGGGCCAGAATGTTTATTTTTAATACCTTTGGCATTTAACCTTTAACCTCTTATTGCTCTGTAAATATTGAGTCCCAGCAAGGTTTAAAAAAATAAAAATATTAAAAACTCACCATTTTAATCACATATTGATGAAAACACAATTGCTGCATCTTTGTAAAAAAAAAATAGTAGATGACTCATACTTGGAAAATCATAACAGTACATAATTTGTACATATTCCATAATGAAGCTCATAATATCTTGCATTTGTACACCAGTTTCAAAATATTTCTGCTTTTTGAAGCTGATGAAGAAAGCTTTCACAAGTTCTTACCAAGTAATGAGACGATCCTTTCATTAGGAAATGCAAAGTACTGCACATTCTCTCTTTTATTTAATCTCACAAAAGCTCATGACATTAACACTTGAGTACAGGATCAAAAAGTCATATTCTGAGTCACAGTTACCAAAATGCTCATTATCTAGCCCCAAGGATAACCCCTGAGACAGACCTCAAATCCATGAGATTCAACTGGGAAAGGAGAAGTAACAGAGGTCTAGAGTGCAGTATAGGGCAGGGGGGCATTTTCATCAAAAGAATGGGGTGACAAGTTAAGAAAGAAAAATACAATTAACATCCTCACCACTCATACAACTTAGGCATCTACACTGGTGTTTAGATAGCTCCGAATCTGGATGCAGATTTTCCCTGTTAATTGTTTGGAGGTTCCATGGGCTGAAAATACCAGGCAATTCCCTCTCTTAAGGGAAACGCTGTGGGAAGGTGTGGATGTATCAACAAAACACCTTTACTGGTATACGGCTAAAGTTTAGACATTCCTGTTGGTGAGTGAAGAGAAGGAAGCATGTGGTTCTCAGGGACACCACTTTGAGACTTACAGTAGAGTGGCTACAAACAGCTGACCTGCAGGTGTTTGGCCTCTCGGCAGTGATCAAAACACTTCAAAAAGTACAGTTCCGGCAGAACAATTTGGATTTCCACCTTCCCTTGAAATATGTAATATGGGATGTCTGGGTGGCTCAGCAGTTGAGCATCTGCCTTCGGTTCAGGGCATGATCTGGGGGTCCTGTGACGGAGGCCTGCATCAGGCTCCCTGCAGGGAGCCTGCTTCTCCCTCAACTTACATCTCTGCCTTTTTCTGTGTGTCTTTCAAGAATAAATAAATAAAATCTAAAAAAAAAAAAAAGAAAGAAATGTGTAATATGGTCAATGCAACCATGGTAATATGGTAGATAAACTAACCATGGCCTAAGGTCAAGTAATCGTGTCTCTCTGTAGAGGGGTATATTTACTCTCTAGAGGCCAGCCTCACCCCATCAAAAATTGCATCCTGTAGATACCTGAGTTTGCAACCACTGATAATCAAGCTGAAATCTCCGGCAAGAGTGTGGAAGAGGTGGGCTTTACCTTCCACAACTGTCTGCTTCCTCCATTTCTCCATCCCCATCCATCTACTGATCCACTGGCTTCCCCTTGGTGCTCCGCACAGATCAAACTTTTCCCATGAGGCTAGCCAACTCACACTGGCCCCTAGATAGTATCGTGAGCTCCAGATCTTTCCCTAACCCCTTTGCCTCCATCACAACTTTTTGGGGGGTGCCTGGCTGGCTCAGTCAGTAGAGCATGCAACTCTTGATCTCAGGATTATAAATTTGAGCTCTATTTTGGGTGTAGAGATTTCTTAAAAATAAAATCTTAAAAAAAAACCTTTTTTGTACTTCAATCCATTTTTTTGTGTGTGTTGTTTTGGTTTGGTTTTGTATTATGTCGTTTGGGCCAGGAAACTATTAGCAAATCTGATAAACTAATCAAGGGGAATGGACTAGGTTACCTTCCCAGAAAACATATTTGAAATGGATTCCAGACTTTCTGAATATATGCCCTGCCTTCACCCAAAGGAACTTACCTACCTTGTAGTCAGCTGACAGATTTCTAAGTTCATAAGTCTATTCCTGTGTATTTTTTATGAATAACATCTGCAATTTATTCGCAAGTAATATGGAAGTGAGGAAAAAGGGATGTATCCTGACCGCAGTCTGAGCAGATGGCCAATTCAGATTCACTCAAATAACTTAGTATTGAAGTCAGAGAAGCCCTATGAATAACTGCTGTACCTAGAGTATGTTAGAGCTACAGACATGGGTTCCAGCCCATTAGACAGTCCAAACTGTCACGGCCACAAAAGCACAACCTCCTTTGTAAATGATAAAGCCAGATTTGACAAAGGAAATCTTATAAGGTAAGATTAATTAAAAGACAAGGAGGGACGCCTGGGTGGCTCAGTGGTTGGGCACCTACGTTCGGCTCAGGTCATGATCCCAGGATCCAGGATCGAGTCCCACATCGGGCTCCCTGTGGGCAGCCTGCTTCTCCCTCTGCCTGTGTCTCTGCCTCTCTCTCTCTCAGTCTGTGTCTTTCATGAATAAATAAATAAATATTAAAAAAAAAAAGACAAGGAGATTGTTGTACCCTCCTAACTAAGGTACATACACTAAATTATAAAGACAGGCTGAGATTTTTTTTTTCCCAGTTCTTCCAAGTCTCCTATGGAAAAAGGTACAAAAATTAATATTGCCCAGTAGCATTGTTGCTTCTCCAAAAATGGAGAAAAGTATTCCGAAGTGAACTTTCAGGAAAAAGATACGGGATGAACTATAAACTGGACATTGTGCTCATGAATCAGAAAATGACAATACTCCTTATGAGTCACAAGTGAATGAATCTCGGTAGGGCCTTGGGGACGGGTGGAGAGTCTTCCTCACGTGCTACCAGACTTCCTAAAAGAACACACACACACACACACACACACACACACACACACACACAAACATGCAAACAGCAATACAGGTGCTCTCCTTACAACCCAGTCAAGGGCGATGAATTATATTCTCCATGCTAACCCTCAGCCACACCCACCGAAGGCAATGCCCTTTCTCTTCCTGTTCTGAGCAGCTGAAGGATGCAGCTGGGCAGACCCAGACAGATGTGAAACACAAAATGAAGTCTCATTTGACCCGAAGGCGTCTTATATAAACAGTACACATTATAACTGAGGTTTCCGACTATTTAGGATGGGCAATGCTCTGTTCTCAGACAATTTCACATAGCCAATGAACAATTTCTCAAGCCGGTCAAGAAATGATTCATTTAATTTTTGCCAAGTTACTTTACATCTAGTAGACTGAGCGATGGCACATCTCCGATTTCAGGACAGCAACAGTTTCAACTTTTTTCTGATGCACTGATAGTCTGGCTGCCCACAGCAGGGCCATCTGTGCTACTGGCAGGGAACCCATCAATAGGTAAGTCACACCCTGTCCTCCCACAGACACACTACACAACTCTGGAAACAACTTTCTTCCTTAGAACATGCCTGCTCTGAACCCACTTGATCAACCATCTTCTTCAAAAGCAATGCCACCGAACTGAGCATGGAGATCTCGAAGTCTCCAGAAGACACGTCATAGTCTACCTGGTAGTGTGTCCTGCAAGACACATGAACTAACTAAGGGAAAGTTAATGCTCTCAAGGGAGCACTCAAGTATTTGAATTCAGTTAAGTTTCTTTAAGCTCTTGACATAAACACATTGATTTTTTTTCTTTTCTTTTTCTTTTTTTTTTTTTTTTTAGAAATATTGAACCATGGAAAATACTTAGGGCCATTCCAAAGTACTGGGACTATCACATTGCTTAAATTCAAAGTGGCCAATTAGGTAGTGGCCCAATTAGGTAGCTCCTCCACCCAACCACACACTCAGTGTAATAAGTAAATGGTTCTCTTACAGGGGTTCCAAAAATAATGTAGGTTAGACTGACTTCTTAAAACCTGAAACTTAAAGTGGAAATTTATTTACAGATAAAGTGTCCTCTTAGGGAGAAGCAGAGGTGACAATGTTGGACTATGTAAAACGACCAAGCTTCTGTCAAAGATGCCCTTTTAAAGACGGTTTTGTTTTTAAGCATTCTTCTGAGTCAACACAGACTAGGTCTGGAACTGCTTTTGTGTTGTGTATGTACATTCAGATGGGTCTTCGCCACATTTCTCAGGCTGGTCATGCGGCATTGATGTTTAAATCGGGGTGGTACCAGCTATCCTCTAGGCCTAGGTCCACAGTCACAGTCATTAAAACAAACCAGAAGAGGATCAGGTCATCCACCCGAGCAGGGTTCTTTGCAAAGAGGAAAGTGGGGATCCCTGGGTGGCTCAGCGGTTGAGCGCCTGCCTTTGGTCCAGGGCGTGATCCTGGAGACCCGGGATCGAGTCCCACATCGGGCTCCCTGCATGGAGCCTGCTTCTCCCTCTGCCTGTGTCTCTGCCTCTATCTTTCATGAAAAAATAAATTTTAAAAAATCTTAAAAAAAAACAAAAATAAGGAAAGAGGCAAGTGTGGAAACTCTGAAGCCTTGCAGTAGAACTTCTCCCCCCTCCTCGGATAGGCTGTCAGTCTTTTCAAAATAGAGTCCTCGCTTCTGTGCTGCGGGGAGAAACGTACCCCCGCCCAGGACCCGGGGGCGCGGCTCAGGTTACCGCGGGCGGCGGGAGGCAACGTCGGACCCGAGTCAGAGACCAAGTCGGCCACTTCCACGTATTCCCAAAGTGCCAAAGGAAAAAGAACAAAACATCGACTTCCTCCCGGGCGACCCATTCGCCGGACACCCGCAAAGCGCCAGGCACCTCGCCCTCGGGAAGGGGGGGTTTCCTCGGCCTCCCGGGCGCGGAGACCCCGCGGGGTCCCGGCCGCCGACGCCCCGGCGGCGCGCGGTCACTGTCGCTCCGGGCCGCCCGCCCAGGGCCAGGTGCTCAGCCTACCTGGCGCCCCCGCCGGCCGTGGTGCGGCCCGCCCCGCCCCCGCCCCCGCCAGCGCGCGGCGGCCCGGCTGCGGGCGGGCAGGGGGGCGGCGGGGCGGGGAGGCGCGGAGGCAGCCGGCGCCCGTGCGCGCGGGCGGGGAGGGGGCGCGGTGTGCAGGGGACGGGGCGCGCAGGGGAGGGGTCGAGCAGGGGAGGGGAGAGGGGCGAGCAGGGGAGGGGGCGCGCGGGGGGGGCGAGCAGGGGAGGGGGCGCGCAGGGGATGGGGCGCGGCGAGCAGGGGAGGGGGCGCGGCGCGCAGGGGAGGGTCGCGGGGAGCAGCCTGATCCCGCGCCGCCGAGCCGCGCTCCCCGCCGCGGCGGGCGGGACCGCAGGGGCAGGGGCAGGGGCGCGGGCGCTGCGCCGCGGTCGGGGCGGGCGGAGCGGGGTCCCCCGGGCGGGGCGGGCCGCGCCCCCGGGCGCAGAGCTGCCCCACGCTGCCTGCCGACAGCCGGCGGCCAGAGCGACCCGGACACGAAAAAGTTTCGCGGCGCCCGGAGCGCCTCGGAAGAAAGTTTTGCTCGGCGCCCCGGCCCCCCTGGCCCCCGGCCCCCCCCCGGCCCCCCCGGCCCCCGGCCCCCCCGGCCCCCGCCGGGGAGGGGGCGCGGCGGGCGCTCGGAGCTCGCGACGTGCCGACGGCCGCGTCCACCTTGTCCACCCCCGGCCTCGGCGGGCGCCCCGCGCCGCGCTTCCTGCCCCTTCCCGGGCTCGGGCGTCCCGGGGCGCCGCGCGGCCAACTCACCATGGTGACTGGCGCCGCGGCGGGTCCGGCTGCCGGGGAGCGGGGCTGCAGCGCAGGCTCCGGGGCGAACTTCAAAAGTTGGTCCCCTTCGCCAAAAACAGGCTCTGGACACCCAAGCACTCACGGGAGCCAATGGGAACCCTGGGGGGACTCCATCCAGGCGGGATCGGCGGCGCTAGGTGAGGGCGACCAGGGGGCGACTCCGCAGGCGGGGCCCCTGCTGCCGAGGGCAGGCCCCGCGCCCCGCGCCCGCGCCCGCGCCCGCCTCGGTGAGCCCCACGCCCCCGGCGCGGCTGCTGGCTGCCCGGCCGCGCGGCTTCTTTCTTCGGCCACTTACTCTGCACTCCTCCGGCGGAGCCTCGGCTCGGGCCGGGCAATCTGTCCATAAATGGAGAAGTCAGCTCGGGCCTGACCAATCAGGGTTTGTTTTCACAGCGTCACTCCTCGGGGAAACCGTGGCAGCCAACGGGCTTGGAGCTGCTGGAGTTTCCAAAGCCCTCTGGATGCTGTAGTCCTGCCCGCGAGCCTGCGGCGAGCGCCGCGGAGCCGGCTGCCCCCCCCGCCCCGGGGCGACACCTCCGCTGGTGGGGGCAGAAGCCCTCCTTGAGGGAGAGGTAACCCCCCGCCCCCCCATTCGCGCTCTCTCTCTCTCTCTCTCTCTCTCTCTCTCTAACGCGAATATTACCGTAGGTGTGGCTCCCAAGCTCAAGTCGTATGATTTTCCCATAACTTTTTTTTTTTTAAGAAGGAAATATTTTATCAGCATAAAAGATCAGAGTCGTGGCAGCGGCCCAAAGGAAATCCTTTTTCTTTCCAACGTCTGGATTGTGAGGAAAGTCAAAAATATCATTTCCCCTACCCCTCCTTTTACCTGAATTTCCTTGGAAAACAAAGAAAGGCTCCTCCCCCCCCCCCCCCTTTTTGGACTTTTGAGTGGTGGAGAGGTTGCACCGCGGTGAGCAGAGACACAAGGGAAAGAGAAGTGGGAAGAAAGCACCATCCAACCTCAGTCAACCCTATCTGTTGAGATCGGTCAGCAGTACAATGGTAACTGCCAAGGGGTGTGATTAAGGAGGGTGGAGTTTTCAAGACATCGGGTGGGCAGTGGGGAGGAGATTGGAGGTGGGGGAAGAATCCTGAAATAAGGTATAGAGGGTCCGGCTTTATGGTTTTAAAAGTTCAGAAGGTAACCGTGGTGGGTTACAACAGGATTGTCCTCCCAGGATCAATGGGAGGTAAGATTTGAAAACTTCAGGCCCAAAGAAAGTACGAAGCAGAATGATTTATGGTGATTTACTTTATGAACTCTGGTGGTAGGCCTTGACTTGGTATTGGATTCTAGAGTTGGTATGGATGTTAAAAGTCATCTTGCCTGGAACGGGTAAACAAAAGGTGCTATAGCCTTACAACAGAATACAATTCAGCCTTTAAAAAGGAAAGAGGTCCTGACACGGGCCACAGCCTGGACAAACCTTGGAAACATTATGTTAAGTGGAGGAACCCAGGTACAAAACCACATATCACATGACAACATTTACAAGAAAGTAAAGAATAGGGAAATCTGTAGGGGAAGGGAAATCTATGAGGAAACTAAATTAGTGATTGCCAGGGACTGGGAGGGAGGAGAAGAGGATGGGTGTAATTGCTAGTGGGTATGCATTTTCTTACTGGGGGTGAGGAAAATATTCTGGAATTAGATAGTGATGATGGTGGCACAACTTTATGAAAATACTGAAAGCCACTGAATTATACATTTTAGAAGGGTATGGAAATTGTTTCTCCATTGGGGCACCTGGGTGGCTCTGTAGTTGAGCATCTGCCTTTGCCTCAGGGTGTGCTCCCAGGGTCCTGGGATCGAGTCCTGCAATGAGCTCCCTGAACGGAGCCTGCTCCTCCCTCTGCCTATGCCTCTGCCTCTGTGTGTGTGTGTCCCATGAATAAATAAGTAAAATCTTTAAAAAACATTGTATCTCCATTTTATAAATTGAAAGAAAATCATGTTGACTAAATTCTTGTAGTAATCATCCACGCAGTGAGGCAATAGGTATAATTGAATGCCTACTATAGGTCAGCACAGCGACTGTGAGTACAATGGTTTCTTCCCTCACCAAGCTTACAGTTTTAGAAAGAGTAAGACAGAAGATAACTTTTTTAAGATTTTATTTTTATTTCTTTGAGAGAGAGCGAGGGCTATCACAGAGGAAAAGGGAGAAGCAGACTCCCTGCTGAGCAGGGAGCCCAATGTGAGGCTCCATCCCAGGACCCTGGGATCATGACCTGAGCCAAAGGCGGGTGCTTAACTGACTGAGCCACCTAGGCACCCCAACAGAAGATAATTTTAAAACAATAATAATAGGAAAGGTACAAATATAACGAGAAGTGAAATCGTTTTGTGCAAGGAACTGCCATATTTGGAACTACTGTTTAGGTTAGAGAATTCATCTGGCAGCAATCTGTAGCATGAACTGGAAAGGAGACAGCACTCACTCTGTCCTAGGCACTGGGGAAGTACAGACAGACAGAATCTGCCAAATTCTCAGGTAAACTGATTCTATGTTTTGGGGGGCATGCCAGAGTATGATCAGGTGTCTCAGGAACTAATGAACAGAGATTACCAAAAGGAATATTGGAGTTTACCAGTTATACAAGAAGCACTGCTTGTGTTGGAAATGACATGTTGCTTAAGCCCCCATCCCATCCAGGGTCAACCCTGGTTAGTAGACAGATTGACATGGGCTTCAAGGTATACAGGCAAAGATTTGGTTGTTTCCCCCAGGGTTATTTTTCCTGGTATTATTTCCTGCAATGAGACACTGAAAAATCTTTTAATAATCCATCAACAACTTATCAATCTTGGATTTATCTAAAACTAATGACACTAAATGTTGGTTGTATTATTTAAAGATTTTATTTATTTATTCGTGAGAGACACAGAGAGAGACAGAGAGGCAGAGACACAGGCAGAGGGTGGGACTCGATCCCAGGTCTCCAGGATCACGCCCTGGGTTGAAGGTGGCACTAAACCACTGAGCCACCCAGGCTGCCCAAATGTTGGTTGTATTAACATGTGAGATTTTTTTCTTAAATGCTTACTTTTTTTTCTTTTCTTTGTTTTAGGGGACTCCACACCCAATGTGGAGCCCAGCATGGAACTTGAACTCACAACCCTGAGATCAACACCTGAGCTGAGATCAAGAGTCGAATGCTTAACCAACTGAGCCACCCAAGCACCCCTAAATGCTTACTTTTATTTGCCCTAATAAACTCTAGTTTCAAAAGGTAATTCCAGTAGGTGGGACTCTGTTGAAGATATTTGCTCATGTTCATTTTTCTTGATTTTGTAATATAATTCTCTTCCAGATTGAAATATAAATATATATATCTGTGTGTATATATTTTTTTTAAGATTTTATTTATTTATTCATGAGAGAGGCAGAGACATAGGCAGAGGGAGTAGCAGGCTCCCTGCAGGCAGCCCGATGTGGGACTCTATCCCAGGACCCTGGGATCAAGACCCAAGCAGAAGACAGACACTCAAGCACTGAGCCACCCAGGGGTCTCTAAATATATGTATATATATTAATAGGTATGATGGAGTACCTGGGTGCTCAGTCAGTTAAGCACCCAAGTCTTGATCTCAGCTCAGGTCTTGATCTCAGAACCGTGAATTCAAGCCCCAAGTTGGCTCCATGCTGAGCGTGGAGCCTACTTAAAAAAAATTGTTGGGGCACTTGGGTGGCTCAGTGCTTAAGTGTCTGCCTTTGGCTCAGGGTGTGATCCTGGGATCCGGAATCAGGTCCTGCATCAGGCTCCCCATAGGGAACCTGCTTTTCCCTCGACCTGCGTCTCTGCCTCTCACTGTGTGTCCTCATGAATGAATAAAGTCTTTTAAAAAAAAGTTGTATGGCTAAGCAGTACTTAGATTGTAAGATTTAGTGGCACATAAAAGTGAATTTAAAGTCTGGCTTTGTCACTTAACTAGCTGTGAATTGTAATTTCTCTGGGCTTCAATTCCCTTATCTATAAAATAGATTGATGTGCATATGAAATGAAATACATGTAAAAGTGGCCAAGAAATATTGATTCCCTTCTCCTGCCAACTGCCATGTGTTCTAGGTTAGAGATTCAGACCTGGGTCCCTGGGTAGCATCAGACAGATTGAGGTCCTCTGAATTACATGCCAAGTCGTGGGGGCTTTTGTGTGTGCCCTTTCCTTCAGGGAGAGTTAATAGCTACCATCAAATTCTCCAAGGTGTCATAACTGCCAAAATATTATTAAGACCCACAGCTCTTGATCACATTGGTTATGCCTTCCTGGATCTTTGCCTTTGTGTTTTTCTTGAGGTATAGGGATTAGAACTGAATCTGATAGGGATCCCTGGGTGGCTCAGCGGTTTGGCGCCTGCCTTCAGCCCAGGGCCTGATCCTGGAGACCAGGGATCGAATCCCGTGTCAGGCTCCCTGCATGGAGCCTGCTTCTCTCTCTGTGTCTCTCATGAATAAATAAAATCTTAAAAAAAAAAAAAAAAAAAAAAACCTGAATCTGAATCTATAAGGGCAGAGCTTGGATTCTCAAAGCAGAACCCATAATTCACACTTTGAATGTAGAGAATAGAGTACGAGTGTATGATAGAGCCTATCATTTCACAAAGAACCCCTTCAAGCCCTGCCCTGCTCCATCCCTGTCTTAAGATACATTGTCAGTTTTGGCCTGTCAGTCTTACGCCCTGGTGTACCTGGGAGAGTCCTAGTTTATGCCTTTATCTCAGTGAAATTATTAATTGAACCCCTCTTGCATTCCCAAAACAGCCTGATAATTTGAACAATAGGTTATGGTCACTCTGAATTTGTGGCCAAATTGCACTCCCCGCAAAATTCTCACGTTATATAAAGTTTTTCCAATTTTCTTGATTTACACCTATTTTTGAGAGTACTCATCAATACATTTCCCAATATTCTTCGTTATTTGAATTCATAGTAGCAATGAAATGAAAATTACTTGTAAAATTGTAAAACTCATTATAGACACATGATGGAGCTAGTCAGATGAGACTTTACACATACGTGGGCATGATTTAAAATGTGGTTTTATCTGGGCTTGAATGAAAAGGAACAAAGAAAAAAAATCCAATTGGATACAAACCACAATTTCATATGAATCTAGCAGTGAGGGAATCCCTGGGTGGCTCAGCGGTTTAGCACCTGCCTTCGGCCCAGGACGTGGTCCTGGAGTCCCGGGATCGAGTCCCACATCGGGCTCCCTGCATGGAGCCTACTTCTCCTTCTGCCTGTGTCTCTGCCTCTCTCTCTGTGTCTTTCATGAATAAATAAATAAAATCTTAAAAAAAAATCTAGCAGTGAAAAAAATTACTGCTTATACATTTTCCAAATGTAAGAAGACAATATAAGGCAATGAAACTAGTTTCGATGTCAGTACCATAAGAGAACATCAGAATGCATTCACAACAATACATTAAAGAAAAATTTGTCAATGGGAAAATTAGGCAAGAAATCTTTAACAAAGCACAAGTGAAAGAAAGATTTGTATCACATCAATGTGGAATGTTCTGGGCAACCACTGTTTCTACCATAACAGGCATTTATTAGGTTCAAAAGGTATTAGCTATGTGCTAAGTGCTTGCCGCATAATAACTAATCCTCCATATAACCCTATTAATTTCATTTGCAGTTAAGAAACTAAGCTAAACTTTGCAACCTGGACCAGACAGGCCAGCTCCTGTAAAGAAGAGTGGTAAGAGAGAAATGGGAACTTGAGATGTGTCCATTGATACTAGACTCAACAAAGCTATCAGGGCCAACAGAATAAGGAATGTCCCATACCATATCTGTATTCAGTTGTCCAGAAAATGTAATAAGGATGATGGTTCACCAGACAATTTCAGGTTACCTGTATACCTGTCACCACTTGCAAAAATCTACAGACAGTTAATTAAGTGGATGAGAACTAACTGCTGATTCCAAATAAAGCTATAAAACTGAAAAAGAAAGAAAAATAAAGATACTAGACCAAGTTTAAGTAACTTGCCCAAGCTGTTACTCAGCTTTTCTGCACCAACTCTATATATTTGGCCACATCTGAAGCCCCAGCTCTTACCCTATAAGCAGTGACTCCATAGTAGGAATGTCCTACTACAAATTTCAGAAGAAATTTTCCCTGATGCAAGCCCAATATGAGTAAAAACACACTTATTAAAACCCTGGGAGCCTCTCCATACCAGGACTCCTGGAAAAATTCTTGCTTCTTCTTATGTGACCTAAAAATCACATTTGTATTTTAAAAATTACATTTGGGGATGCCTGAGTGGCTCAGTAGGATCCCGGGATCCAGGATCAACTCCTACATCAGGCTCCCTGCGAGGAGCCTGCTTCTCCCTCTGCCTGTGTCTCTGCCTCTCTCTCTCCTCTCTCTCTCTCTCTGTCTCTCATGAATAAATAAATTTAAAGAAATTAAAATTTTTAAATTACATTTGTTTTTTTATTTTTTATTTTTATTTTTTTAAATTACATTTGTATAGAGAGTTTAACTCAAATTTAAACAACTTTGTTCTTTTCCTAGTATGTTAATATCAATTTGTACAAAGGATATTGCAGAGAATTTCAACAGTTGGGTAACATGTGATACTACTTCTGATTAATATAAGAAAAGTTTTGTGAAGTACCTGGCTGTCCCAGTTGGTAGAGCTTACAACTCTTGATCTCACAGTCATGAGTTGAAGCTGCATGTTGGGTGTAGAGATTACTTAAATTTTTTTTTTAAAGATTTTATTTATTTATTCATGAGAGACACACAGAGAGAGGCAGAGACACAGGCTGAGAGAAGCAGGCCCCATGCAAGGAGCCCGACGTGGGACTCCATCCCGGGACTCCAAGATCATGCCCTGGGCCAAAGGCAGGCACCAAACCGCTGAGCCACCCAGGGATCCCCCCCTGAGATTACTTAAATTACCCTATTTTTATTTATAAAAAAATAAAATAAAATAAAAAAATAAAATAAAATAAGTTTTCTATAATGCAACTATTATTCTACTGAAATAAAGGAGTGATTTTTACCAAAATAAAGGAACCTGGGTGGCTCAGTCCGTTAAGCATCTGACTCTTGATTTTTTTTTAATTTTTTTTGATTTTTATTTATTTATGATAGTCACACAGAGAGAGAGAGAGAGAGAGAGAGAGAGGCAGAGACACAGGCAGAGGGAGAAGCAGGCTCCATGCACCGGGAGCCCGACGTGGGATTCGATCCCAGGTCTCCAGGATCGCGCCCTGGGCCAAAGGCAGGCACCGAACCGCTGCACCACCCAGGGATCCCTGACTCTTGATTTTGACTCAGGTCATGATCTCAGGGTCTTCAGCTCAGGGTTATGAGTTCAAGCCCCATGGGAAAAAAAGAAAAAATTAACAGCTTATTAAATGGATTTTTGTTATTATGTTTTCTCTGATTTAAGCCAATATTTTCTTTTTTTTCTTTCTTCTAGTTTCAGTTTGACTTTTACATTCAGAATATAAACTCTGACCTTCCTCCAGATTTAAAATTGATTCCATAATGAGTAATACCAGTTATGATGCTCTATGATCTATCAAGGAGTGAGGTGTATTTCACAGAAGTGAGTTTGCAGATAACTGAATCTCCTGAATCAACTTCATATCCACCCTGGTTTTCTTTCTTCCTCCTCTTTCCTGTCAATTATACGGTCTTATTGGATTTTGTGTATTTTTATAAGTCATCTTTAATCTTTGCTTGAACAAGGAAGGCATGGATAAATAAATACATGTATTTTTAAAACTAAGAAAATAATGACTGCATGAACCTTGCCTTTTTAAGGAACCAAAACTTTTTTTAGCTTGAAGGAAATTTTTTCTGTAGCAAGCTGCATGCTTCATTGCCTTCTGAAAATATGCTGAATGTCAGGCAGCTTGTGCCTGAAGACTCAAGGTCATCACTATAAATATCGATTATCATACAGGGTTGTACTGAGCGGAGGCCCTTGGGGACGATTGAATGGAATGACTCCTGCTAGACTTCATGACCCTGTACCACTTTACCTGTAGTTCTTTATAGTTTGTTTTTTCTCTTTCTTCTTTCTTTCTTTCTTTCTTTCTTTCTTTCTTTCTTTCTTTCTTTCTTCTTTCTTTCTATCTTCTTCCCTTCCTTTCTTCCTTCCTTCCTTCCTTCCTTCCTTTTTAAAAAGATTTTATAAAAAAAAAAAAAAGATTTTATTTATTTGAGAGAGAGCACAAGCAGGGAGGAGGGTCAGAGGGAAAGCAGACTCCCTGCTTAGCAGAGAGCCCTGGTTTGGGGCTCAATCTCAAGACCCTGAGATCATGATCTGAGCCGAAGACAGACTCTTAATGGCTGAGCCACCCAGGTGCCCCCCTCCCCACCTTGATTTAATGGATTGATTGATTGATTAATTGATTGATGAGAGTGAGAGGGAGTGAGCAGCGGGGAGGGGCAGAGGGAGAAGCAGGCTCCCCGCTGAGCCAGTGTCTGAGGCAGGGTTCTATCCCAGGACCCTGGGATTCATGACTGGAGCCCAAGGCAGATGCTTAACTGACTGAGCCACCCAGGTGCCCCTGTGTTGTTTCTTGATTTTGATTGTAAGTTTATATCCTCCAAAATCAGAGACTTTTTTCTCCTGCTATCTGCTGCTCTAATTTAGACTCTTTTAACACCAAGGAGGTGAAAAAAAGCACACAGGTTGTGTCATGAGAAAAAATGTTTTAAAGGTATATATGCCCAGGAGCCCAGGGGAAACAACAGAGAGGCAAGGCAGGTAGTCCTGTACAGCTGTCTGCCCTCTGGCTTCCCAGCCTCTCCAAGTAGATGAGTGCTCTCTGTCACTTCAGGTTTCCCCCACTTTGAGCAACTCCCTTGTAGCTGCTCATCCTCCCGTAATTTCAGCTTGCAAAGTGTCTTTTGTTTGTCATAGGCCTGACTCAGGCTCCCAAGCGATCTTTCAGCAATGCTGCCCACAGTTCACCGGAAACTTTCCTCTTGGTCTCTTGATTCAAGTTCCAGAGAGAGAAAAGGAGGGAGAGAAAGAAAGAGAATCTGACTCACACAGCTCAAGCTTTTAAACCACGCCACCCAGGTCATAGGTCATTTGCAAGCCTACGCAAGGCTCTGCTTGGATCAGGTGTCTGTACAGTTGCATTCCAACCACATGTTGTCACAGGGGTGGTGGCCTAAAGCCACTACCCCATTAAGTAAAATGGTGAATGGAGACAGAGTCTCTGAGGAAGGGACACGAAACATACTCCAAATTCGGGGAATGCAGCAGTATACCTACTGCATCTGTCTGCTGCCTTCATTTATACACAATTATCTTGGAGAGGTCATGAGGGCAGTTCCATTCACCTCTTCAGCAGAACAAATTGTGCGCATTTTGCAACAATCATCATCATTTCAACTTATCATCGTGCACCTATAAATATTTTTACATATTTAAGATGTGGCATATGTTTTGCCTTTATTATCATGCACCTATAAATGTGTTTATAGATATGGCTATAAATATTTGTGTGTACACAGAGACGTGTGTGTGAATGTGTATTTAAGATAACATATTTTTCAAGATACTGTTACAAATATTTAGGGGAATTTACTTTTTTTCTTGATAGACTATTTTTTAGAGCAGTTTTAGGCTCACAATAAAATTGCCTCCCGTTCTCACACCTCTCCCATTATCAATAGGGGGATTTCTTTTGAATAGAGTGTTTCTTAGTGTTGGTGGTTTGCAGGTTGGCAGCATGGTTTCCAAACCACTACTGTTTTCACTCGCCACAAAAAAACATTTGCTGAGCACTATTGTAGGCCCTGGAGAAGTATAAGACAAATGCCCTGTCCCTAAAGAATTCACATCTTGGGGATCCCTGGGTGGCTCAGTGGTTTGGCGCCTGCCTTTGGTCCAGGGCACAATCCTGGAGTCCCGGGATCGAGTCCCACGTCGGCTTCCCTGCATGGAGCCTGCTTCTCCCTCTACCTGTGTCTCTGCCTCTCTCTCTCTCTCTATGTCTATCATGAATAAATAAATAAAATCTTAAAAAAAAAAAAGAATTCACATCTTTCCATGGACATTGAAAACATATACAACAGAAATGCTTGGGGGCTCAGTCAGTTGAGCATCAGGCTCTTGATTTGGCTCAGGTCATGATCTCAGGGTCATGAGATGGAGTCCCACATTGGGCTCAGCATGGAGTCTGCTTGTCCCTCTTCCTCCCCGTCTGTCCCTCCATCCTCACCCCTTGTGTGTATGCAGGAATGCACTTGAGCTCTATCTCAATAAATAAATAAATAAATAAATAAATAAATAAATAAATAAATAAAATCATTAAAAAAAATAACCACATACAACAACACAAGGGCATCCTGGTTTCATATACAACACGTTCCTGAAAATACACACCAGTGTTAGATGTGTAAAATTCAAAAGCAGATTTGCATTTTTTAAGGTAAGAGCTCTATTTTCAGAGGGCTAAAATACAGTGTAAAATCACTAATTGTGCCTTGTCTCTTAGATATAGTCTTTAGCTATAATTCCAGAATTTAGTAAATTATTTTTTTTTAAGTAAGCTCTACTGTCCAATGTGGGTCTTGAACTCATGACTCTGAGATCAAGATTCACATGCTCTACCAACTGAGCTAGCCAGGTGTCCCAGTAAATGTTCTTTAAATCTGGACTTCTCCATCCTGGCTGAGTAGAGTTGACTGATCATCTAAAGTCTAAAAGGAAGGCAACTTTCCAATTTGGATTAGTCTATTTACATCTCTACAAATCATGAATCATTTTCCTTATCTGTAAAGACAGAGATAATGATAGTACCTCCATCATTTGTTTCTTACATAGTATTGTGAAAATTCAATAAATTAAGTCTTACTTTTTTAGCAGGTTTGTGTTATTTGTTTTATTATTTAAAAAAAAAAGATTTTATTTATTTTTTCCTGAGAGACACAGAGAGACAGAGAGAGGCAGAGACACAGGCAAAGGGAGAAGCAGACTCTCTGCAGGGAGCCCAATGTGGGATTCGATCCCGGGACTCCAGGATCATGCCCTGGGCCCAAGGCAGGCGCCAAACTGCTGAGCCACCCAGGGATCCCCTGAATTAAGTCTTATAATGTGATTAGAATAGTGAGTAATGCATAGAGAATTCTCCGAGTGAGTTGTCATTATTAAGCCTCAAGATTCACTACCTTCTACATGCCCTAGGATTTCCTCTGTCTCAATTGTTCTGAGTTTATGAGAACTACACTACTGTTTACTGGTGTTTGCATTCTCATTAATTTTGATAAAGCAACAAGGCTAAATTCAACTTAGTAGAAACCTAGTTGAATGAATGCCCCTAAGTTGATAGAGATGACGACCCAGGTGGAACTGAACTGTGAGCTGAGTTGGCAAACAGCACCCTCATGAGATGGATCAAAATGTTCCTTTGTCACCTGGCTGATTGCGGGCTGCCATATGGAAAGATGGCTCAGGTGCGTTCATGTATAATGTCCTTATCTGTACGAAAGTGAATGTACAAAGACCAAGGGCACCAGGTCTCCTTACTGGTACCTTCTCTTCACTATATTAGATTCCTGGAAATCTCAAAATAAAGCCAAGCATGAAAAGTTGATTATAGTTTCCCATAAGAGGATGCCTTGATAAGGCATTATAGAAAATGAATTATATATTTGACCAAGAATGTGATTCTAAAGGCAGCTATGGCAGTTACAAGCTTCTATCATTTTTTTCAAGCTTCTATAATTTAAGGCAGTACAATTCTACTACAATTTTGTTCCAAATGGTATAAAATGGATATAAATGTGCACTTTTACAGAAGACTTCTGGATTGAAAAGTGTACTGTAGCACACAGAAATAGAACATAGCTGGGGATCCCTGGGTGGCTCAGCACTTTAGCACCTGCCTTTGGCCCAGGGCATGATCCTGGAGTCCCGGGAGAGTCCCACATCGGGCTCCCTGCATGGAGCCTGCTTCTCCCTCTGCCTGTGTCTTTGCCTCTCTCTCTCTCTCTCTCTGTCTCTCATAAATAAATTTAAAAAATCTTAAAAAAAAAAACCCAAAGAAATAGAACATAGCTATCATAAGTCCTTACTATGTAAATGTTTATTTTATTTATTTTTTTAGAGGCAGGGGAAGGGCAGAAGAGGGAGACACACAGCGCTCTGTCTCATGACCCTGAGATCATGACCTGAGCTGAAATCAAGAGCCACTCCTTAACCAACTGAGCCACTCAGGAGCCTCTTTAATATGTAAATTTTGCATAAAATAGTATTCCAGCTCCTATAACTATTAATTAAACATTTCGTTAAGAGTTTTTTCTTGGGCACCTGCGTGACTCAGTCTGCTAAGCGTCTGCCTTTGGTTCAGGTCATGATCCCCATGTCCTGGGATAGAGCCCCACACCAGGGCTCCCTGCTCAGCGGGAAGCCTGCTTCTCCCTCTCCCTCTGCCTCTGCCCCTCCCCCTGCTTGTGCTCTCTCTCTCTCTCTCTCTCTCAAATAAATAAGTCAAATCTTAAAAAAAAAAAAAAAAAATTTATCTGTTTTAAACTCTTTTTAAAAGGAGAGAGAGCTTTTTCTTTTTTCTTAATTTTATTTATTTATTCATGACAGACACACAGAGAGAGGGGCAGAGACACAGGCAGAGGAAGAAGCAGTCTCCATGCAGGAAGCCCGACGTGGGACTCGATCCCGAGTCTCCAGGATCACACCCCAGGCCGAAGGCAGCTCTAAACCGCTGGGCCACTGGGGCTGCCCCCAGAGAGCTTTTTCTTAATTTCTTTTCACTTTAAAAACTGGGAATAGGGGGGCACCTAGCTGTCTCAGTTGGAAAAATGTGTCATTCTTGATCTTAAGGATATCAGTTTGAGCTCCACACTGATTATAGAGATTACTTAAATAAAAATGAAACTTAAAAAAGAAACCTGAGGGACACCTGGGTGGCTCAGCGGTTGGGCATCTGCCTTTGGCTCAGGGTGTGATTCCAGAGTCCCAGGATCGAGTCCTACATCGGGCTTCCTGCATGGAGTCTGCTTCTCCCTCTGCCGGTGTCTCTGCCGCTCTCTCTGTCTCTCAAGAATAAATAAATAAATAAAATCCTTTACAAATAATTAAAAAAAAAAAAAGAAAGAAAGAAAGAAACCTGAGATTGGTGGCAGGGGGCAATACTTAGGAATAATTTGTGAAGTCCTAGAATTAATATTTTTTTCTTAACAAACTTCCTTATAAAGCTGAGTGTTTTTAAACCATTTCCCTGAGCACCTGGCAGAAAAAAAGAAAAAAAGAAATAATAGTTAACAGACTAAAAAGTACTTGAGTGAATAAATAACACCCCCTCCCCGAAAAGTGACTAGACTTCCAATTTTTTTTGTAGTACATTATCACTGGTTTTAACTTGCAAAAGAAATATACGCTTCTTGCTATAAAGCTTATGAATTTAGGGTTTGTAAAATGAAAAGTGAATGTCTACCTGCCCACACTCTCTCCTACAAGATTTTAAATGTGAGAAAATTGTGATTCCATTAGTAGAAAATGAGAAACCAAGAGGCTTCAGGTTCAGTGAACAAAACATTAGATGTGTTCAGTTGGAGCCAACAGAGGACCCGTGAGAGAGACTGGGTGAACCTCAGGACTGTCAGGTCTGACACTGTCCTGGCCCTGTAAGTCTGCATGCAGTCATCCTCCTGTTGAGTGTGGTCCCAACCACCCCCTTCCTAAACTTTCTGTCCCCCCATACCTCTCTGTTGCCAAGGCTATGGGAAGACAGATTACTTATATTTTGTATGGGAATATAAATAGGTAGAAACCCTATGGCAACTTGACACTATCTAGCAACATCACAGAATTGTGCAATCTCTGACCCAGTCATTCTGCTTTTGGGAATTTATCCAAAGATGTACACACACAATGCAAATTAACATATGCCTACAAAGCATCATTGGCATAGCAAAATATTGGAAACAACCCAAATGTCCATCATTAGTGGAACTGGCTAAATATATTAGAGGACAACATATACTAGGTTTTTAAAAATCATTTTTAAAGAGCTTTTAAAACAGAATGAGGAATTTCTCAATGAACCAATTGGAAATACATCTCAGCTAAATTTCTAGGATGTATTAGTAAGTCAAAATGAAAAGAGCAAAATACTGGATAGTATGTATATCAAACAATAGTATGTATTTCAAGAATAATATGTATATCAAGGTACCTTTTGTGTAAGAACATAGGGATGGGGAAATAATAGGTTTGTATTTATGTTTACATGAGGAAACTTTAGAAAAGACACAGAAACACAAGTGTGAGACACAGGAGCAGGGGTAGGAGTTAAGACTGTACACTAGGTATGTTTTATAATGCTTGATTTTTCAACCATTGTAAACGTTTTGCTTAGAAACATTTGCAAATATTGTTATGAAGAAAGATTTACAAACTGAATACATTGTGACACAGGGCAGCATAACACAAAGACCAATTAGGGATCCCTGTAAGCAAAGATTCTGAAAGCATAAGAACTTCTCGGAGTGGTCCCATATGAGCTGGCTGTTCTCACAGATCAATCTAGAAAGGTGGAGAATTAGCATAGGATCCTCTAGGTTTTAACATCTGTATACACAAAAGCTCAGGGGTATGAAACGTTATTGAGTGGTTGGAAACGTTTCTCCCCAGGACACTTTTCTCAAACTCACTGATAAAATAATGAGCTGAGGGATGCCTGGGTGGCTCAGTGGTTGATTGATGTCTGCCTTTGGCTCAGGGCGTGATCCTGGGGTCTGGGATCGAGTCCCACATCGGGCTACCGCATGGAGCCTGCTTCTCTCTCTTCTTGTGTCTCTGCCTCTCTCTGTGTCTCTCATGAATAAATAATAAAATCTTAAAAAAAAAAAAAAAAGAAAAGAAAAGAATGAGCTGAGAGTACACTTTTGTCTCTTTGGGGCTGTCGCAGAATACGTCTGTTTTTTTTTTTTTAATAAAGATTTTATTTATTTATTCATGCCAGAGACACATAGAGAGAGGCAGAGACACAGGCAGAGGGAGAAGCAGGCTCCATGCAGGGAGCCTGACGTGGGACTCCATCCGGGGTCTCCAGGATCATGCCCTGGGCCGAAGGCAGGTGCCAAACCGCTGAGCCACCCGGGCTGCCCACGTCTGGTTTTTCAGTCTTTGCTCCATGAAAAATATAATTTACGATGCTGCTTATATACTGTTGATATCCCATCTTCAGACATGTCAGATCTCCATTGCTCATCTTTAAGAAGAGTCATCAGGTAGGGACACCTGGGTGGCTCAGCGGTTGAGCTCCAGCCTTTGGGTCAGGGCGTGATCCTGGGGTCCAGGGATGGAGTCCGGTATAGGGCTCCATGCAGGGAGCCTGCTTCTCTCTCTGCCTATGTCTCTGCCTCTCTTTCTGTGTTTCTCATGAATTAGTAAGTAAAATCTTTAAAAAAAAAAAAAAAGTAAAGTCATCAGGTAAATGTGAAGTTACTTAAGCTATGGAAATTGAGTCCTAATCCTTTTTAGGACAGCACTTAACAGAGAAGTCAAATAATTAAACCTGATTTTTTTAAGATTTATTTATTTATTCATGAGAGTCACAGAGAGAGAGAGGCAGAGACACAGGCAGAGGGAGAAGCAGGCTCCTCGCAGGGAGCCCGATGTGGGACTCGATCCCAGATCCTGGGATCAGGCCCTGAGTCAATGGCAGATGCTCAACCACTAAGCCACCCAGGTGTCCCTTAAACCTGATTTTTAACCTCTTTAACCTTGGTCAGAAATTGGTCTGTTGTAAAAAAAAAAAAAAAAAAAATTGGTCTGTTGTGACTAAGTGACTCAAGATTGTGTAGTAATTTCCTTGAATGCTGAAGTAATAAAAGCATGTGCCTTCCTTGTATTTCTTATCCCTGCATCTCTCCATTTGTATCTTGTTAGCCTTTCCATTGAACATGGGCTGTGAGAAAAGCAGTTGAATATCAGAGTAGGTGATTCCTGATGACAGGATAATGGAAAGTCAACTTTGTTTTGACCAAACCTCATGAAGTTG
Organism: Canis aureus; assembly: GCF_053574225.1. Taxonomy (NCBI): domain Eukaryota; kingdom Metazoa; phylum Chordata; class Mammalia; order Carnivora; family Canidae; genus Canis; species Canis aureus. The sequence continues at coordinate 29,054,991 of NC_135642.1, forward strand.
CTCAATAATCCTAAAATGACTCATTTTAGTACTTTAAAATCACATTAATCCTGTTGCCTTGAAAACAACACTTTGGGGAAGTGGATCTAATTATGTTAAAATCAATCTCTCTCTCTCACACACAGACACACACACATCATTTATGCAGAAAACAAAAAAAGCCTTGAAGAAAATACAACAAATGTTAACATGGATGAGATTCAGATGGTACAACCATGGATGGTTTCTCTTTTCATTTAACTTATTCTGTATTTCCCAAATTTGATTTAATGAGCATAAATTACTTTTATAGTAAAAACAGAAAAGAAAAACAACCAAAGCACATATTTAAAAGCAGAGAGTTTAGTGGACCTAGGCCAAGCATGCAGTTTATCTCTTCGTTCATCCTGCAGAAAGCCGTGAGCGAGTCTGCTGTGGCTGCTCCTTGCTTCATTCTCAGCTCTTTGGTCATCTTCCCTGAAGCCTTCACACAGGCAGCTCTAGAGAAAGAGAAATAGATGCCCACTATTCCTTCTACTTAGTTCACCCAAAGTGCCATGGCCCTTGGTCCCTCCTGCTACCTCTCCATGATCCTCCTCAGGCCAGACTCAGCACTTGGTCCCATCCCTCCATCACCCTCCTCCACAACAAACAAATCCATAAGCAGTCTCCAATAATCAATGGAGTTCATAGACCTTTCTTTTGGAAGAGTAGGCCAGTTCCTTGTACTGAGTAGCAAAATTTTCCTAAAAATACTTGTGTACACTTCTGCTCTTTCTTCAGAGTTCCCTTTCTCCTAATTACTTTATCCCCTCTTCTACCCAAATTGCCTCCTGGGGCTTCTTGTGCCTGACACTGTTCCCTCCTTTCTTGGCTGGCACATGCCACTCAGTAAAAAGGTAGTTGGGTTGTCAGCTAACTTTGAAACATGTAATCTCTTTTAGGCATGTCTCCAAGGCCCATAGTTCCATTGAATTAAGTGTAATGGTCCCTGGAAACTAGATAAAGCTTATGTTCTATTTCATGCCTGAAGCAAATGGATGTGGGAACTAGTATAGGGTTTGTGCAAAACATATGGCCAAAATATGAATCCTTAACTTCATGCCCTGTAAGATCTCACCACTCTTAGGAGTCATGTCTCCAAGTTTGGAGAATGGCACAAATACAACACTATATTCAGCATGTGGGTTTAGCTGGACCACTGAGCCATGTGGGCTGTGAAGTCTTCTCTTCCAGAAGGGACCAGAGTGGGGCATAGGGTGTCATAGGCCCCAAGAGAAGAGTCTGAATGGAAGCCTGCAACCAATATGTCTGAGTATCATAAAGGTATAATCAAGCTAGCTAATCATGAAAGAAAAATATGTTTTGGCCTCTTACTTTGACAGAAATACCTTCAGGACAACCTGGAAGTTCAGGCTTTAATTTAGAATTCTGGGACTCCTTGAGGAGAGCTAGTCCACGCATTGGCCCTCATCCTGCATCCCCGTTCTCTTCCCACTCTTGACTCCAGCCTTTCCTACATCAGCAGAGATCCCTTGCATATGCATATGAACTCCCCAGGCAAGTATCCAAATTCCTTTCACACCCCTCAACACTCACTCTTAGGTGATTCCTTAAGCCTGTGGTGCACATGCCAAAATCGGGGTCACCCTTAGAAGGACTGACTTGGAAAATGTCTTCTCCGGGCTTAGAGACAAGCTTGGCAATGTTTGGACAGAAGGTTCTGGGGTCCCATGCATTATTTAAAAAAAAAGAAGAAGAAGAAGAAGAAGTGATGCCAAACAGTCCACTCCTAACTCCTAACCTCTGTAGGTCCTCTTCTAGATAACTTGGGGAAGCTCAAAGTTGAGGTCGTTTTTTATTAACTGCCAGTGCTGCTAGGAGGCAGGAGGGTCAATTTCATGGCTTCTGAAGGTTATTTTGCCACCTTAGACTCCTCTACTGAACAGAGTATTGGGGGAGCTCAGGAAATCTTGGTCTACCCTCTGAACCCTCAGTGTCCTTTGACCACCTTCTGGGAAGCAAAGTGCCCCTCTGTTCCCTCAAAGCTCTCTGCTCTGTTGAGGATGAGGATCAAGGGGGAAGATCTTTAAAGACAGAGCATATCAGCAGGAATTGTTAGTTTCCCTGAATCGGTCATACATATTCTTTCCAGATACGGAGGCTGGAAGGCAGAGGAGGAATATGAAGAGACAGTTAAAGATGGTGAAGGAGTGAAGGACCACTGGGCATTCCATCTCTGCACCTGTGGTTCAGGTACAGTCAGGTCTGCTGGGAGGCAGGGAGAAAAACAGTATTACCCCCAAAGCTTTCTGACCCTTGTCGAATTGTATGGTGGGCTCAACCATAAAGCAGGGCAGCCCTGAAGACCATGAGTTCAGAACATCAGAATGGGAAAGGATGTAGGAGGGGTCTAGAAGCTGAATGTGATACCCTGGAGCTACATGTGCTGCTACAGTCTATTCTATCCCCCAACTCAGATGTGTATTCCATGTGATCTCAGCCAGGAATGGAGTACGGACTGGACATGAAAATTCCACAGAGGGGTTTATGCACACATACCTTGATCCTTAGATCAAGCCCTACCTTGCAGAAGAAAATGTTTTAGGGCAGGGTAGTTGGCAAGATGTCATGGAGAGTCCATACACCTGACCTTTCTCTGAAGTCTACTCCTTTTATCCGCACACACACAAAACAAACAAACAAACAAACAAACAAACAAACAAAAACCACTTAGAAATAAGTACAATGCACTGGTTTTGAGCTAAATGTCAATAACTTGATATGGGCTCTGCCACTTGCATTTTCATTTCAGAAGTAAAGTCATTGGGAAATACCATTGGAGTTTGCAAAGAGAAATGCTATAACTCTTTGAATACTATGGGTTGAACAGATTGGAGCCCAAGAGGCCAGGTTTGCATTGGGTTGTCACAATATCATCGTTAGGAAGCCAGTTCACTCTAACCTTTACACTGTGGAGAGCCTCAGCGTTTCCATTAGTGAGAGAGAGAACATTGTAGGGTAGGAAAGGGTAAGGGGAGGGGCTACTGATAGTGATAGGAAATAATAGTGAGGGGCACTTGGATGGCTCAGTTGGGTGGGCATCTGCCTTCAGCTCAGGTCATGATCCCAGGGTCCTGGCATCGAGGCCCCATTGGGCTCTCTTAGCAGGGACCCTGCTTCTCCCTGCTGTGCACTCCCTCTTTCTCCCTCTTTCTCTCTCTCTTTCTTGATCTCTGTTAAATAAATAAATTTTTAAAAAGGAAATAATATCAAACAGAAGCCTTGAGAAAGTTATCTCAGGGATTTTTGTACTGGAGTCCTAACCTCCAAGATCCATTTTGCTTCTACATATGCCCAACATGATTCATGGTAGAAGATCTCCCTGATAGCAACCAATTCTGAGAAGTCATATGCAAGATTTGTAGCATCTCTCTCTCTGAGAAAATCTGGAGAAAATCTGATCTCACAGAAAGCCACAAAACACAAGTCAACCCCTAGCTTGGGTTGTACAAGAAGATACATTGACATCCATGTAGAATTGCTAGATAAGAGGACAACTTTGTCTTTATTTGCTAAATCTGGCTACCCTCCATCCATGAGTCTCTAAATCTTCAATCTTCTCTGATTTTGTCGATAGCAAATGTTTTTTAATGTGTGGGACTGAAACTACATGGGCATCTGAGGTCTTAGATATCATATGGGGCCATACAGAAAATGAAAAGAAAATCTCCCGTTGAAAACAAGAGTATCTCTTCCAGTAGACTTCCTGTTGAGTAGACTTTGGTGTCTGTCTTCATAGTCAAACACATCTATGTCAGAATACCTATTTTGACTACCAGTCAAAAAAAGGAAAGCTCTTAAAACCAACAGGTGATACACCCATTCAGTGAGCACTTGTATTTGCTAAGCATTGTGTTAGGTGCTTTATGTGCATCATCTTTTTTTAAAAAAAAGATTTATTTATTTATTCATGAGAGACACCGACTGAGAGAAAGAGGCGGAGACAGGCAGAGGAAGAAGCAGGCTCCTCGCAGGGAGCCCGATGTGGGACTCGATCCCAGATCCCGGGATCACAACCTGATCCGAAGGCAGGCAGGCAATCGCTGAGCCACCCAGGCGTCCCTTTCATGTGCATCATCTTGTTTCATCCTTACCATACCCTTGAAGATAATTGTTTTTTATCTTCGGTATAAAACTGAGGAATCTGAAACCTAGAGATGTTAAAAAAAAAAAAAAAACGTTTTTCAGGTCACATACATGGTAAGTGGAAAAGCCAAGGTTCTGGTGATGACCATAATGATAATGGTGGTGATGATGAAAACAGCTAACATTTGTTGAGAATATATTATGTGCTAGCCAATGCACAGAGTGTGCTATATTTGTTAAGTCATTCAATTATCACAATTACCTCTTCTTTTTCTTGTTTTTAATTTGTTTGTTTGTTTTTTAAAGACTTTATTTATTTACTCATGAGAGATACAGAGAGAAGCAGAGATACCGGCAGAGGGAGAAGCAGGCTCCATGCACGGAGCCTGATGTAGGACTCAAACCTAGGAATCCGGGATCAGGCCCTGAGCCAAAGGCAGGTGTTCAAACACTGACCACCCAGGCATCCCTTTTTTTTATTTGTTTACTTGAGAGAGAGCATGAGCAGGGAGAGGGGAGGGGCAGAAGGAGAGGGAGAGAATCCTTAAGCAGACACCCTGCTGAGCAGGGAGCCTGATGCAAGGGTAAATCCCGAGACCTTGTGATCATGACCTGAGCTGAAATCAAAAGTCAGTCACTCAATCCATCCCTCAATTGCCTCTTCTGACTGGTATTCTCACTAACTCCATTTCAAAGATGAGGAAACTCATTTGTTCTTGGTCTGCTGATTCCAAAACACTGACTCTACTGGTAGCTGTTGCTCCTTTTGGTCTTGCCTCTCTGCCCACTAGGTGCTGACATTCCACTCCCACTCCTCCTATTGCATGTTGCTGAATGCATTTGCAGATCCAGCTGCTTCTAAAATGTTCACCTTGGAGCTGGCTTATTGATTCTTGGAAGA